>NW_027225591.1:1200000-1500000 GCF_038994185.2 Dermacentor albipictus
AGGACTCACTCTTACACCTGTCCTTTATCCAGGCATTTCTTTATTTCATCACTTTGCCGTTTAGAGCACTAGGCAGAAATCACATTGCGTCAGCATGGTGAACGGCCCTCGAATCATTTGTTTTAAATGGACAGTCGGATTCCCCCGATCTGTGCCAGTTGGAGTGCAGCAGACTGCGCAAGAGCCGCACTGCTCTAGTCGCACCACGAGGGAGTCATTGTTACTCTCTTCGCTTACGCACACCTTCTTGCATTTCTTCACGTTGACATTAAATAGCACTGGGCAGAAATCACATAGTGTCAGCATCGGCAACAGCCTTCACAATCATTTGTTTTAAGTGCACAGTGAGATTCCCGCGGTGCATGCCAGGTAAACCACACCAGACAGTGCAGAACCGTGCTGCTCTAGTCGCACCTCATGGGAGTCATTGTTAGTCTCTTCGTTTACCCACGCCTTGTTGCATTTTATCAAGTTGACATATAGGGGACTGGGCAGAAATCACACTGCGTCAGCACGGTCAACGGCCCCCAATATGCTTTGTTTTATTTGGGCATTTTATTTTACAGGAGGTATTCAGAGACATGGATTGGGAAGAATTGGGGATAAAAGTTAATCGAGAATAGCTTGGTAACTCGCGATTCGCTGATGACATTGCCTTGCTTAGTACCTCAGGGGACCAATTGCAATGCATGTTCAGTGACCTGGATAGGCAAAGCAGAAGAGTGGGTCTAAAAATTAATCTGCAGGAAACTAAAGTAATGCTTAACAGTCTCCGAAGAAAACCGCAATTTACAATAGGCAGCGAGGCACTGGAAGTCGTAAGGGAATACACCAACTTAGGTCAGGTAGTGACAGCGGATGCGGATCATAAGACAGAAATATTCAGAAGAACAAGAATGGGCTAGGGTGCGTTTGGCAGGCATTCTCAGATGATGAATAGCAGGTTGCCGTTATCCCCTCAAGAGGAAAGTATATAATACCTGTGTCTTACCAGTACTCAACTATGGGGCAGAAACCTGGAGGCTTACGAAAATGGTTCTGCTCAAATTGAGGACGACGCAACGAGCTATGGAAAGAAGAATGATAGGTGTAATGTTAAAGGATAAGAAAAGAGCAGATTGGGTGAGGGAACAAACGCGAGGTAATGATGTCTTAGTTGAAATCAAGAAAAAGAAATGGGCATGGGCAGGACACGAAATGAGGAGGGAAGATAACCAATGGTCATTAAGGGTTACGGAATGGATTCCAAGGGAAGGGGAGCTTAGCAGAGGGCGGCAGAAAGTTAGGCGGGCGCATGAGATTAAGAAGTTTGCAGGGACGACATGGCCACACTTAGTACATGATCGGGGTTGTTGGAGATGTATGGGAGAGGCCTTTGCCCTGCAGTAGGCGTAACCAGGCTGATGCTGATTCCGCCGGTCCATGCCAGTTGAGGCACACAAGACCACGCAAGAGCCGCACTGCGATAGCCGCTCCACAAGGGAGTCATGGTTACTCCTGTCGTTTATCCGTCCTTTTTTTAATTACTTCACTTTGACGTTTAGAGCACTGGGCAGAAATCACATTGCGTAAGCATGGTGAACGGCCCTCGCAATCATTTGTTATAAATTGACAGTCGGATTCCCCCGATCTATGCCAGTTGGAGTGCAGCAGACTGCGCAAGAGCCGCACTGCTCTAGGCGCACCTCAAGGGAGTCATTGTTACTCTCACCGCTTACACACACCTTCTTGCATTTCTTCACGTTGACATTAAATAGCACTGGGCAGAAATCACATTCCGTCAGCATGGTCGACGGCGCTCACAATCATTTGTTTTAATTGGACAGTCGGATTCCCCCGATCTATGCCAGCTGGAGTGCAGCAGACTGTGCAAATGCTGCGCTGCTCTAATCACACCTCAAGGGTGTCATTGTTACTCTCATCGCTTACACACACCTTTTTTGCATTTCTTCACATTGACATTAAATAGCACTGGGCAGAAATCACATTGTGTCAGCACGGTCAACGGCCTTCGCAATCATTTCTTTTCATGGCAGAGTTAGATTCCCCCGTTGCATGCCAGGTAAACCACACCAGACAGTGCAAAGCCGCTCTACTCTAGTCCCACCTCATGGGAGTCATTGTTAGTCTCTTCGTTTACCCTCGCCTTGTTGCATTTTATCACGTTGACATTTAGGGGACTGGGCAGAGATCACATTGCATCAGGATGGTCAAAAGTCCTCGCAATGCTTTGTTTTAAATGGACAGTCAGATTCTACCGGTCCATACCAGTTGAAGCGCAACGGAAAGTGCAAAGCGGCACAGCTCAATCCACACTGCAAGGGAGTCATTCTTACTCCTGTCTTTTATCCACGCTTTTTTTTTCATTTTTTCACTTCGACATTTAGAGCACTGTGCAGAAATCACACTGCGTCAGCAAGCTCAACGGCCCCCAGAATGGTTTGTTTTATTTGGACAGTGGATTCTGTCAGTCCATGCCAGTTCATTCGCACCAGACCGCGCAAGAGCTGCACTGCGCTAGCCGCACCTAAAGGGTGTCATAGTTACTCCTGTCGTTTATCCAGCCCTTTCCTTAATTTATTTATTTCACGTTTAAAGCACTAGGCAGAAATCAAATTGCGTCAGCATGGTCAACGGCCCTCGCAATCATTTGTTTTAAATGGACAGTCGGATTACCCCGATCTATCCCAGTTGAAGCGCACCAGGCAGCGCTAGAGCCGCACTGCTCTAGCCGCAGCTCAAGGGAGTCATTGTTACTCACTTAGCTCCCCCACGCCTTGTTCTATTTCTTCAGGTTGACATTTAGGGCACTGGGCACAAATCACCTTGCATAAAAATGGTCAACCGCCCTCGCAATTATATCTTTTAAAAGCACAGTAAGATTCCCCCTGTGCATTCCAGTTGAACCACACCAGACAGTGCAAAGCAGCACTGTTCTAGCCGCACCTCAAGGGAGTCATTGTTACTAACGTCCTTCACCGACGCTTTGTTCCATTTCCTCACATTGACATTTAGAGCCCTGGGCACAAATCACATTGCGTCAGCATCGTCAAAAGTCCTTGCAATGCTTTGTTTTAAGTGGACAGTCAGTTTCAGCCGCTCCATGCCAGTTGATGCACAACAGATAGCATAAAGCGCCACTCCTGAATCCACACTGCAAGGGAGTCATTCTTACTCCTGTCGTTTAACCACGCCTTTTTTTTCATTTCTGCACGTTGACATTTACAGACCTGGGCAGAAATCACATTGCGTCAGCATGGTCAACGGCCCTCAAAATGCATTGTTTTATTTGGAGAGTCTGATTCTCCCGGTCCATGCCAGTTGAAGCGCACCAGGCAGCGCAAGCGCCACACTGCTCTAGCCGCACCTCAAGAGAGCCATTGTTACTCGCTTTGTGTAGCCATGCCTTGTTGCATTTCTTCACGTTGACATTTAGAGCACTGGCTCCCAGAATGCTTTGTTTCATTTGGACAGTGAATTCCGCCCGTCCATGCCAGTTGAGGCGTACCATACCGCGCAAGAGCTGCACTGCTCCAGCCGCACCTCACAGGAGTCACTCTTACACCTGTCCTTTATCCAGGCATTTCTTTATTTCATCACTTTGCCGTTTATAGCACTAGGCAGAAATCACATTGCGTCAGCATGGTGAACGGCCCGCGCAATTATTTGTTTTAAATGGACAGTCGGATTCCCCCGATCTATGCCAGTTGGAGTGCAGCAGACTGCGCAAGAGCCGCACTGCTCTAGTCGCACCTCGCGGGAGTCATTGTTACTCTCATCGCATTCACACCTTCTTGCATTTCTTCACGTTGACATTAAGTAGCACTGGGCACAAATCACATAGTGTCAGCATCGGCAACAGCCTTCACAATCGTTTGTTTTAAGTGCACAGTGAGATTCCCGCGGTGCATGCCAGGTAAGCCACACCAGACAGTGCAGACCTGTGCTGCTCTAGTCGCACCTCATGGGAGTCATTGTTAGTCTCTTCGTTTACCCACGCCTTGTTGCATTTTATCAAGTTGACATATAGGGGACTGTGCAGAAATCACATTGCGTCAGCGTGGTCAAAAGTCCCCGCAATGCTTTGTTTTAAATCGACAGTCGGATTCCCCCGGTCTATACCAGTTCAAGCGCAATGGAAAGTGCAAAGCGGCACAGCTGAATGCACACTGCAAGGGAGTCATTCTTACTCATGTCGTTTATCCACACCTTTTTTTCATTTCTTTACTTTGACATTTAGAGCACTGTGCAGAAATCACACTGCGTCAGCACGGTCAACGGCCCCCAAAATGCTTTGTTTTATTTGGGCATTTTATTTTACAGGAGGTATTCAGAGACATGGATTGGGAAGAATTGGGGATAAAAGTTAATCGAGAATAGCTTAGAAACTCGCGATTCACTGATGACATTGCCTTCCTCAGTACCTCAGGGGACCAATTGCAATGCATGTTCACTGACCTGGATAGGCAAAGCAGAAGAGTGGGTCTAAAAATTAATCAGCAGGAAACTAAAGTAATGCTTAACAGTCTCGGAAGAAAAGAGCAATTTACAATTGGCAGCGAGGCACTAGAAGTCGTAAGGGAATACATCAACTTAGGGCAGGTAGTGACAGCGGATGCGGATCATGAGACAGAAATATTCAGAACAAGAATGGGCTGGGGTGTGTTTGGCAGGCATTCTCAGATGATGATTAGCAGGTTGCCATTATCCCCTCAAGAGGAAAGTATATAATACCTGTGTCTTACCAGTACTCAACTATGGGGCAGAAACCTGGAGGCTTACGAAAATGGTTCTGCTCAAATTGAGGACGACGCAACGAGCTATGGAAAGAAGAATGATAGGTGTAATGTTAAAGGATAAGAAAAGAGCAGATTGGGTGAGGGAACAAACGCGAGTTAATGATGTCTTAGTTGAAATCAAGAAAAAGAAATGGGCATGGGCAGGACACGAAATGAGGAGGGAAGATAACCGATGGTCATTAAGGGTTACGGAATGGATTCCAAGGGAAGGGAAGCTTAGCAGAGGGCGGCAGAAAGTTAGGCGGGCGCATGAGATTAAGAAGTTTGCAGGGACGACATGGCCACACATAGTACATGATCGGTGTTGTTGGAGGTGTATGGGAGAGGCCTTTGCCCTGCAGTAGGCGTAACCAGGCTGATGCTGATGATGATTCCGCCGGTCCATGCCAGTTGAGGCACACAAGACCACGCAAGAGCCGCACTGCGATAGCCGCACCACAAGGGAGTCATTGTGACTCCTGTAGTTTATCCATGCCTTTTTTTATTTACTTCAGTTTCACGTTTAGAGCACTGGGCAGAAATCACATTGCGTCAGCATGGTCGACGGCCCTCGCAATCATTTGTTTTAAATGGACAGTCGGATTCCCCCGATCTATGCCAGCTGGAGTGCAGCAGACTGTGCAAAAGCTGCACTGTTCTAGTCGCACCTCAAGGGAGTCATTGTTACTCTCATAGCTTACACACACCTTCTTGCATTTCTTCACGTTGACATTAAATAGCACTGGGCAGAAATCCCATTGTGTCAGCATCGGCAACGGCCTTCGCAATCATTTCTTTTCATGGCAGAGTTAGATTCCCCCGTTGCATGCCAGGTAAACCACACCAGACAGTGCAAAGCCGCGCTACTCTAGTCCCACCTCATGGGAGTCATTGTTAGTCTCTTCGTTTACCCTCGCCTTGTTGCATTTTATCACGTTGACATTTAGGGGACTGGGCAGAGATCACATTGCATCAGCATGGTCAAAAGTCCTCGCAATGCTTTGTTTTAAATGGACAGTCAGATTCTCCCGGTCCATACCAGTTGAAGCGCAACGGAAAGTGCAAAGCGGCACAGCTCAATCCACACTGCAAGGGAGTCATTCTTACTCCTGTCTTTTATCCACGCTTTTTTTTTCATTTTTTCACTTCGACATTTAGAGCACTGTGCAGAAATCACACTGCGTCAGCATGCTCAAGGGCCCCCAGAATGGTTTGTTTTATTTGGACAGTGGATTCTGTCAGTCCATGCCAGTTCATTCGCACCAGACCGCGCAAGAGCTGCACTGCGCTAGCCGCACCTAAAGGGTGTCATAGTTACTCCTGTCGTTTATCCAGCCCTTTCCTTAATTTATTTATTTCACGTTTAAAGCACTAGGCAGAAATCAAATTGCGTCAGCATGGTCAACGGCCCTCGCAATCATTTGTTTTAAATGGACAGTCGGATTACCCCGATCTATCCCAGTTGAAGCGCACCAGGCAGCGCTAGAGCCGCACTGCTCTAGTCGCAGCTCAAGGGAGTCATTGTTACTCACTTAGCTCCCCCACGCCTTGATCTATTTCTTCAGGTTGACATTTAGGGCACTGGGCACAAATCACCTTGCATAAAAATGGTCAACCGCCCTCGCAATTATATCTTTTAAAAGCACAGTAAGATTCCCCCTGTGCATTCCAGTTGAACCACACCAGACAGTGCAAAGCAGCACTGTTCTAGCCGCACCTTAAGGGAGTCATTGTTACTAACGTCCTTCACCCACGCTTTGTTCCATTTCCTCACATTGACATTTAGAGCCCTGGGCACAAATCACATTGCGTCAGCATCGTCAAAAGTCCTTGCAATGCTTTGTTTTAAGTGGACAGTCAGTTTCAGCCGGTCCATGCCAGTTGATGCACAACAGATAGCATAAAGCGCCACTCCTGAATCCACACTGCAAGGGAGTCATTCTTACTCCTGTCGTTTAACCACGCCTTTTTTTCATTTCTTCACGTTGACATTTACAGACCTGGGCAGAAATCACATTGCGTCATCATGGTCAACGGCCATCAAAATGCATTGTTTTATTTGGAGAGTCGGATTCTCCCGGTCCATGCCAGTTGAAGCGCACCAAGCAGCGCAAGCGCCACACTGCTCTAGCCGCCCCTCAAGAGAGCCATTGTTACTCGCTATGTGTAGCCATGCCTTGTTGCATTTCTTCACGTTGACATTTAGAGCGCTGGGCAGAAGTCACATTACGTCAGCATGATCAAAAGTCTTCGCAAAGCTTTGTTTTAATGGACAGTTGGATTCCACCGGTCCATACCAAATGAAGCACAATGGATAGCACAAAGCGAAACTGCTCAATAAACTCTGCACGGGAGTCATTCTTACTCCTGTCCTTTATACCCACCTTTTTGCATTTCTTCACGTTGACATTTAGAGCACTGGCTCCCAGAATGCTTTGTTTCATTTGGACAGTGAATTCCGCCCGTCCATGCCAGTTGAGGCGTACCATACCGCGCAAGAGCTGCACTGCTCCAGCCGCACCTCACAGGAGTCACTCTTACACCTGTCCTTTATCCAGGCATTTCTTTATTTCATCACTTTGCCGTTTATAGCACTAGGCAGAAATCACATTACGTCAGCATGGTGAACGGCCCGCGCAATTATTTGTTTTAAATGGACAGTCGGATTCCCCCGATCTATGCCAGTTGGAGTGCAGCAGACTGCGCAAGAGCCGCACTGCTCTAGTCGCACCTCGAGGGAGTCATTGTTACTCTCATCGCATTCACACCTTCTTGCATTTCTTCACGTTGACATTAAATAGCACTGGGCAGAAATCACTTAGTGTCAGCATCGGCAACAGCCTTCACAATCGTTTGTTTTAAGTGCACAGTGAGATTCCCGCGGTGCATGCCAGGTAAGCCACACCAGACAGTGCAGACCTGTGCTGCTCTAGTCGCACCTCATGGGAGTCATTGTTAGTCTCTTCGTTTACCCACGCCTTGTTGCATTTTATCAAGTTGACATATAGGGGACTGGGCAGAAATCACATTGCCTCAGCGTGGTCAAAAGTCCCCGCAATGCTTTGTTTTAAATGGACAGTCGAATTCCCCCGGTCTATACCAGTTCAAGCGCAATGGAAAGTGCAAAGCGGCACAGCTGAATGCACACTGCAAGGGAGTCATTCTTACTCCTGTCGTTTAACCACGCCTTTTTTTCATTTCTGCACGTTGACATTTACAGACCTGGGCAGAAATCACATTGCGTCAGCATGGTCAACGGCCCTCAAAATGCATTGTTTTATTTGGAGAGTCGGATTCTCCCGGTCCATGCCAGTTGAAGCGCACCAGGCAGCGCAAGCGCCACACTGCTCTAGCCGCACCTCAAGAGAGCGATTGTTACTCGCTTTGTGTAGCCATGCCTTGTTGCATTTCTTCACGTTGACATTTAGAGCGCTGGGCAGAAGTCACATTACGTCAGCATGATCAAAAGTCTTCGCAAAGCTTTGTTTTAATGGACAGTTGGATTCCACCGGTCCATACCAAATGAAGCACAATGGATAGCACAAAGCGAAACTGCTCAATAAACTCTGCACGGGAGTCATTCTTACTCCTGTCCTTTATACCCACCTTTTTGCATTTCTTCACGTTGACATTTAGAGCACTGGCTCCCAGAATGCTTTGTTTCATTTGGACAGTGAATTCCGCCCGTCCATGCCAGTTGAGGCGTACCATACCGCGCAAGAGCTGCACTGCTCCAGCCGCACCTCACAGGAGTCACTGTTACACCTGTCCTTTATCCAGGCATTTCTTTATTTCATCACTTTGCCGTTTAGAGCACTAGGCAGAAATCACATTGCGTCAGCATCGGCAACAGCCTTCACAATCATTTGTTTTAAGTGCACAGTGAGATTCCCCCGGTGCATGCCAGGTAAGCCACACCAGACAGTGCAGAGCCGTGCTGCTCTAGTCGCACCTCATGGGAGTCATTGTTAGTCTCTTCGTTTACCCACGCCTTGATGATTTTATCAAGTTGACATATAGGGGACTGGGCAGAGATCACATTGCATCAGCATGGTCAAAAGTCCTCGCAATGCTTTGTTTTAAATGGACAGTCAGATTCTCCCGGTCCATAGCAGTTAAAGCGCAACGGAAAGTGCAAAGCGGCACAGCTCAATCCACACTGCAAGGGAGTCATTCTTACTCCTGTCTTTTATCCACGCTTTTTTTTTCATTTTTTCACTTCGACATTTAGAGCACTGTGCAGAAATCACACTGCGTCAGCATGCTCAACGGCACCCAGAATGGTTTGTTTTATTTGGACAGTGGATTCTGTCAGTCCGTGCCAGTTCATTCGCACCAGACCGCGCAAGAGCTGCACTGCGCTAGCCGCACCTAAAGGGTGTCATAGTTACTCCTGTCGTTTATCCAGCCCTTTCCTTAATTTATTTATTTCACGTTTAAAGCACTAGGCAGAAATCAAATTGCGTCGGCATGGTCAACGGCCCTCGCAATCATTTGTTTTAAATGGACAGTCGGATTACCCCGATCTATCCCAGTTGAAGCGCACCAGGCAGCGCTAGAGCCGCACTGCTCTAGTCGCAGCTCAAGGGAGTCATTGTTACTCACTTAGCTCCCCCACGCCTTGTTCTATTTATTCAGGTTGACATTTAGGGCACTGGGCACAAATCACCTTGCATAAAAATGGTCAACCGCCCTCGCAATTATATCTTTTAAAAGCACAGTAAGATTCCCCCTGTGCATTCCAGTTGAACCACACCAGACAGTGCAAAGCAGCACTGTTCTAGCCGCACCTCAAGGGAGTCATTGTTACTAACGTCCTTCACCCACGCTTTGTTCCATTTCCTCACATTGACATTTAGAGCCCTGGGCACAAATCACATTGCGTCAGCATCGTCAAAAGTCCTTGCAATGCTTTGTTTTAAGTGGACAGTCAGTTTCAGCCGGTCCATGCCAGTTGAAGCACAACAGATAGCATAAAGCGCCACTCCTGAATCCACACTGCAAGGGAGTCATTCTTACTCCTGTCCTTTAACCACGCCTTTTTTTGCATTTCTGCACGTTGACATTTACAGACCTGGGCAGAAATCACAATGCGTCAGCATGGTCAACGGCCCTCAAAATGCATTGTTTTATTTCGAGAGTCGGATTCTCCCGGTCCATGCCATTTGAAGCGCACCAGGCAGCGCAAGCGCCACACTGCTCTAGCCGCGCGTTAAGAGAGCCATTGTTACTCGCTTTGTGTAGCCATGCCTTGTTGCATTTCTTCACGTTGACATTTAGGGCGCTGGGCAGAAGTCACATTACGTCAGCATGATCAAAAGTCTTCGCAAAGCTTTGTTTTAATGGACAGTTGGATTCCACCGGTCCATACCAAATGAAGCACAATGGATAGCACAAAGCGAAACTGCTCAATAAACTCTGCACGGGAGTCATTCTTACTCCTGTCCTTTATACCCACCTTTTTGCATTTCTTCACGTTGACATTTAGAGCACTGGCTCCCAGAATGCTTTGTTTCATTTGGACAGTGAATTCCGCCCGTCCATGCCAGTTGAGGCGTACCATACCGCGCAAGAGCTGCACTGCTCCAGCCGCACCTCACAGGAGTCACTCTTACACCTGTCCTTTATCCAGGCATTTCTTTATTTCATCACTTTGCCGTTTAGAGCACTAGGCAGAAATCACATTGCGTCAGCATCGGCAACAGCCTTCACAATCATTTGTTTTAAGTGCACAGTGAGATTCCCCCGGTGCATGCCAGGTAAGCAACACAAGACAGTGCAGAGCCGTGCTGCTCTAGTCGCACCTCATGGGAGTCATTGTTAGTGTCTTCGTTTACCCACGCCTTGATGATGTTATCAAGTTGACATATAGGGGACTGGGCAGAAATCACATTGCGTCAGCGTGGTCAAAAGTCCCCGCAATGCTTTGTTTTAAATGGACAGTCGAATTCCCCCGGTCTATACCAGTTCAAGCGCAATGGAAAGTGCAAAGCGGCACAGCTGAATGCACACTGCAAGGGAGTCATTCTTACTCCTGTCGTTTAACCACGCCTTTTTTTCATTTCTGCACGTTGACATTTACAGACCTGGGCAGAAATCACATTGCGTCAGCATGGTCAACGGCCCTCAAAATGCATTGTTTTATTTGGAGAGTCGGATTCTCCCGGTCCATGCCAGTTGAAGCGCACCAGGCATCGCAAGCGCCACACTGCTCTAGCCGCACCTCAAGAGAGCGATTGTTACTCGCTTTGTGTAGCCATGCCTTGTTGCATTTCTTCACGTTGACATTTAGAGCGCTGGGCAGAAGTCACATTACGTCAGCATGATCAAAAGTCTTCGCAAAGCTTTGTTTTAATGGACAGTTGGATTCCACCGGTCCATACCAAATGAAGCACAATGGATAGCACAAAGCGAAACTGCTCAATAAACTCTGCACGGGAGTCATTCTTACTCCTGTCCTTTATACCCACCTTTTTGCATTTCTTCACGTTGACATTTAGAGCACTGGCTCCCAGAATGCTTTGTTTCATTTGGACAGTGAATTCCGCCCGTCCATGCCAGTTGAGGCGTACCATACCGCGCAAGAGCTGCACTGCTCCAGCCGCACCTCACAGGAGTCACTGTTACACCTGTCGTTTATCCAGGCATTTCTTTATTTCATCAATTTGCCGTTTAGAGCACTAGGCAGAAATCACATTGCGTCAGCATCGGCAACAGCCTTCACAATCATTTGTTTTAAGTGCACAGTGAGATTCCCCCGGTGCATGCCAGGTAAGCCACACCAGACAGTGCAGAGCCGTGCTTCTCTAGTCGCACCTCATGGGAGTCATTGTTAGTCTCTTCGTTTACCCACGCCTTGATGATTTTATCAAGTTGACATATAGGGGACCATGCAGAGATCACATTGCATCAGCATGATCAAGAGTCCTCGCAATGCTGTGTTTTAAATGGACAGTCAGATTCTCCCGGTCCATACCAGTTGAAGCGCAACGGAAAGTGCAAAGCGGCACAGCTCAATCCACACTGCAAGGGAGTCATTCTTACTCCTGTCTTTTATCCACGCTTTTTTTCCATTTTTTCACTTCGACATTTAGAGCACTGTGCAGAAATCACACTGCGTCAGCATGCTCAACGGCCCCCAGAATGGTTTGTTTTATTTGGACAGTGGATTCTGTCAGTCCGTGCCAGTTCATTCGCACCAGACCGCGCAAGAGCTGCACTGCGCTAGCCGCACCTAAAGGGTGTCATAGTTACTCCTGTCGTTTATCCAGCCCTTTCCTTAATTTATTTATTTCACGTTTAAAGCACTAGGCAGAAATCAAATTGCGTCGGCATGGTCAACGGCCCTCGCAATCATTTGTTTTAAATGGACAGTCGGATTACCCCGATCTATCCCAGTTGAAGCGCACCAGGCAGCGCTAGAGCCGCACTGCTCTAGTCGCAGCTCAAGGGAGTCATTGTTACTCACTTAGCTCCCCCACGCCTTGTTCTATTTCTTCAGGTTGACATTTAGGGCACTGGGCACAAATCACCTTGCATAAAAATGGTCAACCGCCCTCGCAATTATATCTTTTAAAAGCACAGTAAGATTCCCCCTGTGCATTCCAGTTGAACCACACCAGACAGTGCAAAGCAGCACTGTTCTAGCCGCACCTCAAGGGAGTCATTGTTACTAACGTCCTTCACCCACGCTTTGTTCCATTTCCTCACATTGACATTTAGAGCCCTGGGCACAAATCACATTGCGTCAGCATCGTCAAAAGTCCTTGCAATGCTTTGTTTTAAGTGGACAGTCAGTTTCAGCCGGTCCATGCCAGTTGAAGCACAACAGATAGCATAAAGCGCCACTCCTGAATCCACACTGCAAGGGAGTCATTCTTACTCCTGTCCTTTAACCACGCCTTTTTTTTCATTTCTGCACGTTGACATTTACAGACCTGGGCAGAAATCACATTGCGTCAGCATGGTCAACGGCCCTCAAAATGCATTGTTTTATTTCGAGAGTCGGATTCTCCCGGTCCATGCCAGTTGAAGCGCACCAGGCAGCGCAAGCGCCACACTGCTCTAGCCGCACCTTAAGAGAGCCATTGTTACTCGCTTTGTGTAGCCATGCCTTGTTGCATTTCTTCACGTTGACATTTAGGGCGCCGGGCAGAAGTCACATTACGTCAGCATGATCAAAAGTCTTCGCAAAGCTTTGTTTTAATGGACAGTTGGATTCCACCGGTCCATACCAAATGAAGCACAATGGATAGCACAAAGCGAAACTGCTCAATAAACTCTGCACGGGAGTCATTCTTACTCCTGTCCTTTATACCCACCTTTTTGCATTTCTTCTCGTTGACATTTAGAGCACTGGCTCCCAGAATGCTTTGTTTCATTTGGACAGTGAATTCCGCCCGTCCATGCCAGTTGAGGCGTACCATACCGCGCAAGAGCTGCACTGCTCCAGCCGCACCTCACAGGAGTCACTCTTACACCTGTCCTTTATCCAGGCATTTCTTTATTTCATCACTTTGCCGTTTAGAGCACTAGGCAGAAATCACATTGCGTCAGCATCGGCAACAGCCTTCACAATCATTTGTTTTAAGTGCACAGTGAGATTCCCCCGGTGCATGCCAGGTAAGCCACACCAGACAGTGCAGAGCCGTGCTGCTCTAGTCGCACCTCATGGGAGTCATTGTTAGTCTCTTCGTTTACCCACGCCTTGATGATTTTATCAAGTTGACATATAGGGGACTGGGCAGAGATCACATTGCATCAGCATGGTCAAAAGTCCTCGCAATGCTTTCTTTTAAATGGACAGTCAGATTCTCCCGGTCCATACCAGTTGAAGCGCAACGGAAAGTGCAAAGCGGCACAGCTCAATCCACACTGTAAGGGAGTCATTCTTACTCCTGTCTTTTATCCACGCTTTTTTTCATTTTTTCACTTCGACATTTAGAGCACTGTGCAGAAATCACACTGCGTCAGCATGCTCAACGGCCCCCAGAATGGTTTGTTTTATTTGGACAGTGGATTCTGTCAGTCCGTGCCAGTTCATTCGCACCAGACCGCGCAAGAGCTGCACTGCGCTAGCCGCACCTAAAGGGTGTCATAGTTACTCCTGTCGTTTATCCAGCCCTTTCCTTAATTTATTTATTTCACGTTTAAAGCACTAGGCAGAAATCAAATTGCGTCGGCATGGTCAACGGCCCTCGCAATCATTTGTTTTAAATGGACAGTCGGATTACCCCGATCTATCCCAGTTGAAGCGCACCAGGCAGCGCTAGAGCCGCACTGCTCTAGTCGCAGCTCAAGGGAGTCATTGTTACTCACTTAGCTCCCCCACGCCTTGTTCTATTTCTTCAGGTTGACATTTAGGGCACTGGGCACAAATCACCTTGCATAAAAATGGTCAACCGCCCTCGCCAATTATATCTTTTAAAAGCACAGTAAGATTCCCCCTGTGCATTCCAGTTGAACCACACCAGACAGTGCAAAGCAGCACTGTTCTAGCCGCACCTCAAGGGAGTCATTGTTACTAACGTCCTTCACCCACGCTTTGTTCCATTTCCTCACATTGACATTTAGAGCCCTGGGCACAAATCACATTGCGTCAGCATCGTCAAAAGTCCTTGCAATGCTTTGTTTTAAGTGGACAGTCAGTTTCAGCCGGTCCATGCCAGTTGAAGCACAACAGATAGCATAAAGCGCCACTCCTGAATCCACACTGCAAGGGAGTCATTCTTACTCCTGTCCTTTAACCACGCCTTTTTTTCATTTCTGCACGTTGACATTTACAGACCTGGGCAGAAATCACATTGCGTCAGCATGGTCAACGGCCCTCAAAATGCATTGTTTTATTTGGAGAGTCGGATTCTCCCGGTCCATGCCAGTTGAAGCGCACCAGGCAGCGCAAGCGCCACACTGCTCTAGCCGCACCTTAAGAGAGCCATTGTTGCTCGCTTTGTGTAGCCATGCCTTGTTGCATTTCTTCACGTTGACATTTAGGGCGCTGGGCAGAAGTCACATTACGTCAGCATGATCAAAAGTCTTCGCAAAGCTTTGTTTTAATGGACAGTTGGATTCCACCGGTCCATACCAAATGAAGCACAATGGATAGCACAAAGCGAAACTGCTCAATAAACTCTGCACGGGAGTCATTCTTACTCCTGTCCTTTATACCCACCTTTTTGCATTTCTTCACGTTGACATTTAGAGCACTGGCTCCCAGAATGCTTTGTTTCATTTGGACAGTGAATTCCGCCCGTCCATGCCAGTTGAGGCGTACCATACCGCGCAAGACCTGCACTGCTCCAGCCGCACCTCACAGGAGTCACTCTTACACCTGTCCTTTATCCAGGCATTTCTTTATTTCATCACTTTGCCGTTTAGAGCACTAGGCAGAAATCACATTGCGTCAGCATGGTGAACGGCCCGCGTAATCATTTGTTTTAAATGGACAGTCGGATTCCCCCGATCTATGCCAGTTGGAGTGCAGCAGACTGCGCAAGAGCCGCACTGCTCTAGTCGCACCTCGAGGAAGTCATTGTTACTCTCATCGCATACACACCTTCTTGCATTTCTTCACGTTGACATTAAATAGCACTGGGCAGAAATCACATTGTGTCAGCATCGGCAACAGCCTTCACAATCATTTGTTTTAGGTGCACAGTGAGATTCCCCCGGTGCATGACAGGTAAACCACACCAGACAGTGCAAAGCTCTGCTGCTCTAGTCGCACCTCATGGGAGTCATTGTTAGTCTCTTCGTTTACCCACGCCTTGTTGATTTTATCAAGTTGACATATAGGGGACTGGGCAGAAATCACATTGCGTCAGCATGGTCAAAAGTCCCCGCAATGTTTTGTTTTAAATGGACAGTCGGATTCCCCCGGTCTATACCAGTTGAAGCGCAAAGGAAAGTGCAAAGCGGCACAGCTGAATGCACACTGCAAGGGAGTCATTCTTACTCATGTCGTTTATCCACACCTTTTTTTCATTTTTTCACTTTGACATTTAGAGCACTGTGCAGAAATCACACTGCGTCAGCACGGTCAACGGCCCCCAAAATGCTTTGTTTTATTTGGGCATTTTATTTTACAGGAGGTATTCAGAGACATGGATTGGGAAGATTTGGGGATAAAAGTTAATCGAGAATAGCTTAGTAACTCGCGATTCGCTGATGACATTGCCTTCCTTAGTACCTCAGGGGACCAATTGCAATGCATGTTCACTGACCTGGATAGGCAAAGCAGAAGAGTGGGTCTAAAAATTAATCTGCAGGAAACTAAAGTAATGCTTAACAGTCTCGGAAGAAAACAGCAATTTACAATTGGCAGCGAGGCACTAGAAGTCGTAAGGGATTACATCAACTTAGGGCAGGTAGTGACAGCGGATGCGGATCATGAGACAGAAATATTCAGAAGAACAAGAATGGGCTGGGGTGCGTTTGGCAGGCATTCTCAGATGATGATTAGCAGGTTGCCATTATCCCCTCAAGAGGAAAGTATATAATACCTGTGTCTTACCAGTACTCACCTATGGGGCAGAAACCTGGAGGCTTACGAAATGGGTTCTGCTCAAATTGAGGACGACGCAACGAGCTATGGAAAGAAGAATGATAGGTGTAACGTTAAAGGATAAGAAAAGAGCAGATTGGGTGAGGGAACAAACGCGAGTTAATGACATCTTAGTTGAAATCAAGAAAAAGAAATGGGCATGGGCAGGATACGAAATGAGGAGGGAAGATAACCGATGGTCATTAAGGGTTACGGAATGGATTCCAAGGGAAGGGAAGCTTAGCAGAGGGCGGCAGAAAGTTAGGCGGGCGCATGAGATTAAGAAGTTTGCAGGGACGACATGGCCACACATAGTACATGATCGGGGTTGTTGGAGATGTACGGGAGAGGCCTTTGCCCTGCAGTAGGCGTAACCAGGCTGATGCTGATGATGATTCCGCCGGTCCATGCCAGTTGAGGCACACAAGACCACGCAAGAGCCGCACTGCGATAGCCGCACCACAAGGGAGTCATTGTGGCTCCTGTAGTTTATCCATGCCTTTTTTTATTTACTTCAGTTTCACGTTTAGAGCACTGGGCAGAAATCACATTGCGTCAGCATGGTCGACGGCCCTCGCAATCATTTGTTTTAAATGGACAGTCGGATTCCCCCGATCTATGCCAGCTGGAGTGCAGCAGACTGTGCAAAAGCTGCACTGTTCTAGTCGCACCTCAAGGGAGTCATGGTTACTCTCATAGCTTACACACACCTTCTTGCATTTCTTCACGTTGACATTAAATAGCACTGGGCAGAAATCACATTGTGTCAGCATCGGCAACAGCCTTCACAATCATTTGTTTTAAGTGCACAGTGAGATTCCCCCGGTGCATGCCAGATAAGCCACACCAGACAGTGCAGAGCCGTGCTGCTCTAGTCGCACCTCATGGGAGTCATTGTTAGTCTCTTCGTTTACCCACGCCTTGTTGATTTTATCAAGTTGACATATAGGGGACTGGGCAGAGATCACATTGCATCAGCATGGTCAAAAGTCCTCGCAATGCTTTGTTTTCAATGGACAGTCAGATTCTCCCGGTCCATACCAGTTGAAGCGCAACGGAAAGTGCAAAGCGGCACAGCTCAATCCACACTGCAAGGGAGTCATTCTTACTCCTGTCTTTTATCCACGCTTTTTTTTTCATTTTTTCACTTCGACATTTAGAGCACTGTGCAGAAATCACACTGCGTCAGCATGCTCAACGGCCCCCAGAATGGTTTGTTTTATTTGGACAGTGGATTCTGTCAGTCCATGCCAGTTCATTCGCACCAGACCGCGCAAGAGCTGTACTGCGCTAGCCGCACCTAAAGGGTGTCATAGTTACTCCTGTCATTTAACCACGCCTTTTTTTCATTTCTTCACGTTGACATTTACAGACCTGGGCAGAAATCACATTGCGTCAGCATGGTCAACGGCCCTCAAAATGCATTGTTTTATTTGGAGAGTCGGATTCTCCCGGTCCATGCCAGTTGAAGCGCACCAAGCAGCGCAAGCGCCACACTGCTCTAGCCGCCCCTCAAGAGAGCCATTGTTACTCGCTTTGTGTAGCCATGCCTTGTTGCATTTCTTCACGTTGACATTTAGAGCGCTGGGCAGAAGTCACATTACGTCAGCATGATCAAAAGTCTTCACAAAGCTTTGTTTTAATGGACAGTTGGATTCCACCGGTCCATACCAAATGAAGCACAATGGATAGCACAAAGCGAAACTGCTCAATAAACTCTGCACGGGAGTCATTCTTACTCCTGTCCTTTATACCCACCTTTTTGCATTTCTTCACGTTGACCTTTAGAGCACTGGCCCCCAGAATGCTTTGTTTCATTTGGACAGTGAATTCCGCCGGTCCATGCCAGTTGAGGCGTACCATACCGTGCAAGAGCTGCACTGCTCCAGCCGCACCTCACAGGAGTCACTCTTACACCTGTCCTTTATCCAGGCATTTCTTTATTTCATCACTTACCGTTTAGAGCACTAGGCAGAAATCACATTGCGTCAGCATGGTGAACGGCCCTCGAATCATTTGTTTTAAATGGACAGTCGGATTCCCCCGATCTATGCCAGTTGGAGTGCAGCAGACTGCGCAAGAGCCGCACTGCTCTAGTCGCACCACGAGGGAGTCATTGTTACTCTCTTCGCTTACGCACACCTTCTTGCATTTCTTCACGTTGACATTAAATAGCACTGGGCAGAAATCACATAGTGTCAGTACGGCAACAGCCTTCACAATCATTTGTTTTAAGTGCACAGTGAGATTCCCGCGGTGCATGCCAGGTAAACCACACCAGACAGTGCAGAACCGTGCTGCTCTAGTCGCACCTCATGGGAGTCATTGTTAGTCTCTTCGTTTACCCACGCCTTGTTGCATTTTATCAAGTTGACATAGAGGGGACTGGGCAGAAATCACACTGCGTCAGCACGGTCAACGGCCCCCAAAATGCTTTGTTTTATTTGGGCATTTTATTTTACAGGAGGTTTTCAGAGACATGGATTGGGAAGAATTGGGGATAAAAGTTAATCGAGAATAGCTTAGTAACTCGCGATTCGCTGATGACATTGCCTTCATTAGTACCTCAGGGGACCAATTGCAATGCTTGTTCACTGACCTGGAGAGACAAAGCAGAAGAGTGGGTCTAAAAAGTAATCTGCAGGAAACTAAAGTAATGCTTAACAGTCTCGGAAGAAAACAGCAATTTACAATTGGCAGCGAGGCACTGGAAGTCGTAAGGGAATACATCAACTTAGGGCAGGTAGTGACAGCGGATGCGGATCATGAGACAGAAATATTCAGAAGAACAAGAATGGGCTGGGGTGCGTTTGGCAGGCATTCTCAGATGATGATTAGCAGGTTGCCATTATCCCCTCAAGAGGAAAGTATATAATACCTGTGTCTTACCAGTACTCACCTATGGGGCAAAAACCTGGAGGCTTACGAAAAGGGTTCTGCTCAAATTGAGGACGACGCAACGAGCTATGGAAAGAAGAATGATAGGTGTAACGTTCAAGGATAAGAAAAGAGCAGATTGGGTGAGGGAACAAACGCGAGTTAATGACATCTTAGTTGAAATCAAGAAAAAGAAATGGGCATGGGCAGGATACGCAATGAGGAGGGAAGATAACCGATGGTCATTGAGGGTTACGGAATGGATTCCAAGGGAAGGGAAGCTTAGCAGAGGGCGGCAGAAAGTTAGGCGGGCGCATGAGATTAAGAAGTTTGCAGGGACGACATGGCCACACATAGTACATGATCGGGGTTGTTGGAGATGTATGGGAGAGGCCTTTGCCCTGCAGTAGGCGTAACCAGGCTGATGCTGATGATGATTGCGCCGGTCCATGCCAGTTGAGGCACACAAGACCACGCAAGAGCCGCACTGCGATAGCCGCACCACAAGGGAGTCATTGTGACTCCTGTAGTTTATCCATGCCTTTTTTTAATTACTTGAGTTTGACGTTTAGAGCACTGGGCAGAAATCACATTGTGTCAGCATCGGCAACAGCCTTCACAATCATTTGTTTTAAGTGCACAGTGAGATTCCCCCGGTGCATGCCAGGTAAGCCACACCAGACAGTGCAGAGCCGTGCTGCTCTAGTCGCACCTCATGGGAGTCATTGTTAGTCTCTTCGTTTACCCTCGCCTTGTTGATTTTATCAAGTTGACATATAGGGGACTGGGCAGAGATCACATTGCATCAGCATGGTCAAAAGTCCTCGCAATGCTTTGTTTTAAATGGACAGTCAGATTCTCCCGGTCCATACCAGTTGAAGCGCAACGGAAAGTGCAAAGCGGCACAGCTCAATCCACACTGCAAGGGAGTCATTCTTACTCCTGTCTTTTATCCACGCTTTTTTTTCATTTTTTCACTTTGACATTTAGAGCACTGTGCAGAAATCACACTGCGTCAGCACGGTCAACGGCCCCGAAAATGCTTTGTTTTATTTGGGCATTTTATTTTACAGGAGGTATTCAGAGACATGGATTGGGAAGAATTGGGGATAAAAGTTAATCGAGAATAGCTTGGTAACTCGCGATTCGCTGATGACATTGCCTTGCTTAGTACCTCAGGGGACCAATTGCAATGCATGTTCAGTGACCTGGATAGGCAAAGCAGAAGAGTGGGTTTAAAAATTAATCTGCAGGAAACTAAAGTAATGCTTAACAGTCTCCGAAGAAAACCGCAATTTACAATAGGCAGCGAGGCACTGGAAGTCGTAAGGGAATACACCAACTTAGGTCAGGTAGTGACAGCGGATGCGGGCAATGAGACAGAAATATTCAGAAGAACAAGAATGGGCTGGGGTGCGTTTGGCAGGCATTCTCAGATGATGAATAGCAGGTTGCCGTTATCCCCTCAAGAGGAAAGTATATAATACCTGTGTCTTACCAGCACTCACCTATGGGGCAGAAACCTTGAGGCTTACGAAAAGGGTTCTGCTCATATTGAGGACGACACAACGAGCTATGGAAAGAAGAATGATAGGTGTAACGTTCAAGGATAAGAAAAGAGCAGATTGGGTGAGGGAACAAACGCGACTTAATGACATCTTAGTTGAAATCAAGAAAAAGAAAGGGGCATGGGCAGGATACGCAATGAGGAGGGAAGATAACCGATGGTCATTGAGGGTTACGGAATGGATTCCAAGGGAAGAGAAGCTTAGCAGAGGGCGGCAGAAAGTTAGGCGGGCGCATGAGATTCAGAAGTTTGCGGGGACGACATGGCCACACTTAGTACATGATCGGGGTTGTTGGAGATGTATGGGAGAGGCCTTTGCCCTGCAGTAGGCGTAACCAGGCCTATGCTGATGATGATTCCGCCGGTCCATGCCAGTTGAGGCGCACAAGACCACGCAATAGCCGCACTGCGATAGCCGCACCACGAGGGAGTCATTGTTACTCCTGCCGTTTATCCGTCCTTTTTTTTATTTACTTCGCTTTGACGTTTAGTGCACTGGGCAGAAATCACATTCCGTCAGCATGGTCGACGGCGCTCACAATCATTTGTTTTAATTGGACAGTCGGATTCCCCCGATCTATGCCAGCTGGAGTGCAGCAGACTGTGCAAATGCTGCGCTGCTCTAATCACAACTCAAGGGTGTCATTGTTACTCTCATCGCTTACACACACCTTTTTTGCATTTCTTCACATTGACATTAAATAGCACTGAGCAGAAATCACATTGTGTCAGCATGGTCAACGGCCTTCGCAATCATTTCTTTTCATGGCAGAGTTAGATTCCCCCGTTGCATGCCAGGTAAACCACACCAGACAGTGCAAAGCCGCGCTACTCTAGTCCCACCTCATGGGAGTCATTGTTAGTCTCTTCGTTTACCCTCGCCTTGTTGCATTTTATCACGTTGACATTTAGGGGACTGGGCAGAGATCACATTGCATCAGCATGGTCAAAAGTCCTCGCAATGCTTTGTTTTAAATGGACAGTCAGATTCTCCCGGTCCATACCAGTTGAAGCGCAACGGAAAGTGCAAAGCGGCACAGCTCAATCCACACTGCAAGGGAGTCATTCTTACTCCTGTCTTTTATCCACGCTTTTTATGCGAAGCATATTACGAGGGCTCAACCCAGCTCCTCAGGCGCGGCGGTGACCATGAAATCACGTGACACCGTGACGTCACGACAGAGGAGAACCGGCGCTCCAACTCCCGCCGTCGCTCGCGGCGTCGCGCCCCGCATCGGACGCGGTGCGCGTCGAGCAACGCAGCGTTCGGCGCGACAACGAAATGTGCGCCTGAGCAAGCGCCGCACGCCTGAGCCGACGTTATGCGAAGCATATTACGAGGGCTCAACCCAGCTCCTCAGGCGCGGCGGTGACCATGAAATCACGTGACACCGTGACGTCACGACAGAGGAGAACCGGCGCTCCAACTCCCGCCGTCGCTCGCGGCGTCGCGCCCCGCATCGGACGCGGTGCGCGTCGAGCAACGCAGCGTTCGGCGCGACAACGAAATGTGCGCCTGAGCAAGCGCCGCACGCCTGAGCCGACGCCGACGACACCGGCTTTTCTGCGACACGAGCTCCTTAACGCTGTCGCGTTAAAATAAAGGCTAGTATGCTTCGCATCCTGGGCTTAACCTTAGCTAAGCCACAGCCATTTTTTTTTTCATTTTTTCACTTCGACATTTAGAGCACTGTGCAGAAATCACACTGCGTCAGCATGCTCAACGGCCCCCAGAATGGTTTGTTTTATTTGGACAGTGGATTCTGTCAGTCCATGCCAGTTCATTCGCACCAGACCGCGCAAGAGCTGCACTGCGCTAGCCGCACCTAAAGGGTGTCATAGTTACTCCTGTCGTTTATCCAGCCCTTTCCATAATTTATTTATTTCACGTTTAAAGCACTAGGCAGAAATCAAATTGCGTCAGCATGGTCAACGGCCCTCGCAATCATTTGTTTTAAATGGACAGTCGGATTACCCCGATCTATCCCAGTTGAAGCGCACCAGGCAGCGCTAGAGCCGCACTGCTCTAGTCGCAGCTCAAGGGAGTCATTGTTACTCACTTAGCTCCCCCACGCCTTGTTCTATTTCTTCAGGTTGACATTTAGGGCACTGGGCACAAATCACCTTGCATAAAAATGGTCAACCGCCCTCGCAATTATATCTTTTAAAAGCACAGTAAGATTCCCCCTGTGCATTCCAGTTGAACCACACCAGACAGTGCAAAGCAGCACTGTTCTAGCCGCACCTCAAGGGAGTCATTGTTACTAACGTCCTTCACCCACGCTTTGTTCCATTTCCTCACATTGACATTTAGAGCCCTGGGCACAAATCACATTGCGTCAGCATCGTCAAAAGTCCTTGCAATGCTTTGTTTTAAGTGGACAGTCAGTTTCAGCCGCTCCATGCCAGTTGATGCACAACAGATAGCATAAAGCGCCACTCCTGAATCCACACTGCAAGTGAGTCATTCTTACTCCTGTCGTTTACCCACGCCTTTTTTTCATTTCTGCACGTTGACATTTAGAGACCTGGGCAGAAATCACATTGCGTCAGCATGGTCAACGGCCCTGAAAATGCATTGTTTTATTTGGAGAGTCGGATTCTCCCGGTCCATGCCAGTTGAAGCGCACCAGGCAGCGCAAGCGCCACACTGCTCTAGCCGCACCTCAAGAGAGCCATTGTTACTCGCTTTGTGTTGCCATGCCTTGTTGCATTTCTTCACGTTGACATTTAGAGCGCTGGGCAGAAGTCACATTACGTCAGCATGATCAAAAGTCTTCGCAAAGCTTTGTTTTAATGGACAGTTGGATTCCACCGGTCCATACCAAATGAAGCACAATGGATAGCACAAAGCGAAACTGCTCAATAAACTCTGCACGGGAGTCATTCTTACTCCTGTCCTTTATACCCACCTTTTTGCATTTCTTCACATTGACATTTAGAGCACTGGCTCCCAGAATGCTTTGTTTCATTTGGACAGTGAATTCCGCCCGTCCATGCCAGTTGAGGCGTACCATACCGCGCAAGAGCTGCACTGCTCCAGCCGCACCTCACAGGAGTCACTCTTACACCTGTCCTTTATCCAGGCATTTCTTTATTTCATCACTTTGCCGTTTATAGCACTAGGCAGAAATCACATTGCGTCAGCATGGTGAACGGCCCGCGCAATTATTTGTTTTAAATGGACAGTCGGATTCCCCCGATCTATGCCAGTTGGAGTGCAGCAGACTGCGCAAGAGCCGCACTGCTCTAGTCGCACCTCGCGGGAGTCATTGTTACTCTCATCGCATTCACACCTTCTTGGATTTCTTCACGTTGACATTAAGTAGCACTGGGCAGAAATCACATAGTGTCAGCATCGGCAACAGCCTTCACAATCGTTTGTTTTAAGTGCACAGTGAGATTCCCGCGGTGCATGCCAGGTAAGCCACACCAGACAGTGCAGACCTGTGCTGCTCTAGTCGCACCTCATGGGAGTCATTGTTAGTCTCTTCGTTTAGCCACGCCTTGTTGCATTTTATCAAGTTGACATATAGGGGACTGGGCAGAAATCACATTGCGTCAGCGTGGTCAAAAGTCCCCGCAATGCTTTGTTTTAAATGGAC
Organism: Dermacentor albipictus; assembly: GCF_038994185.2. Taxonomy (NCBI): domain Eukaryota; kingdom Metazoa; phylum Arthropoda; class Arachnida; order Ixodida; family Ixodidae; genus Dermacentor; species Dermacentor albipictus. Next base: position 1,224,370 of record NW_027225591.1, read on the forward strand.
AGTCGGATTCCCCCGGTCTATACCAGTTCAAGCGCAATGGAAAGTGCAAAGCGGCACAGCTGAATGCACACTGCAAGGGAGTCATTCTTGCTCCTGTCGTTTAACCACGCCTTTTTTTCATTTCTGCACGTTGACATTTACAGACCTGGGCAGAAATCACATTGCGTCAGCATGGTCAACGGCCCTCAAAATGCATTGTTTTATTTGGAGAGTCGGATTCCCCTTGTGCATTCCAGTTGAACCACACCAGACAGTGCAAAGCAGCACTGTTCTAGCCGCACCTCAAGGGAGTCATTGTTACTAACGTCCTTCACCCACGCTTTGTTCCATTTCCTCACATTGACATTTAGAGCCCTGGGCACAAATCACATTGCGTCAGCATCGTCAAAAGTCCTTGCAATGCTTTGTTTTAAGTGGACAGTCAGTTTCAGCCGGTCCATGCCAGTTGAAGCACAACAGATAGCATAAAGCGCCACTCCTGAATCCACACTGCAAGGGAGTCATTCTTACTCCTGTCCTTTAACCACGCCTTTTTTTCATTTCTGCACGTTGACATTTACAGACCTGGGCAGAAATCACATTGCGTCAGCATGGTCAACGGCCCTCAAAATGCATTGTTTTATTTCGAGAGTCGGATTCTCCCGGTCCATGCCAGTTGAAGCGCACCAGGCAGCGCAAGCGCCACACTGCTCTAGCCGCACCTTAAGAGAGCCATTATTACTCGCTTTGTGTAGCCATGCCTTGTTGCATTTCTTCACGTTGACATTTAGGGCGCTGGGCAGAAGTCACATTACGTCAGCATGATCAAAAGTCTTCGCAAAGCTTTGTTTTAATGGACAGTTGGATTCCACCGGTCCATACCAAATGAAGCACAATGGATAGCACAAAGCGAAACTGCTCAATAAACTCTGCACGGGAGTCATTCTTACTCCTGTCCTTTATACCCACCTTTTTGCATTTCTTCACGTTGACATTTAGAGCACTGGCTCCCAGAATGCTTTGTTTCATTTGGACAGTGAATTCCGCCCGTCCATGCCAGTTGAGGCGTACCATACCGCGCAAGACCTGCACTGCTCCAGCCGCACCTCACAGGAGTCACTCTTACACCTGTCCTTTATCCAGGCATTTCTTTATTTCATCACTTTGCCGTTTAGAGCACTAGGCAGAAATCACATTGCGTCAGCATGGTGAACGGCCCGCGTAATCATTTGTTTTAAATGGACAGTCGGATTCCCCCGATCTATGCCAGTTGGAGTGCAGCAGACTGCGCAAGAGCCGCACTGCTCTAGTCGCACCTCGAGGGAGTCATTGTTACTCTCATCGCATACACACCTTCTTGCATTTCTTCACGTTGACATTAAATAGCACTGGGCAGAAATCACATTGTGTCAGCATCGGCAACAGCCTTCACAATCATTTGTTTTAAGTGCACAGTGAGATTCCCCCGGTGCATGACAGGTAAACCACACCAGACAGTGCAAAGCTCTGCTGCTCTAGTCGCACCTCATGGGAGTCATTGTTAGTCTCTTCGTTTACCCACGCCTTGTTGATTTTATCAAGTTGACATATAGGGGACTGGGCAGAAATCACATTGCGTCAGCATGGTCAAAAGTCCCCGCAATGTTTTGTTTTAAATGGACAGTCGGATTCCCCCGGTCTATACCAGTTGAAGCGCAATGGAAAGTGCAAAGCGGCACAGCTGAATGCACACTGCAAGGGAGTCATTCTTACTCATGTCGTTTATCCACACCTTTTTTTCATTTTTTCACTTTGACATTTAGAGCACTGTGCAGAAATCACACTGCGTCAGCACGGTCAACGGCCCCCAAAATGCTTTGTTTTATTTGGGCATTTTATTTTACAGGAGGTATTCAGAGACATGGATTGGGAAGATTTGGGGATAAAAGTTAATCGAGAATAGCTTAGTAACTCGCGATTCGCTGATGACATTGCCTTCCTTAGTACCTCAGGGGACCAATTGCAATGCATGTTCACTGACCTGGATAGGCAAAGCAGAAGAGTGGGTCTAAAAATTAATCTGCAGGAAACTAAAGTAATGCTTAACAGTCTCGGAAGAAAACAGCAATTTACAATTGGCAGCGAGGCACTAGAAGTCGTAAGGGATTACATCAACTTAGGGCAGGTAGTGACAGCGGATGCGGATCATGAGACAGAAATATTCAGAAGAACAAGAATGGGCTGGGGTGCGTTTGGCAGGCATTCTCAGATGATGATTAGCAGGTTGCCATTATCCCCTCAAGAGGAAAGTATATAATACCTGTGTCTTACCAGTACTCACCTATGGGGCAGAAACCTGGAGGCTTACGAAATGGGTTCTGCTCAAATTGAGGACGACGCAACGAGCTATGGAAAGAAGAATGATAGGTGTAACGTTAAAGGATAAGAAAAGAGCAGATTGGGTGAGGGAACAAACGCGAGTTAATGACATCTTAGTTGAAATCAAGAAAAAGAAATGGGCATGGGCAGGATACGAAATGAGGAGGGAAGATAACCGATGGTCATTAAGGGTTACGGAATGGATTCCAAGGGAAGGGAAGCTTAGCAGAGGGCGGCAGAAAGTTAGGCGGGCGCATGAGATTAAGAAGTTTGCAGGGACGACATGGCCACACATAGTACATGATCGGGGTTGTTGGAGATGTACGGGAGAGGCCTTTGCCCTGCAGTAGGCGTAACCAGGCTGATGCTGATGATGATTCCGCCGGTCCATGCCAGTTGAGGCACACAAGACCACGCAAGAGCCGCACTGCGATAGCCGCACCACAAGGGAGTCATTGTGACTCCTGTAGTTTATCCATGCCTTTTTTTATTTACTTCAGTTTCACGTTTAGAGCACTGGGCAGAAATCACATTGCGTCAGCATGGTCGACGGCCCTCGCAATCATTTGTTTTAAATGGACAGTCGGATTCCCCCGATCTATGCCAGCTGGAGTGCAGCAGACTGTGCAAAAGCTGCACTGTTCTAGTCGCACCTCAAGGGAGTCATTGTTACTCTCATAGCTTACACACACCTTCTTGCATTTCTTCACGTTGACATTAAATAGCACTGGGCAGAAATCACATTGTGTCAGCATCGGCAACAGCCTTCACAATCATTTGTTTTAAGTGCACAGTGAGATTCCCCCGGTGCATGCCAGGTAAGCCACACCAGACAGTGCAGAGCCGTGCTGCTCTAGTCGCACCTCATGGGAGTCATTGTTAGTCTCTTCGTTTACCCACGCCTTGTTGATTTTATCAAGTTGACACATAGGGGACTGGGCAGGGATCACATTGCATCAGCATGGTCAAAAGTCCTCGCAATGCTTTGTTTTCAATGGACAGTCAGATTCTCACGGTCCATACCAGTTGAAGCGCAACGGAAAGTGCAAAGCGGCACAGCTCAATCCACACTGCAAGGGAGTCATTCTTACTCCTGTCGTTTAACCACGCCTTTTTTTCATTTCTGCACGTTGACATTTACAGACCTGGGCAGAAATCACTTTGCGTCAGCATGGTCAACGGCCCTCAAAATGCATTGTTTTATTTGGAGAGTCGGATTCTCCCGGTCCATGCCAGTTGAAGCGCACCAGGCAGCGCAAGCGCCACACTGCTCTAGCCGCACCTCAAGAGAGCGATTGTTACTCGCTTTGTGTAGCCATGCCTTGTTGCATTTCTTCACGTTGACATTTAGAGCGCTGGGCAGAAGTCACATTACGTCAGCATGATCAAAAGTCTTCGCAAAGCTTTGTTTTAATGGACAGTTGGATTCCACCGGTCCATACCAAATGAAGCACAATGGATAGCACAAAGCGAAACTGCTCAATAAACTCTGCACGGGAGTCATTCTTACTCCTGTCCTTTATACCCACCTTTTTGCATTTCTTCACGTTGACATTTAGAGCACTGGCTCCCAGAATGCTTTGTTTCATTTGGACAGTGAATTCCGCCCGTCCATGCCAGTTGAGGCGTACCATACCGCGCAAGAGCTGCACTGCTCCAGCCGCACCTCACAGGAGTCACTCTTACACCTGTCCTTTATCCAGGCATTTCTTTATTTCATCACTTTGCCGTTTAGAGCACTAGGCAGAAATCACATTGCGTCAGCATGGTGAACGGCCCACGCAATTATTTGTTTTAAATGGACAGTCGGAGTCCCCCGATCTATGCCAGTTGGAGTGCAGCAGACTGCGCAAGAGCCGCACTGCTCTAGTCGCACCTCGAGGGAGTCATTGTTACTCTCATCGCATACACACCTTCTTGCATTTCATCACGTTGACATTAAATAGCACTGGGCAGAAATCACATAGTGTCAGCATCGGCAACAGCCTTCACAATCGTTTGTTTTAAGTGCACAGTGAGATTCCCGCGGTGCATGCCAGGTAAGCCACACCAGACAGTGCAGACCTGTGCTGCTCTAGTCGCACCTCATGGGAGTCATTGTTAGTCTCTTCGTTTACCCACGCCTTGTTGCATTTTATCAAGTTGACATATAGGGGACTGGGCAGAAATCACATTGCGTCAGCGTGGTCAAAAGTCCCCGCAATGCTTTGTTTTAAATCGACAGTCGGATTCCCCCGGTCTATACCAGTTCAAGCGCAATGGAAAGTGCAAAGCGGCACAGCTGAATGCACACTGCAAGGGAGTCATTCTTACTCATGTCGTTTATCCACACCTTTTTTTTCATTTCTTTACTTTGACATTTAGAGCACTGTGCAGAAATCACACTGCGTCAGCACGGTCAACGGCCCCCAAAATGCTTTGTTTTATTTGGGCATTTTATTTTACAGGAGGTATTCAGAGACATGGATTGGGAAGATTTGGGGATAAAAGTTAATCGAGAATAGCTTAGTAACTCGCGATTCGCTGATGACATTGCCTTCCTTAGTACCTCAGGGGACCAATTGCAATCCATGTTCACTGACCTGGATAGGCAAAGCAGAAGAGTGGGTCTAAAATTAATCTGCAGGAAACTAAAGTTATGCTTAACAGTCTCGGAAGAAAACAGCAATTTACAATTGGCAGCGAGGCACTAGAAGTCGTAAGGGAATACATCAACTTAGGGCAGGTAGTGACAGCGGATGCGGATCATGAGACAGAAATATTCAGAAGAACAAGAATGGGCTGGGGTGCGTTTGGCAGGCATTCTCAGATGATGATTAGCAGGTTGCCATTATCCCCCCCAGAGGAAAGTATATAATACCTGTGTCTTACCAGTACTCACCTATGGGGCAGAAACCTGGAGGCTTACGAAATGGGTTCTGCTCAAATTGAGGACGACGCAACGAGCTATGGAAAGAAGAATGATAGGTGTAACGTTAAAGGATAAGAAAAGAGCAGATTGGGTGAGGGAACAAACGCGAGTTAATGACATCTTAGTTGAAATCAAGAAAATGAAATGGGCATGGGCAGGATACGAAATGAGGAGGGAAGATAACCGATGGTCATTAAGGGTTACGGAACGGATTCCAAGGGAAGGGAAGCTTAGCAGAGGGCGGCAGAAAGTTAGGCGGGCGCATGAGATTAAGAAGTTTGCAGGGACGACATGGCCACACATAGTACATGATCGGGGTTGTTGGAGATGTATGGGAGAGGCTTTTGCCCTGCAGTAGGCGTAACCAGGCTGATGCTGATGATGATTCCGCCGGTCCATGCCAGTTGAGGCACACAAGACCACGCAAGAGCCGCACTGCGATAGCCGCACCACAAGGGAGTCATTGTGACTCCTGTAGTTTATCCATGCCTTTTTTTATTTACTTCAGTTTCACGTTTAGAGCACTGGGCAGAAATCACATTGCGTCAGCATGGCCGACGGCCCTCGCAATCATTTGTTTTAAATGGACAGTCGGATTCCCCCGATCTATGCCAGCTGGAGTGCAGCAGACTGTGCAAAAGCTGCACTGCTCTAGTCGCACCTCAAGGGAGTCATTGTTACTCTCACCGCTTACACACACCTTCTTGCATTTCTTCACGTTGACATTAAATAGCACTGGGCAGAAATCACATAGTGTCAGCATCGGCAACAGCCTTCACAATCATTTGTTTTAAGTGCACAGTGAGATTCCCCCGGTGCATGCCAGGTAAGCCACACCAGACAGTGCAGAGCCGTGCTGCTCTAGTCGCACCTCATGGGAGTCATTGTTAGTCTCTTCGTTTACCCACGCCTTGATGATTTTATCAAGTTGACATATAGGGGACTGGGCAGAGATCACATTGCATCAGCATGGTCAAAAGTCCTCGCAATGCTTTGTTTTAAATGGACAGTCAGATTCTCCCGGTCCATACCAGTTGAAGCGCAACGGAAAGTGCAAAGCGGCACAGCTCAATCCACACTGCAAGGGAGTCATTCTTACTCCTGTCTATTATCCACGCTTTTTTTTTCATTTTTTCACTTCGACATTTAGAGCACTGTGCAGAAATCACACTGCGTCAGCATGCTCAACGGCCCCCAGAATGGTTTGTTTTATTTGGACAGTGGATTCTGTCAGTCCGTGCCAGTTCATTCGCACCAGACGGCGCAAGAGCTGCACTGCGCTAGCCGCACCTAAGGGGTGTCATAGTTACTCCTGTCGTTTATCCAGCCCTTTCCCTAATTTATTTATTTCACGTTTAAAGCACTAGGCAGAAATCAAATTGCGTCGGCATGGTCAACGGCCCTCGCAATCATTTGTTTTAAATGGACAGTCGGATTACCCCGATCTATCCCAGTTGAAGCGCACCAGGCAGCGCTAGAGCCGCACTGCTCTAGTCGCAGCTCAAGGGAGTCATTGTTACTCACTTAGCTCCCCCACGCCTTGTTCTATTTCTTCAGGTTGTCATTTAGGGCACTGGGCACAAATCACCTTGCATAAAAATGGTCAACCGCCCTCGCAATTATATCTTTTAAAAGCACAGTAAGATTCCCCCTGTGCATTCCAGTTGAACCACACCAGACAGTGCAAAGCAGCACTGTTCTAGCCGCACCTCAAGGGAGTCATTGTTACTAACGTCCTTCACCCACGCTTTGTTCCATTTCCTCACATTGACATTTAGAGCCCTGGGCACAAATCACATTGCGTCAGCATCGTCAAAAGTCCTTGCAATGCTTTGTTTTAGGTGGACAGTCAGTTTCAGCCGGTCCATGCCAGTTGAAGCACAACAGATAGCATAACGCGCCACTCCTGAATCCACACTGCAAGGGAGTCATTCTTACTCCTGTCCTTTAACCACGCCTTTTTTTCATTTCTGCACGTTGACATTTACAGACCTGGGCAGAAATCACATTGCGTCAGCATGGTCAACGGCCCTCAAAATGCATTGTTTTATTTCGAGAGTCGGATTCTCCCGGTCCATGCCAGTTGAAGCGCACCAGGCAGCGCAAGCGCCACACTGCTCTAGCCGCACCTTACGAGAGCCATTGTTACTCGCTTTGTGTAGCCATGCCTTGTTGCATTTCTTCACGTTGACATTTAGGGCGCTGGGCAGAAGTCACATTACGTCAGCATGATCAAAAGTCTTCGCAAAGCTTTGTTTTAATGGACAGTTGGATTCCACCGGTCCATACCAAATGAAGCACAATGGATAGCACAAAGCGAAACTGCTCAATAAACTCTGCACGGGAGTCATTCTTACTCCTGTCCTTTATACCAACCTTTTTGCATTTCTTCACGTTGACATTTAGAGCACTGGCTCCCAGAATGCTTTGTTTCATTTGGACAGTGAATTCCGCCCGTCCATGCCAGTTGAGGCGTACCATACCGCGCAAGACCTGCACTGCTCCAGCCGCACCTCACAGGAGTCACTCTTACACCTGTCCTTTATCCAGGCATTTCTTTATTTCATCACTTTGCCGTTTAGAGCACTAGGCAGAAATCACATTGCGTCAGCATGGTGAACGGCCCGCGTAATCATTTGTTTTAAATGGACAGTCGGATTCCCCCGATCTATGCCAGTTGGAGTGCAGCAGACTGCGCAAGAGCCGCACTGCTCTAGTCGCACCTCGAGGGAGTCATTGTTACTCTCATCGCATACACACCTTCTTGCATTTCTTCACGTTGACCTTAAATAGCACTGGGCAGAAATCACATTGTGTCAGCATCGGCAACAGCCTTCACAATCATTTGTTTTAAGTGCACAGTGAGATTCCCCCGGTGCATGACAGGTAAACCACACCAGACAGTGCAAAGCTGTGCTGCTCTAGTCGCACCTCATGGGAGTCATCGTTAGTCTCTTCGTTTACCCACGCCTTGTTGATTTTATCAAGTTGACATATAGGGGACTGGGCAGAAATCACATTGCGTCAGCATGGTCAAAAGTCCCCGCAATGCTTTGTTTTAAATGGACAGTCGGATTCCCCCGGTCCATGCCAGTTGATGCACAACAGATAGCATAAAGCGCCACTCCTGAATCCACACTGCAAGGGAGTCATTCTTACTCCTGTCGTTTAACCACGCCTTTTTTTCATTTCTTCACGTTGACATTTACAGACCTGGGCAGAAATCACATTGCGCCAGCATGGTCAACGGCCCCCAAAATGCTTTGTTTTATTTGGGCATTTTATTTTACAGGAGGTATTCAGAGACATGGATTGGGAAGATTTGGGGATAAAAGTTAACCGAGAATAGCTTAGTAACTCGCGATTCGCTGATGACATTGCCTTCCTTAGTACCTCAGGGGACCAATTGCAATGCATGTTCACTGACCTGGATAGGCAAAGCAGAAGAGTGGGTCTAAAAATTAATCTGCAGGAAACTAAAGTAATGCTTAACAGTCTCGGAAGAAAACAGCAATTTACAATTGGCAGCGAGGCACTAGAAGTCGTAAGGGATTACATCAACTTAGGGCAGGTAGTGACAGCGGATGCGGATCATGAGACAGAAATATTCAGAAGAACAAGAATGGGCTGGGGTGCGTTTGGCAGGCATTCTCAGATGATGATTAGCAGGTTGCCATTATCCCCTCAAGAGGAAAGTATATAATACCTGTGTCTTACCAGTACTCACCTGTGGGGCAGAAACCTGGAGGCTTACGAAATGGGTTCTGCTCAAATTGAGGACGACGCAACGAGCTATGGAAAGAAGAATGATAGGTGTAACGTTAAAGGATAAGAAAAGAGCAGATTGGGTGAGGGAACAAACGCGAGTTAATGACATCTTAGTTGAAATCAAGAAAAAGAAATGGGCATGGGCAGGATACGAAATGAGGAGGGAAGATAACCGATGGTCATTAAGGGTTACGGAATGGATTCCAAGGGAAGGGAAGCTTAGCAGAGGGCGGCAGAAAGTTAGGCGGGCGCATGAGATTAAGAAGTTTGCAGGGACGACATGGCCACACATAGTACATGATCGGGGTTGTTGGAGATGTACGGGAGAGGCCTTTGCCCTGCAGTAGGCGTAACCAGGCTGATGCTGATGATGATTCCGCCGGTCCATGCCAGTTGAGGCACACAAGACCACGCAAGAGCCGCACTGCGATAGCCGCACCACAAGAGAGTCATTGTGACTCCTGTAGTTTATCCATGCCTTTCTTTATTTACTTCAGTTTCACGTTTAGAGCACTGGGCAGAAATCACATTGCGTCAGCATGGTCGACGGCCCTCGCAATGATTTGTTTTAAATGGACAGTCGCATTCCCCCGATCTATGCCAGCTGGAGTGCAGCAGACTGTGCAAAAGCTGCACTGTTCTAGTCGCACCTCAAGGGAGTCATTGTTACTCTCATAGCTTACACACACCTTCTTGCATTTCTTCACGTTGACATTAAATAGCACTGGGCAGAAATCACATTGTGTCAGCATCGGCAACAGCCTTCACAATCATTTGTTTTAAGTGCACAGTGAGATTCCCCCGGTGCATGCCAATTAGGCCACACCAGACAGTGCAGAGCCGTGCTGCTCTAGTCGCACCTCATGGGAGTCATTGTTAGTCTCTTCGTTTACCCACGCCTTGTTGATTTTATCAAGTTGACATATAGGGGACTGGGCAGAGATCACATTGCATCAGCATGGTCAAAAGTCCTCGCAATGCTTTGTTTTCAATGGACAGTCAGATTCTCCCGGTCCATACCAGTTGAAGCGCAACGGAAAGTGCAAAGCGGCACAGCTCAATCCACACTGCAAGGGAGTCATTCTTACTCCTGTCTTTTATCCACGCTTTTTTTTTCATTTTTTCACTTCGACATTTAGAGCACTGTGCAGAAATCACACTGCGTCAGCATGCTCAACGGCCCCCAGAATGGTTTGTTTTATTTGGACAGTGGATTCTGTCAGTCCATGCCAGTTCATTCGCACCAGACCGCGCAAGAGCTGTACTGCGCTAGCCGCACCTAAAGGGTGTCATAGTTACTCCTGTCGTTTAACCACGCCTTTTTTTCATTTCTTCACGTTGACATTTACAGACCTGGGCAGAAATCACATTGCGTCAGCATGGTCAACGGCCCTCAAAATGCATTGTTTTATTTGGAGAGTCGGATTCTCCCGGTCCATGCCAGTTGAAGCGCACCAAGCAGCGCAAGCGCCACACTGCTCTAGCCGCCCCTCAAGAGAGCCATTGTTACTCGCTTTGTGTAGCCATGCCTTGTTGCATTTCTTCACGTTGACATTTAGAGCGCTGGGCAGAAGTCACATTACGTCAGCATGATCAAACGTCTTCGCAAAGCTTTGTTTTAATGGACAGTTGGATTCCACCGGTCCATACCAAATGAAGCACAATGGATAGCACAAAGCGAAACTGCTCAATAAACTCTGCACGGGAGTCATTCTTACTCCTGTCCTTTATACCCACCTTTTTGCATTTCTTCACGTTGACCTTTAGAGCACTGGCCCCCAGAATGCTTTGTTTCATTTGGACAGTGAATTCCACCGGTCCATGCCAGTTGAGGCGTACCATACCGTGCAAGAGCTGCACTGCTCCAGCCGCACCTCACAGGAGTCACTCTTACACCTGTCCTTTATCCAGGCATTTCTTTATTTCATCACTTTGCCGTTTAGAGCACTAGGCAGAAATCACATTGCGTCAGCATGGTGAACGGCCCACGCAATTATTTGTTTTAAATGGACAGTCGGATTCCCCCGATCTATGCCAGTTGGAGTGCAGCAGACAGCGCAAGAGCCGCAGTGCTCTAGTCGCACCTCGAGGGAGTCATTGTTACTCTCATCGCATACACACCTTCTTGCATTTCATCACGTTGACATTAAATAGCACTGGGCAGAAATCACATTGTGTCAGCATCGGCAACAGCCTTCACAATCGTTTGTTTTAAGTGCACAGTGAGATTCCCGCGGTGCATGCCAGGTAAGCCACACCAGACAGTGCAGACCTGTGCTGCTCTAGTCGCACCTCATGGGAGTCATTGTTAGTCTCTTCGTTTACCCACGCCTTGTTGCATTTTATCAAGTTGACATATAGGGGACTGGGCAGAAATCACATTGCGTCAGCGTGGTCAAAAGTCCCCGCAATGCTTTGTTTTAAATCGACAGTCGGATTCCCCCGGTCTATACCAGTTCAAGCGCAATGGAAAGTGCAAAGCGGCACAGCTGAATGCACACTGCAAGGGAGTCATTCTTACTCATGTCGTTTATCCACACCTTTTTTTCATTTCTTTACTTTGACATTTAGAGCACTGTGCAGAAATCACACTGCGTCAGCACGGTCAACGGCCCACAAAATGCTTTGTTTTATTTGGGCATTTTATTTTACAGGAGGTATTCAGAGACATGGATTGGGAAGATTTGGGGATAAAAGTTAATCGAGAATAGCTTAGTAACTCGCGATTCGCTGATGACATTGCCTTCCTTAGTACCTCAGGGGACCAATTGCAATGCATGTTCACTGACCTGGATAGGCAAAGCAGAAGAGTGGGTCTAAAATTAATCTGCAGGAAACTAAAGTAATGCTTAACAGTCTCGGAAGAAAGCAGCAATTTACAATTGGCAGCGAGGCACTAGAAGTCGTAAGGGAATACATCAACTAAGGGCAGGTAGTGACAGCGGATGCGGATCATGAGACAGAAATATTCAGAAGAACAAGAATGGGCTGGGGTGCGTTTGGCAGGCATTCTCAGATGATGATTAGCAGGTTGCCATTATCCCCTCCAGAGGAAAGTATATAATACCTGTGTCTTACCAGTACTCACCTATGGGGCAGAAACCTGGAGGCTTACGAAATGGGTTCTGCTCAAATTGAGGACGACGCAACGAGCTATGGAAAGAAGAATGATAGGTGTAACGTTAAAGGATACGAAAAGAGCAGATTGGGTGAGGGAACAAACGCGAGTTAATGATATCTTAGTTGAAATCAAGAAAAAGAAATGGGCATGGGCAGGATACGAAATGAGGAGGGAAGATAACCGATGGTCATTAAGGGTTACGGAATGGATTCCAAGGGAAGGGAAGCTTAGCAGAGGGCGGCAGAAAGTTAGGCGGGCGCATGAGATTAAGAAGTTTGCAGGGACGACATGGCCACACATAGTACATGATCGGGGTTGTTGGAGATGTATGGGAGAGGCCTTTGCCCTGCAGTAGGCGTAACCAGGCTGATGCTGATGATGATTCCGCCGGTCCATGCCAGTTGAGGCACACAAGACCACGCAAGAGCCGCACTGCGATAGCCGCACCACAAGGGAGTCATTGTGACTCCTGTAGTTTATCCATGCCTGTCTTTATTTACTTCAGTTTCACGTTTAGAGCACTGGGCAGAAATCACATTGCGTCAGCATGGCCGACGGCCCTCGCAATCATTTGTTTTAAATGGACAGTCGGATTCCCCCGATCTATGCCAGCTGGAGTGCAGCAGACTGTGCAAAAGCTGCACTGCTCTAGTCGCAACTCAAGGGAGTCGTTGTTACTCTCACCGCTTACACACACCTTCTTGCATTTCTTCACGTTGACATTAAATAGCACTGGGCAGAAATCACATAGTGTCAGCATCGGCAACAGCCTTCACAATCATTTGTTTTAAGTGCACAGTGAGATTCCCCCGGTGCATGCCAGGTAAGCCACACCAGACAGTGCAGACCTGTGCTGCTCTAGTCGCACCTCATGGGAGTCATTGTTAGTCTCTTCGTTTACCCACGCCTTGTTGCATTTTATCAAGTTGACATATAGGGGACTGGGCAGAAATCACATTGCGTCAGCGTGGTCAAAAGTCCCCGCAATGCTTTGTTTTAAATGGACAGTCGGATTCCCCCGGTCTATACCAGTTCAAGCGCAATGGAAAGTGCAAAGCGGCACAGCTGAATGCACACTGCAAGGGAGTCATTCTTACTCCTGTCGTTTAACCACGCCTTTTTTTCATTTCTGCACGTTGACATTTACAGACCTGGGCAGAAATCACATTGCGTCAGCATGGTCAACGGCCCTCAAAATGCATTGTTTTATTTGGAGAGTCGGATTCTCCCGGTCCATGCCAGTTGAAGCGCACCAGGAAGCGCAAGCGCCACACTGCTCTAGCCGCACCTCAAGAGAGCGATTGTTACTCGCTTTGTGTAGCCATGCCTTGTTGCATTTCTTCACGTTGACATTTAGAGCGCTGGGCAGAAGTCACATTACGTCAGCATGATCAAGAGTCTTCGCAAAGCTTTGTTTTAATGGACAGTTGGATTCCACCGGTCCATACCAAATGAATCACAATGGATAGCACAAAGCGAAACTGCTCAATAAACTCTGCACGGGAGTCATTCTTACTCCTGTCCTTTACACCCACCTTTTTGCATTTCTTCACGTTGACATTTAGAGCACTGGCTCCCAGAATGCTTTGTTTCATTTGGACAGTGAATTCCGCCCGTCCATGCCAGTTGAGGCGTACCATACCGCGCAAGAGCTGCACTGCTCCAGCCGCACCTCACAGGAGTCACTCTTACACCTGTCCTTTATCCAGGCATTTCTTTATTTCATCACTTTGCCGTTTAGAGCACTAGGCAGAAATCACACTGCGTCAGCATGGTGAACGGCCCGCGCAATTATTTGTTTTAAATGGACAGTCGGATTCCCCCGATCTATGCCAGTTGGAGTGCAGCAGACTGCGCAAGAGCCGCAGTGCTCTAGTCGCACCTCGAGGGAGTCATTGTTACTCTCATCGCATACACACCTTCTTGCATTTCATCACGTTGACATTAAATAGCACTGGGCAGAAATCACATAGTGTCAGCATCGGCAACAGCCTTCACAATCGTTTGTTTTAAGTGCACAGTGAGATTCCCGCGGTGCATGCCAGGTAAGCCACACCAGACAGTGCAGACCTGTGCTGCTCTAGTCGCACCTCATGGGAGTCATTGTTAGTCTCTTCGTTTACCCACGCCTTGTTGCATTTTATCAAGTTGACATATAGGGGACTGGGCAGAAATCACATTGCGTCAGCGTGGTCAAAAGTCCCCGCAATGCTTTGTTTTAAATCGACAGTCGGATTCCCCCGGTCTATACCAGTTCAAGCGCAATGGAAAGTGCAAAGCGGCACAGCTGAATGCACACTGCAAGGGAGTCATTCTTACTCATGTCGTTTATCCACACCTTTTTTTCATTTCTTTACTTTGACATTTAGAGCACTGTGCAGAAATCACACTGCGTCAGCACGGTCAACGGCCCCCAAAATGCTTTGTTTTATTTGGGCATTTTATTTTACAGGAGGTATTCAGAGACATGGATTGGGAAGATTTGGGGATAAAAGTTAATCGAGAATAGCTTAGTAACTCGCGATTCGCTGATGACATTGCCTTCCTTAGTACCTCAGGGGACCAATTGCAATGCATGTTCACTGACCTGAATAGGCAAAGCAGAAGAGTGGGTCTAAAAATTAATCTGCAGGAAACTAAAGTAATGCTTAACAGTCTCGGAAGAAAACAGCAATTTACAATTGGCAGCGAGGCACTAGAAGTCGTAAGGGATTACATCAACTTAGGGCAGGTAGTGACAGCGGATGCGGATCATGAGACAGAAATATTCAGGAGAACAAGAATGGGCTGGTGTGTGTTTGGCAGGCATTCTCAGATGATGATTAGCAGGTTGCCATTATCCCCTCAAGAGGAAAGTATATAATACCTGTGTCTTACCAGTACTCACCTATGGGGCAGAAACCTGGAGGCTTACGAAATGGGTTCTGCTCAAATTGAGGACGACGCAATGAGCTATGGAAAGAAGAATGATAGGTGTAACGTTAAAGGATAAGAAAAGAGCAGATTGGGTGAGGGAACAAACGCGAGTTAATGACATCTTAGTTGAAATCAAGAAAAAGAAATGGGCATGGGCAGGATACGAAATGAGGAGGGAAGATAACCGATGGTCATTAAGGGTTACGGAATAGATTCCAAGGGAAGGGAAGCTTAGCTGAGGGCGGCAGAAAGTTAGGCGGGCGCATGAGATTAAGAAGTTTGCAGGGACGACATGGCCACACATAGTACATGATCGGGGTTGTTGGAGATGTACGGGAGAGGCCTTTGCCCTGCAGTAGGCGTAACCAGGCTGACGCTGATGATGATTCCGCCGGTCCATGCCAGTTGAGGCACACAAGACCACGCAAGAGCCGCACTGCGATAGCCGCACCACAAGGGAGTCATTGTGACTCCTGTAGTTTATCCATGCCTTTTTTTATTTACTTCAGTTTCACGTTTAGAGCACTGGGCAGAAATCACATTGCGTCAGCATGGTCGACGGCCCTCGCAATCATTTGTTTTAAATGGACAGTCGGATTCCCCCGATCTATGCCAGCTGGAGTGCAGCAGACTGTGCAAAAGCTGCACTGTTCTAGTCGCACCTCAAGGGAGTCATTGTTACTGTCATAGCTTACACACACCTTCTTGCATTTCTTCACGTTGACATTAAATAGCACTGGGCAGAAATCACATTGTGTCAGCATCGGCAACAGCCTTCACAATCATTTGTTTTAAGTGCACAGTGAGATTCCCCCGGTGCATGCCAGGTAAGCCACACGAGACAGTGCAGAGCCGTGCTGCTCTAGTCGCACCTCATGGGAGTCATTGTTAGTCTCTTCGTTTACCCACGCCTTGTTGATTTTATCAAATTGACATATAGGGGACTGGGCAGAGATCACATTGCATCAGCATGGTCAAAAGTCCTCGCAATGCTTTGTTTTCAATGGACAGTCAGATTGTCCCGGTCCATACCAGTTGAAGCGCAACGGAAAGTGCAAAGCGGCACAGCTCAATCCACACTGCAAGGGAGTCATTCTTACTCCTGTCTTTTATCCACGCTTTTTTTTTCATTTTTTCACTTCGACATTTAGAGCACTGTGCAGAAATCACACTGCGTCAGCATGCTCAACGGCCCCCAGAATGGTTTGTTTTATTTGGACAGTGGATTCTGTCAGTCCATGCCAGTTCATTCGCACCAGACCGCGCAAGAGCTGTACTGCGCTAGCCGCACCTAAAGGGTGTCATAGTTACTCCTGTCGTTTAACCACGCCATTTTTTCATTTCTTCACGTTGACATTTACAGACCTGGGCAGAAATCACATTGCGTCAGCATGGTCAACGGCCCTCAAAATGCATTGTTTTATTTGGAGAGTGGGATTCTCCCGGTCCATGCCAGTTGAAGCGCACCAAGCAGCGCAAGCGCCACACTGCTATAGCCGCCCCTCAAGAGAGCCATTGTTACTCGCTTTGTGTAGCCATGCCTTGTTGCATTTCTTCACGTTGACATTTAGAGCGCTGGGCAGAAGTCACATTACGTCAGCATGATCAAAAGTCTTCGCAAAGCTTTGTTTTAATGGACAGTTGGATTCCACCGGTCCATACCAAATAAAGCACAATGGATAGCACAAAGCGAAACTGCTCAATAAACTCTGCACGGGAGTCATTCTTACTCCTGTCCTTTATACCCACCTTTTTGCATTTCTTCACGTTGACCTTTAGAGCACTGGCCCCCAGAATGCTTTGTTCCATTTGGACAGTGAATTCCGCCGGTCCATGCCAGTTGAGGCGTACCATACCGTGCAAGAGCTGCACTGCTCCAGCCGCACCTCACAGGAGTCACTCTTACACCTGTCCTTTATCCAGGCATTTCTTTATTTCATCACTTTGCCGTTTAGAGCACTAGGCAGAAATCACATTGCGTCAGCATGGTGAACGGCCCTCGAATCATTTGTTTTAAATGGACAGTCGGATTCCCCCGATCTAAGCCAGTTGGAGTGCAGCAGACTGCGCAAGAGCCGCACTGCTCTAGTCGCACCACGAGGGAGTCATTGTTACTCTCTTCGCTTACGCACACCTTCTTGCATTTCTTCACGTTGACATTAAATAGCACTGGGCAGAAATCACATAGTGTCAGCATCGGCAACAGCCTTCACAATCATTTGTTTTAAGTGCACAGTGAGATTCCCGCGGTGCATGCCAGGTAAACCACACCAGACAGTGCAGAACCGTGCTGCTCTAGTCGCACCTCATGGGAGTCATTGTTAGTCTCTTCGTTTACCCACGCCTTGTTGCATTTTATCAAGTTGACATATAGGGGACTGGGCAGAAATCACACTGCGTCAGCACGGTCAACGGCCCCCAAAATGCTTTGTTTTATTTGGGCATTTTATTTTACAGGAGGTATTCAGAGACATGGATTGGGAAGATTTGGGGATAAAAGTTAATCGAGAATAGCTTAGTAACTCGCGATTCGCTGATGACATTGCCTTCCTTAGTACCTCAGGGGACCAATTGCAATGCATGTTCACTGACCTGGATAGGCAAAGCAGAAGAGTGGGCCTAAAAATTAATCTGCAGGAAACTAAAGTAATGCTTAACAGTCTCGGAAGAAAACAGCAATTTACAATTGGCAGCGAGGCACTAGAAGTCGTAAGGGATTACATCAACTTAGGGCAGGTAGTGACAGCGGATGCGGATCATGAGACAGAAATATTCAGAAGAACAAGAATGGGCTGGGGTGCGTTTGGCAGGCATTCTCAGATGATGATTAGCAGGTTGCCATTATCCCCTCAAGAGGAAAGTATATAATACCTGTGTCTTACCAGTACTCACCTATGGGGCAGAAACCTGGAGGCTTACGAAATGGGTTCTGCTCAAATTGAGGACGACGCAACGAGCTATGGAAAGAAGAATGATAGGTGTAACGTTAAAGGATAAGAAAAGAGCAGATTGGGTGAGGGAACAAACGCGAGTTAATGACATCTTAGTTGAAATCAAGAAAAGGAAATGGGCATGGGCAGGATACGAAATGAGGAGGGAAGATAACCGATGGTCATTAAGGGTTACGGAATGGATTCCAAGGGAAGGGAAGCTTAGCAGAGGGCGGCAGAAAGTTAGGCGGGCGCATGAGATTAAGAAGTTTGCAGGGACGACATGGCCACACATAGTACATGATCGGGATTGTTGGAGATGTACGGGAGAGGCCTTTGCCCTGCAGTAGGCGTAACCAGGCTGATGCTGATGATGATTCCACCGGTGCATGCCAGTTGAGGCACACAAGACCACGCAAGAGCCGAACTGCGATAGCCGCACCACAAGGGAGTCATTGTGACTCCTGTAGTTTATCCATGCCTTTTTTTATTTACTTCAGTTTCACGTTTAGAGCACTGGGCAGAAATCACATTGCGTCAGCATGGTCGACGGCCCTCGCAATCATTTGTTTTAAATGGACAGTCGGATTCCCCCAATCTATGCCAGCTGGAGTGCAGCAGACTGTGCAAAAGCTGCACTGTTCTAGTCGCACCTCAAGGGAGTCATTGTTACTCTCTTCGCTTACGCACACCTTCTTGCATTTCTTCACGTTGACATTAAATAGCACTGGGCAGAAATCACATTGTGTCAGCATCGGCAACAGCCTTCACAATCATTTGCTTTAAGTGCACAGTGAGATTCCCCCGGTGCATGCCAGGTAAGCCACACCAGACAGTGCAGAGCCGTGCTGCTCTAGTCGCACCTCATGGGAGTCATTGTTAGTCTCTTCGTTTACCCACGCCTTGTTGATTTTATCAAGTTGACATATAGGGGACTGGGCAGAGATCACATTGCATCAGCATGGTCAAAAGTCCTCGCAATGCTTTGTTTTCAATGGACAGTCAGATTCTCCCGGTCCATACCAGTTGAAGCGCAACGGAAAGTGCAAAGCGGCACAGCTCAATCCACACTGCAAGGGAGTCATTCTTACTCCTGTCTTTTATCCACGCTTTTTTTTCATTTTTTCACTTCGACATTTAGAGCACTGTGCAGAAATCACACTGCGTCAGCATGCTCAACGGCCCCCAGAATGGTTTGTTTTATTTGGACAGTGGATTCTGTCAGTCCATGCCAGTTCATTCGCAGCAGACCGCGCAAGAGCTGCACTGCGCTAGCCGCACCTAAAGGGTGTCATAGTTACTCCTGTCGTTTATCCAGCCCTTTCCTTAATTTATTTATTTCACGTTTAAAGCACTAGGCAGAAATCAAATTGCGTCAGCATGGTCAACGGCCCTCGAAATCATTTGTTTTAAATGGACAGTCGGATTACCCCGATCTATCCCAGTTGAAGCGCACCAGGCAGCGCTAGAGCCGCACTGCTCTAGCCGCTGCTCAAGGGAGTCATTGTTACTCACTTAGCTCCCCCACGCCTTGTTCTATTTCTTCAGGTTGACATTTAGGGCACTGGGCACAAATCACCTTGCATAAAAATGGTCAACCGCCCTCGCAATTATATCTTTTAAAAGCACAGTAAGATTCCCCCTGTGCATTCCAGCTGAACCACACCAGACAGTGCAAAGCAGCACTGTTCTAGCCGCACCTCAAGGGAGTCATTGTTACTAACGTCCTTCACTCACGCTTTGTTCCATTTCCTCACATTGACATTTAGAGCCCTGGGCACAAATCACATTGCGTCAGCATCGTCAAAAGTCCTTGCAATGCTTTGTTTTAAGTGGACAGTCAGTTTCAGCCGGTCCATGCCAGTTGAAGCACAACAGATAGCATAAAGCGCCACTCCTGAATCCACACTGCAAGGGAGTCATTCTTACTCCTGTCGTTTAACCACGCCTTTTTTTTCATTTCTGCACGTTGACATTTACCGACCTGGGCAGAAATCACATTGCGTCAGCATGGTCAAGGGCCCTCAAAATGCATTGTTTTATTTGGAGAGTCGGATTCTCCCGGTCCATGCCAGTTGAAGCGCACCAGGCAGCGCAAGCGCCACACTGCTCTAGCCGCACCTCAAGAGAGCCATTGTTACTCGCTTTGTGTAGCCATGCCTTGTTGCATTTCTTCACGTTGACATTTAGAGCGCTGGGCAGAAGTCGCATTACGTCAGCATGATCAAAAGTCTTCGCAAAGCTTTGTTTTAATGGACAGTTGGATTCCACCGGTCCATACCAAATGAAGCACAATGGATAGCACAAAGCGAAACTGCTCAATAAACTCTGCACGGGAGTCATTCTTACTCCTGTCCTTTATACCCACCTTTTTGCATTTCTTCACGTTGACATTTAGAGCACTGGCTCCCAGAATGCTTTGTTTCATTTGGACAGTGAATTCCGCCCGTCCATGCCAGTTGAGGCGTACCATACTGCGCAAGAGCTGCACTGCTCCAGCCGCACCTCACAGGAGTCAGTCTTACACCTGTCCTTTATCCAGGCATTTCTTTATTTCATCACTTTGCGTTTAGAGCACTAGGCAGAACTCACATTGCGTCAGCATGGTGAACGGCCCGCGTAATCATTTGTTTTAAATGGACAGTCGGATTCCCCCGATCTATGCCAGTTGGAGTGCAGCAGACTGCGCAAGAGCCGCACTGCTCTAGTCGCACCTCGAGGGAGTCATTGTTACTCTCATCGCATACACACCTTCTTGCATTTCTTCACGTTGACATTAAATAGCACTGGGCAGAAATCACATTGTGTCAGCATCGGCAACAGCCTTCACAATCATTTGTTTTAAGTGCACAGTGAGATTCCCCCGGTGCATGACAGGTAAACCACAGCAGACAGTGCAAAGCTGTGCTGCTCTAGTCGCACCTCATGGGAGTCATTGTTAGTCTCTTCATTTACCCACACCTTGTTGATTTTATCAAGTTGACATATAGGGGACTGGGCAGAAATCACATTGCGTCAGCATGGTCAAAAGTCCCCGCAATGCTTTGTTTTAAATGGACAGTCGGATTCCCCCGGTCCATGCGAGTTGATGCACAACAGATAGCATAAAGCGCCACTCCTGAATCCATACTGCAAGGGAGTCATTCTTACTCCTGTCGTATAACCACGCCTTTTTTTCATTTCTGCACGTTGACATTTACAGACCTGGGCAGAAATCACATTGCGTCAGCATGGTCAACGGCCCCCAAAATGCTTTGTTTTATTTGGGCATTTTATTTTACAGGAGGTATTCAGAGACATGGATTGGGAAGATTTGGGGATAAAAGTTAATCGAGAATAGCTTAGTAACTCGCGATTCGCTGATGACATTGCCTTCCTTAGTACCTCAGGGGACCAATTGCAATGCATGTTCACTGACCTGGATAGGCAAAGCAGAAGAGTGGGTCTAAAAATTAATCTGCAGGAAACTAAAGTAATGCTTAACAGTCTCGGAAGAAAACAGCAATTTACAATTGGCAGCGAGGCACTAGAAGTCGTAAGGGATTACATCAACTTAGGGCAGGTAGTGACAGCGGATGCGGATCATGAGACAGAAATATTCAGAAGAACAAGAATGGGCTGGGGTGCGTTTGGCAGTCATTCTCAGATGATGATTAGCAGGTTGCCATTATCCCCTCAAGAGGAAAGTATATAATACCTGTGTCTTACCAGTACTCACCTATGGGGCAGAAACCTGGAGGCTTACGAAATGGGTTCTGCTCAAATTGAGGACGACGCAACGAGCTATGGAAAGAAGAATGATAGGTGTAACGTTAAAGGATAAGAAAAGAGCAGATTGGGTGAGGGAACAAACGCGAGTTAATGACATCTTAGTTGAAATCAAGAAAAAGAAATGGGCATGGGCAGGATACGAAATGAGGAGGGAAGATAACCGATGGTCATTAAGGCATGGCATGGACTGGCATGGACCGGCGGAATCATCATCAGCATCAGCCTGGTTACGCCTACTGCAGGGCAAAGGCCTCTCCCATACATCTCCAACAACCCCGATCATGTACTAAGTGTGGCCATGTCGTCCCCGCAAACTTCTGAATCTCATGCGCCCGCCTAACTTTCTGCCGCCCTCTGCTAAGCTTCTGTTCCCTTGGAATCCATTCCGTAACCCTCAATGACCATCGGTTATCTTCCCTGACTCCTGTGAGGTGCGGCTGGAGCAGTGCAGCTCTTGCGCGGTATGGTACGCCTCAACTGGCATGGACGGGCGGAATTCACTGTCCAATTGAAACAAAGCATTCTGGGAGCCAGTGCTCTAAATGTCAACGTGAAGAAATGGAAAAAGGTGGGTATAAAGGACAGGAGTAAGAATGACTCCCGTGCAGAGTTTATTGAGCAGTTTCGCTTTGTGCTATCCATGGTGCTTCATTTGGTATGGACCGGTGGAATCCAACTGTCCATTAAAACAAAGCTTTGCGAAGACTTTTGATCATGCTGACGTAATGTGACTTCTGCCCAGCGCTCTAAATGTCAACGTGAAGAAATGCAACAAGGCATGGCTACACAAAGCGAGTAACAATGGCTCTCTTGAGGTGCGGCTAGAGCAGTGTGGCGCTTGCGCTGCCTGGTGCGCTTCAACTGGCATGGACCGGGAGAATCCGACTCTCCAAATAAAACAATGCATTTTGAGGGCCGTTGACCATGCTGACGCAATGTGATTTCTGCCCAGGTCTGTAAATGTCAACGTGCAGAAATGAAAAAAGAAGGCGTGGTTAAACGACAGGAGTAAGAATGACTCCCTTGCAGTGTGGATTCAGGAGTGGCGCTTTATGCTATCTTTTGTGCTTCAACTGGCATGGACCGGCTGAAACTGACTGTCCACTTAAAACAAAGCATTGCAAGGACTTTTGACGATGCTGACGCAATGTGATTTGTGCCCAGGGCTCTAAATGTCAATGTGAGGAAATGGAACAAAGCGTGAGTGAAGGACGTTAGTAACAATGACTCCCTTGAGGTGCGGCTAGAACAGTGCTGCTTTGCACTGTCTGGTGTGGTTCAACTGGAATGCACAGGGGGAATCTTACTGTGCTTTTAAAAGATATAATTGCGAGGGCGGTTGACCATTTTTATGCAAGGTGATTTGTGCCCAGTGCCCTAAATGTCAACCTGAAGAAATAGAACAAGGCGTGGGGGAGCTAAGTGAGTAACAATGACTCCCTTGAGCTGCGGCTAGAGCAGTGCGGCTCTAGCGCTGCCTGGTGCGCTTCAACTGGGATAGATCGGGGTAATCCGACTGTCCATTTAAAACAAATGATTGCGAGGGCCGTTGACCATGCTGACGCAATTTGATTTCTGCCTAGTGCTTTAAACGTGAAATAAATAAATTAAGGAAAGGGCTGGATAAACGACAGGAGTAACTATGACACCCTAAGGTGCGGCTAGCGCAGTACAGCTCTTGCGCGGTCTGGTGCGAATGAACTGGCATGGACTGACAGAATCCACTGTCCAAATAAAACAAACCATTCTGGGGGCCGTTGAGCATGCTGACGCAGTGTGATTTCTGCACAGTGCTCTAAATGTCGAAGTGAAAAAATGAAAAAAAAGCGTGGATAAAAGACAGGAGTAAGAATGACTCCCTTGCAGTGTGGATTGAGCTGTGCCGCTTTGCACTTTCCGTTGCGCTTCAACTGGTATGGACCGGGAGAATCTGACTGTCCATTGAAAACAAAGCATTGCGAGGACTTTTGACCATGCTGATGCAATGTGATCTCTGCCCAGTCCCCTATATGTCAACTTGATAAAATCAACAAGGCGTGGGTAAACGAAGAGACTAACAATGACTCCCATGAGGTGCGACTAGAGCAGCACGGCTCTGCACTGTCTGGTGTGGCTTACCTGGCATGCACCGGGGGAATCTCACTGTGCACTTAAAACAAATGATTGTGAAGGCTGTTGCCGATGCTGACACTATGTGATTTCTGCCCAGTGCTATTTAATGTCAACGTGAAGAAATGCAAGAAGGTGTGTGTAAGCTATGAGAGTAACAATGACTCCCTTGAGGTGCGACTAGAACAGTGCAGCTTTTGCACAGTCTGCTGCACTCCAGCTGGCATAGATCGGGGGAATCCGACTGTCCATTTAAAACAAATGATTGCGAGGGCCGTCGACCATGCTGACGCAATGTGATTTCTGCCCAGTGCTCTAAACGTGAAACTGAAGTAAATAAAAAAAGGCATGGATAAACTACAGGAGTCACAATGA
The DNA here is from genome assembly GCF_038994185.2 of Dermacentor albipictus. Taxonomy (NCBI): domain Eukaryota; kingdom Metazoa; phylum Arthropoda; class Arachnida; order Ixodida; family Ixodidae; genus Dermacentor; species Dermacentor albipictus. The sequence goes on from NW_027225591.1 coordinate 1,248,608, forward strand.
CTCCCTTGTGGTGCGGCTATCGCAGTGCGGCTCTTGCGTGGTCTTGTGTGCCTCAACTGGCATGGACCGGCGGAATCATCATCAGCATCAGCCTGGTTACGCCTACTGCAGGGCAAAGGCCTCTCCCGTACATCTCCAACAACCCCGATCATGTACTATGTGTGGCCATGTCATCCCTGCAAACTTCTTAATCTCATGCGCCCGCCTAACTTTCTGCCGCCCTCTGCTAAGCTTCCCTTCCCTTGGAATCCATTCCGTAACCCTTAATGACCATCGGTTATCTTCCCTCCTCATTTCGTATCCTGCCCATGCCCATTTCTTTTTCTTGATTTCAACTAAGATGTCATTAACTCGCGTTTGTTCCCTCACCCAATCTGCTCTTTTCTTATCCTTTAACGTTACACCTATCATTCTTCTTTCCATAGCTCGTTGCGTCGTCCTCAATTTGAGCAGAACCCATTTCGTAAGCCTCCAGGTTTCTGCCCCATAGGTGAGTACTGGTAAGACACAGGTATTATATACTTTCCTCTTGAGGGGATAATGGCAACCTGCTAATCATCATCTGAGAATGCCTGCCAAACGCACCCCAGCCCATTCTTGTTCTTCTGAATATTTCTGTCTCATGATCCGCATCCGCTGTCACTACCTGCCCTAAGTTGATGTAATCCCTTACGACTTCTAGTGCCTCGCTGCCAATTGTAAATTGCTGTTTTCTTCCGAGACTGTTAAGCATTACTTTAGTTTCCTGCAGATTAATTTTTAGACCCACTCTTCTGCTTTGCCTATCCAGGTCAGTGAACATGCATTGCAATTGGTCCCCTGAGGTACTAAGGAAGGCAATGTCATCAGCGAATCGCGAGTTACTAAGCTATTCTCGATTAACTTTTATCCCCAAATCTTCCCAATCCATGTCTCTGAATACCTCCTGTAAAATAAAATGCCCAAATAAAACAAAGCATTTTGGGGGCGGTTGACCATGCTGACGCAATGTGATTTCTGCCCAGGTCTGTAAATGTCAACGTGCAGAAATGAAAAAAAGGCGTGGGTAAACGACAGGAGTAAGAATGACTCCCTTGCAGTGTGTATTCAGGAGTGGCGCTTTATGCTATCTGTTGTGCATCAACTGGCATGGACCGGGGGAATCCGACTGTCCATTTAAAACAAAGCATTGCGGGGACTTTTGACCATGCTGATGCAATGTGATTTCTGCCCAGTCCCCTATATGTCAACTTGATAAAATCAACAAGGCGTGGGTAAACGAAGAGACTAACAATGACTCCCATGAGGTGCGACTAGAGCAGCACAGCTTTGCACTGTCTGGTGTGGTTTACCTGTCATGCACCGGGGGAATCTCACTGTGCACTTAAAACAAATGATTGTGAAGGCTGTTGCCGATGCTGACGCAATGTGATTTCTGCCTAGTGCTCTAAACGGCAAAGTGATGAAATAAAGAAATGCCTGGATAAAGGACAGGTGTAAGAGTGACTCCTGTGAGGTGCGGCTGGAGCAGTGCAGCTCTTGCGCGGTATGGTACGCCTCAACTGGCATGGACGGGCGGAATTCACTGTCCAAATGAAACAAAGCATTCTGGGAGCCAGTGCTCTAAATGTCAACGTGAAGAAATGCAAAAAGGTGGGTATAAAGGACAGGAGTAAGAATGACTCCCGTGCAGAGTTTATTGAGCAGTTTCGCTTTGTGCTATCCATTGTGCTTCATTTGGTATGGACCGGTGGAATCCAACTGTCCATTAAAACAAAGCTTTGCGAAGACTTTTGATCATGCTGACGTAATGTGATCTCTGCCCAGTCCCCTAAATGTCAACGTGGTAAAATGCAACAAGGCGAGGGTAAACGAAGAGACTAACAATGACTCCCATGAGGTGGGACTAGAGTAGCGCGGCTTTGCACTGTCTGGTGTGGTTTACCTGGCATGCAATGGGGGAATCTAACTCTGCCATGAAAAGAAATGATTGCGAAGGCCATTGACCATGCTGACACAATGTGATTTCTGCCCAGTGCTATTTAATGTCAACGTGAAGAAATGCAAAAAAGGTGTGTGTAAGCGATGAGAGTAACAATGACACCCTTGAGGTGTGACTAGAGCAGCGCAGCATTTGCACAGTCTGCTGCACTCCAGCTGGCATAGATCGGGGGAATCCGACTGTCCAATTAAAACAAATGATTGTGAGCGCCGCCGACCATGCTGACGGAATGTGATTTCTGCCCAGTGCTCTAAACGTCAAAGTGAAGTAATTAAAAAAAAGGACGGATAAACGACAGGAGTAACAATGACTCCCTCGTGGTGCGGCTATCGCAGTGCGGCTCTTGCGTGGTCTTGTGTGCCTCAACTGGCATGGACCGGCGGAATCATCATCAGCATCAGCCTGGTTACGCCTACTGCAGGGCAAAGGCCTCTCCCATACATCTCCAACAACCCCGATCATGTACTAAGTGTGGCCATGTCGTCCCCGCAAACTTCTGAATCTCATGCGCCCGCCTAACTTTCTGCCGCCCTCTGCTAAGCTTCTCGTCCCTTGGAATCCATTCCGTAACCCTCAATGACCATCGGTTATCTTCCCTCCTCATTGCGTATCCTGCCCATGCCCATTTCTTTTTCTTGATTTCAACTAAGATGTCATTAACTCGCGTTTGTTCCCTCACCCAATCTGCTCTTTTCTTATCCTTGAACGTTACACCTATCATTCTTCTTTCCATAGCTCGTTGCGTCGTCCTCAATATGAGCAGAACCCTGTTCGTAAGCCTCAAGGTTTCTGCCCCATAGGTGAGTGCTGGTAAGACACAGGTATTATATACTTTCCTCTTGAGGGGATAACGGCAACCTGCTATTCATCATCTGAGAATGCCTGCCAAACGCACCCCAGCCCATTCTTGTTCTTCTGAATATTTCTGTCTTATGATCCGCATCCGCTGTCACTACCTGACCTAAGTTGGTGTATTCCCTTACGACTTCCAGTGCCTCGCTGCCTATTGTAAATTGCGGTTTTCTTCGGAGACTGTTAAGCATTACTTTAGTTTCCTGCAGATTAATTTTTAGACCCACTCTTCTGCTTTGCCTATCCAGGTCACTGAACATGCATTGCAATTGGTCCCCTGAGGTACTAAGCAAGGCAATGTCATCAGCGAATCGCGAGTTACCAAGCTATTCTCGATTAACTTTTATCCCCAATTCTTCCCAATCCATGTCTCTGAATACCTCCTGTAAAATAAAATGCCCAAATAAAACAAAGCATTTTGGGGGCCGTTGACCGTGCTGACGCAGTGTGATTTCTGCACAGTGCTCTAAATGTCAAAATGAAAAAATGAAAAAAAGGTGTGGATAAACGACATGAGTAAGAATGACTCCCTTGCAGTGTGCATTCAGCTGTGCCGCTTTGCACTTTCCATTGCGCTTCAACTGGTATAGACCGGGGGAATCCGACTGTCCATTTAAAACAAAGCATTGCGGGGACTTTTGACCATGCTGACGCAATGTGATTTCTGCCCAGTCCCCTATATGTCAACTTGATAAAATCAACAAGGCGTGGGTAAACGAAGAGACTAACAATGACTCCCATGAGGTGCGACTAGAGCAGCACAGCTTTGCACTGTCTGGTGTGGTTTACCTGTCATGCACCGGGGGAATCTCAATGTGCACTTAAAACAAATGATTGTGAAGGCTGTTGCCGATGCTGACACAATGTGATTTCTGCCCAGTGCTATTTAATGTCAACGTGAAGAAATGCAAGAAGGTGTGTATGCGATGAGAGTAACAATGACTCCCTCGAGGTGCGACTAGAGCAGTGCGGCTCTTGCGCAGTCTGCTGCACTCCAACTGGCATAGATCGGGGGAATCCGACTGTCCATTTAAAACAAATGATTACGCGGGCCGTTCACCATGCTGACGCAATGTGATTTCTGCCTAGTGCTCTAAACGGCAAAGTGATGAAATAAAGAAATGCCTGGATAAAGGACAGGTGTAAGAGTGACTCCTGTGAGGTGCGGCTGGAGCAGTGCAGCTCTTGCGCGGTATGGTACGCCTCAACTGGCATGGACGGGCGGAATTCACTGTCCAAATGAAACAAAGCATTCTGGGAGCCAGTGCTCTAAATGTCAACGTGAAGAAATGCAAAAAGGTGGGTATAAAGGACAGGAGTAAGAATGACTCCCGTGCAGAGTTTATTGAGCAGTTTCGCTTTATGCTATCCATTGTGCTTCATTTGGTATGGACCGGTGGAGTCCAACTGTCCATTAAAACAAAGCTTTGCGAAGACTTTTGATCATGCTGACGTAATGTGACTTCTGCCCAGCGCTACAAATGTCAACGTGAAGAAATGCAACAAGGCATGGCTACACAAAGCGAGTAACAATGGCCCTCTTGAGGTGCGGCTAGAGCAGTGTGGCGCTTGCGCTGCCTGGTGCGCTTCAACTGGCATGGACCGGGAGAATCCGACTCTCCAAATAAAACAATGCATTTTGAGGGCCGTTGACCATGCTGACGCAATGTGATTTCTGCCCAGGTCTGTAAATGTGAACGTGCAGAAATGAAAAAAAGGCGTGGTTAAACGACAGGAGTAAGAATGACTCCCTTGCAGTGTGGATTCAGGAGTGGCGCTTTATGCTATCTGTTGTGCTTCAACTGGCATGGACCGGCTGAAACTGACTGTCCACTTAAAACAAAGCATTGCAAGGACTTTTGACGATGCTGACGCAATGTGATTTGTGCCCAGGGCTCTAAATGTCAATGTGAGGAAATGGAACAAAGCGTGGGTGAAGGACGTTAGTAACAATGACTCCCTTGAGGTGCGGCTAGAACAGTGCTGCTTTGCACTGTCTGGTGTGGTTCAACTGGAATGCACAGGGGGAATCTTACTGTGCTTTTAAAAGATATAATTGCGAGGGCGGTTGACCATTTTTATGCAAGGTGATTTGTGCCCAGTGCTCTAAATGTCAACCTGAAGAAATAGAACAAGGCGTGGGGGAGCTAAGTGAGTAACAATGACTCCCTTGAGCTGCGGCTAGAGCAGTGCGGCTCTAGCGCTGCCTGGTGCGCTTCAACTGGGATAGATCGGGGTAATCCGACTGTCCATTTAAAACAAATGATTGCGAGGGCCGTTGACCATGCTGACGCAATTTGATTTCTGCCTAGTGCTTTAAACGTGAAATAAATAAATTAAGGAAAGGGCTGGATAAAGGACAGGAGTGACTATGACACCCTTTAGGTGCGGCTAGCGCAGTGCAGCTCTTGCGCGGTCTGGTGCGAATGAACTGGCATGGACTGACAGAATCCACTGTCCAAATAAAACAAACCATTCTGGGGGCCGTTGAGCATGCTGACGCAGTGTGATTTCTGCACAGTGCATAAAATGTCGAAGTGAAAAAATGAAAAAAAAAGCGTGGATAAAAGACAGGAGTAAGAATGACTCCCTTGCAGTGTGGATTGAGCTGTGCCGCTTTGCACTTTCCGTTGCGCTTCAACTGGTATGGACCGGGAGAATCTGACTGTCCATTTAAAACAAAGCATTGCGAGGACTTTTGACCATGCTGATGCAATGTGATCTCTGCCCAGTCCCCTATATGTCAACTTGATAAAATCAACAAGGCGAGGGTAAACGAAGAGACTAACAATGACTCCCATGAGGTGCGACTAGAGCAGCACGGCTCTGCACTGTCTGGTGTGGCTTACCTGGCATGCACCGGGGGAATCTCACTGTGCACTTAAAACAAATGATTGTGAAGGCTGTTCCCGATGCTGACGCAATGTGATTTCTGCCTAGTGCTCTAAACGGCAAAGTGATGAAATAAAGAAATGCCTGGATAAAGGACAGGTGTAACAGTGACTCCTGTGAGGTGCGGCTGGAGCAGTGCAGCTCTTGCGCGGTATGGTACGCCTCAACTGGCATGGACGGGCGGAATTCACTGTCCAAATGAAACAAAGCATTCTGGGAGCCAGTGCTCTAAATGTCAACGTGAAGAAATGCAAAAAGGTGGGTATAAAGGACAGGAGTAAGAATGACTCCCGTGCAGAGTTTATTGAGCAGTTTCGCTTTGTGCTATCCATTGTGCTTCATTTGGTATGGACCGGTGGAATCCAACTGTCCATTAAAACAAAGCTTTGCGAAGACTTTTGATCATGCTGACGTAATGTGACTTCTGCCCAGCGCTCTAAATGTCAACGTGAAGAAATGCAACAAGGCATGGCTACACAAAGCGAGTAACAATGGCCCTCTTGAGGTGCGGCTAGAGCAGTGTGGCGCTTGCGCTGCCTGGTGCGCTTCAACTGGCATGGACCGGGAGAATCCGACTCTCCAAATAAAACAATGCATTTTGAGGGCCGTTGACCATGCTGACGCAATGTGATTTCTGCCCAGGTCTGTAAATGTCAACGTGCAGAAATGAAAAAAAAGGCGTGGTTAAAGGACAGGAGTAAGAATGACTCCCTTGCAGTGTGGATTCAGGAGTGGCGCTTTATGCTATCTGTTGTGCTTCAACTGGCATGCACCGGCTGAAACTGACTGTCCACTTAAAACAAAGCATTGCAAGGACTTTTGACGATGCTGACGCAATGTGATTTGTGCCCAGGGCTCTAAATGTCAATGTGAGGAAATGGAACAAAGCGTGGGTGAAGGACGTTAGTAACAATGACTCCCTTTAGGTGCGGCTAGAACAGTGCTGCTTTGCAATGTCTGGTGTGGTTCAACTGGAATGCACAGGGGGAATCTTACTGTGCTTTTAAAAGATATAATTGCGAGGGCGGTTGACCATTTTTATGCAAGGTGATTTGTGCCCAGTGCCCTAAATGTCAACCTGAAGAAATAGAACAATGCGTGGGGGAGCTAAGTGAGTAACAATGACTCCCTTGAGCTGCGGCTAGAGCAGTGCGGCTCTAGCGCTGCCTGGTGCGTTTCAACTGGGATAGATCGGGGTAATCCGACTGTCCATTTAAAACAAATGATTGCGAGGGCCGTTGACCATGCTGACGCAATTTGATTTCTGCCTAGTGCTTTAAACGTGAAATAAATAAATTAAGGAAAGGGCTGGATGAACGACAGGAGTGACTATGACACCCTTTAGGTGCGGCTAGCGCAGTGCAGCTCTTGCGCGGTCTGGTGCGAATGAACTGGCATGGACTGACAGAATCCACTGTCCAAATAAAACAAACCATTCTGGGGGCCGTTGAGCATGCTGACGCAGTGTGATTTCTGCACAGTGCTCTAAATGTCGAAGTGAAAAAATGAAAAAAAAGCGTGGATAAAAGACAGGAGTAAGAATGACTCCCTTGCAGTGTGGATTGAGCTGTGCCGCTTTGCACTTTCCGTTGCGCTTCAACTGGTATGGACCGCGAGAATCTGACTGTCCATTTAAAACAAAGCATTGCGAGGACTTTTGACCATGCTGATGCAATGTGATCTCTGCCCAGTCCCCTATATGTCAACTTGATAAAATCAACAAGGCGAGGGTAAACGAAGAGACTAACAATGACTCCCATGAGGTGCGACTAGAGCAGCACGGCTCTGCACTGTCTGGTGTGGCTTACCTGGCATGCACCGGGGGAATCTCACTGTGCACTTAAAACAAATGATTGTGAAGGCTGTTGCCGATGCTGACGCAATGTGATTTCTGCCTAGTGCTCTAAACGGCAAAGTGATGAAATAAAGAAATGCCTGGATAAAGGACAGGTGTAAGAGTGACTCCTGTGAGGTGCGGCTGGAGCAGTGCAGCTCTTGCGCGGTATGGTACGCCTCAACTGGCATGGACGGGCGGAATTCACTGTCCAAATGAAACAAAGCATTCTGGGAGCCAGTGCTCTAAATGTCAACGTGAAGAAATGCAAAAAGGTGGGTATAAAGGACAGGAGTAAGAATGACTCCCGTGCAGAGTTTATTGAGCAGTTTCGCTTTGTGCTATCCATTGTGCTTCATTTGGTATGGACCGGTGGAATCCAACTGTCCATTAAAACAAAGCTTTGCGAAGACTTTTGATCATGCTGACGTAATGTGATCTCTGCCCAGTCCCCTAAATGTCAACGTGATAAAATGCAACAAGGCGAGGGTAAACGAAGAGACTAACAATGACTCCCATGAGGTGGGACTAGAGTAGCGCGGCTTTGCACTGTCTGGTGTGGTTTACCTGGCATGCAACGGGGGAATCTAACTCTGCCATGAAAAGAAATGATTGCGAAGGCCGTTGACCATGCTGACACAATGTGATTTCTGCCCAGTGCTATTTAATGTCAACGTGAAGAAATGCAAAAAAGGTGTGTGTAAGCGATGAGAGTAACAATGACACCCTTGAGGTGTGACTAGAGCAGCGCAGCATTTGCACAGTCTGCTGCACTCCGGCTGGCATAGATCGGGGGAATCCGACTGTCCAATTAAAACAAATGATTGTGAGCGCCGTCGACCATGCTGACGGAATGTGATTTCTGCCCAGTGCTCTAAACGTCAAAGTGAATTAATTAAAAAAAAGGACGGATAAACGATAGGAGTAACAATGACTCCCTCGTGGTGCGGCTATCGCAGTGCGGCTCTTGCGTGGTCTTGTGTGCCTCAACTGGCATGGACCGGCGGAATCATCATCAGCATCAGCCTGGTTACGCCTACTGCAGGGCAAAGGCCTCTCCCATACATCTCCAACAACCCCGATCATGTACTAAGTGTGGCCATGTCGTCCCCGCAAACTTCTGAATCTCATGCGCCCGCCTACCTTTCTGCCGCCCTCTGCTAAGCTTCTCTTCCCTTGGAATCCATTCCGTAACCCTCAATGATCATCGGTTATCTTCCCTCCTCATTGCGTATCCTGCCCATGCCCCTTTCTTTTTCTTGATTTCAACTAAGATGTCATTAAGTCGCGTTTGTTCCCTCACCCAATCTGCTCATTTCTTATCCTTGAACGTTACACCTATCATTCTTCTTTCCATAGCTCGTTGCGTCGTCCTCAATATGAGCAGAACCCTTTTCGTAAGCCTCAAGGTTTCTGCCCCATAGGTGAGTGCTGGAAAGACACAGGTATTATATACTTTCCTCTTGAGGGGATAACGGCAACCTGCTATTCATCATCTGAGAATGCCTGCCAAACGCACCCCAGCCCATTCTTGTTCTTCTGAATATTTCTGTCTTATGATCCGCATCCGCTGTCACTACCTGACCTAAGTTGGTGTATTCCCTTACGACTTCCAGTGCCTCGCTGCCTATTGTAAATTGCGGTTTTCTTCGGAGACTGTTAAGCATTACTTTAGTTTCCTGCAGATTAATTTTTAGACCCACTCTTCTGCTTTGCCTATCCAGGTCACTGAACATGCATTGCAATTGGTCCCCTGAGGTACTAAGCAAGGCAATGTCATCAGCGAATCGCGAGTTATCAAGCTATTCTCGATTAACTTTTATCCCCAATTCTTCCCAATCCATGTCTCTGAATACCTCCTGTAAAATAAAATGCCCAAATAAAACAAAGCATTTTGTGGGCCGTTGACCGTGCTGACGCAGTGTGATTTCTGCACAGTGCTCTAAATGTCAAAGTGAAAAAATGAAAAAAAGGTGTGGATAAACGACATGAGTAAGAATGACTCCCTTGCAGTGTGCATTCAGCTTTGCCGCTTTGCACTTTCCATTGCGCTTCAACTGGTATAGACCGGGGGAATCCGACTGTCCATTTAAAACAAAGCATTGCGGGGACTTTTGACCATGCTGACCCAATGTGATTTCTGCCCAGTCCCCTATATGTCAACTTGATAAAATCAACAAGGCGGGGGTAAACGAAGAGACTAACAATGACTCCCATGAGGTGCGACTAGAGCAGCACAGCTTTGCACTGTCTGGTGTGGTTTACCTGTCATGCACCGGGGGAATCTCACTGTGCACTTAAAACAAATGATTGTGAAGGCTGTTGCCGATGCTGACACAATGTGATTTCTGCCCAGTGCTATTTAATGTCAACGTGAAGAAATGCAAGAAGGTGTGTATGCGATGAGAGTAACAATGACTCCCTCGAGGTGCGACTAGAGCAGTGCGGCTCTTGCGCAGTCTGCTGCACTCCAACTGGCATAGATCGGGGGAATCCGACTGTCCATTTAAAACAAATGATTACGCGGGCCGTTCACCATGCTGACGCAATATGATTTCTGCCTAGTGCTCTAAACGGCAAAGTGATGAAATAAAGAAATGCCTGGATAAAGGACAGGTGTAAGAGTGACTTCTGTGAGGTGCGGCGGGAGCAGTGCAGCTCTTGCGCGGTATGGTACGCCTCAACTGGCATGGACGGGCGGAATTCACTGTCCAAATGAAAGAAAGCATTCTGGGAGCCAGTGCTCTAAATGTCAACGTGAAGAAATGCAAAAAGGTGGGTATAAAGGACAGGAGTAAGAATGACTCCCATGCAGAGTTTATTGAGCAGTTTCGCTTTGTGCTATCCATTGTGCTTCATTTGGTATGGACCGGTGGAATCCAACTGTCCATTAAAACAAAGCTTTGCGAAGACTTTTGATCATGCTGACGTAATGTGACTTCTGCCCAGCGCTCTAAATGTCAACGTGAAGAAATGCAACAAGGCATGGCTACACAAAGCGAGTAACAATCGCTCTCTTGAGGTGCGGCTAGAGCAGTGTGGCGCTTGCGCTGCCTGGTGCGCTTCAACTGGCATGGACCGGGAGAATCCGACTCTCCAAATAAAACAATGCATTTTGAGGGCCGTTGACCATGCTGACGCAATGTGATTTCTGCCCAGGTCTGTAAATGTCAACGTGCAGAAATGAAAAAAAGGCGTGGTTAAACGACAGGAGTAAGAATGACTCCCTTGCAGTGTGCATTCAGCTGTGCCGCTTTGCACTTTCCATTGCGCTTGAACTGGTATAGACCGGGGGAATCCGACTGTCCATTTAAAACAAAGCATTGCGGGGACTTTTGACCACGCTGACGCAATGTGATTTCTGCCCAGTCCCCTATATGTCAACTTGATAAAATGCAACAAGGCGTGGGTAAACGAAGAGAATAACAATGACTCCCATGAGGTGCGACTAGAGCAGAACAGGTCTGCACTGTCTGGTGTGGCTTACCTGGCATGCACCGCGGGAATCTCACTGTGCACTTAAAAAAAACGATTGTGAAGGCTGTTGCCGATGCTGACACTATGTGATTTCTGCCCAGTGCTATTTAATGTCAACGTGAAGAAATGCAAGAAGGTGTGAATGCGATGAGAGTAACAATGACTCCCGCGAGGTGCGACTAGAGCAGTGCGGCTCTTGCGCAGTCTGCTGCACTCCAACTGGCATAGATCGGGGGAATCCGACTGTCCATTTAAAACAAATATTTGCGCGGGCCGTTCACCATGCTGACGCAATGTGATTTCTGCCTAGTGCTATAAACGGCAAAGTGATGAAATAAAGAAATGCCTGGATAAAGGACAGGTGTAAGAGTGACTCCTGTGAGGTGCGGCTGGAGCAGTGCAGCTCTTGCGCGGTATGGTACGCCTCAACTGGCATGGACGGGCGGAATTCACTGTCCAAATGAAACAAAGCATTCTGGGAGCCAGTGCTCTAAATGTCAACGTGAAGAAATGCGAAAAGGTGGGTATAAAGGACAGGAGTAAGAATGACTCCCGTGCAGAGTTTATTGAGCAGTTTCGCTTTGTGCTATCCATTGTGCTTCATTTGGTATGGACCGGTGGAATCCAACTGTCCATTAAAACAAAGCTTTGCGAAGACTTTTGATCATGCTGACGTAATGTGACTTCTGCCCAGCGCTCTAAATGTCAACGTGAAGAAATGCAACAAGGCATGGCTACACAAAGCGAGTAACAATGGCTCTCTTGAGGTGCGGCTAGAGCAGTGTGGCGCTTGCGCTGCCTGGTGCGCTTCAACTGGCATGGACCGGGAGAATCCGACTCTCCAAATAAAACAATGCATTTTGAGGGCCGTTGACCATGCTGACGCAATGTGATTTCTGCCCAGGTCTGTAAATGTCAACGTGCAGAAATGAAAAAAAGGCGTGGTTAAAGGACAGGAGTAAGAATGACTCCCTTGCAGTGTGGATTCAGGAGTGGCGCTTTATGCTATCTGTTGTGCATCAACTGGTATGGACCGGCTGAAACTGACTGTCCACTTAAAACAAAGCATTGCAAGGACTTTTCACGATGCTGACGCAATGTGATTTGTGCCCAGGGCTCTAAATGTCAATGTGAGGAAATGGAACAAAGCGTGGGTGAAGGACGTTAGTAACAATGACTCCCTTAAGGTGCGGCTAGAACAGTGCTGCTTTGCACTGTCTGGTGTGGTTCAACTGGAATGCACAGGGGGAATCTTACTGTGCTTTTAAAAGATATAATTGCGAGGGCGGTTGACCATTTTTATGCAAGGTGATTTGTGCCCAGTGCCCTAAATGTCAACCTGAAGAAATAGAACAAGGCGTGGGGTAGCTAAGTGAGTAACAATGACTCCCTTGAGCTGCGACTAGAGCAGTGCGGCTCTAGCGCTGCCTGGTGCGCTTCAACTGGGATAGATCGGGGTAATCCGACTGTCCATTTAAAACAAATGATTGCGAGGGCCGTTGACCATGCTGACGCAATTTGATTTCTGCCTAGTGCTTTAAACGTGAAATAAATAAATTAGGGAAGGGCTGGATAAACGAGAGGAGTAACTATGACACCCTTTAGGTGCGGCTAGCGCAGTGCAGCTCTTGCGCGGTCTGGTGCGAATGAACTGGCATGGACTGACAGAATCCACTGTCCAAATAAAACAAACCATTCTGGGGGCCATTGAGCATGCTGACGCAGTGTGATTTCTGCACAGTGCTCTAAATGTCGAAGTGAAAAAATGAAAAAAAGCGTGGATAAAAGACAGGAGTAAGAATGACTCCCTTGCAGTGTGGATTGAGCTGTGCCGCTTTGCACTTTCCGTTGCGCTTCAACTGGTATGGACCGGGAGAATCTGACTGTCCATTTAAAACAAAGCATTGCGAGGACTTTTGACCATGCTGATGCAATGTGATCTCTGCCCAGTCCCCTAAATGTCAACGTGATAAAATGCAACAAGGCGAGGGTAAACGAAGAGACTAACAATGACTCCCCTGAGGTGGGACTAGAGTAGCGCGGCTTTGCACTGTCTGGTGTGGTTTACCTGGCATGCAACGGGGGACTCTAACTCTGCCATGAAAAGAAATGATTGCGAAGGCCGTTAACCATGCTGACACAATGTGATTTCTGCCCAGTGCTATTTAATGTCAACGTGAAGAAATGCAAAAAAGGTGTGTGTAAGCGATGAGAGTAACAATGACACCCTTGAGGTGTGACTAGAGCAGCGCAGCATTTGCACAGTCTGCTGCACTCCAGCTGGCATAGATCGGGGGAATCCGACTGTCCAATCTAAACAAATGATTGTGAGCGCCGTCGACCATGCTGACGGAATGTGATTTCTGCCCAGTGCTCTAAACGTCAAAGTGAAGTAATTAAAAAAAAGGACGGATAAACGACAGGAGTAACAATGACTCCCTCGTGGTGCGGCTATCGCAGTGCGGCTATTGCGTGGTCTTGTGCGCCTCAACTGGCATGGACCGGCGGAATCATCATCAGCATAGGCCTGGTTACGCCTACTGCAGGGCAAAGGCCTCTCCCATACATCTCCAACAACCCCGATCATGTACTAAGTGTGGCCATGTCGTCCCTGCAAACTTCTGAATCTCATGCGCCCGCCTAACTTTCTGCCGCCCTCTGCTAAGCTTCTCTTCCCTTGGAATCCATTCCGTAACCCTCAATGACCATCGGTTATCTTCCCTCCTCATTGCGTATCCTGCCCATGCCCCTTTCTTTTTCTTGATTTCAACTAAGATGTCATTAAGTCGCGTTTGTTCCCTCACCCAATCTGCTCTTTTCTTATCCTTGAACGTTACACCTATCATTCTTCTTTCCATAGCTCGTTGTGTCGTCCTCAATATGAGCAGAACCCTTTTTGTAAGCCTCAAGGTTTCTGCCCCTAGGTGAGTGCTGGTAAGACACAGGTATTATATACTTTCCTCTTGAGGGGATAACGGCAACCTGCTATTCATCATCTGACAATGCCTGCCAAACGCACCCCAGCCCATTCTTGTTCTTCTGAATATTTCTGTCTTATGATCCGCATCCGCTGTCACTACCTGACCTAAGTTGGTGTATTCCCTTACGACTTCCAGTGCCTCGCTGCCTATTGTAAATTGCGGTTTTCTTCGGAGACTGTTAAGCATTACTTTAGTTTCCTGCAGATTAATTTTTAGACCCACTCTTCTGCTTTGCCTATCCAGGTCACTGAACATGCATTGCAATTGGTCCCCTGAGGTACTAAGCAAGGCAATGTCATCAGCGAATCGCGAGTTACCAAGCTATTCTCGATTAACTTTTATCCCCAATTCTTCCCAATCCATGTCTCTGAATACCTCCTGTAAAATAAAATGCCCAATTAAAACAAAGCATTTTGGGGGCCGTTGACCGTGCTGACGCAGTGTGATTTCTGCACAGTGCTCTAAATGTCAAAGTGAAAAAATGAAAAAAAGGTGTGGATAAACGACATGAGTAAGAATGACTCCCTTGCAGTGTGCATTCAGCTGTGCCGCTTTGCACTTTCCATTGCGCTTCAACTGGTATAGACCGGGGGAATCCGACTGTCCATTTAAAACAAAGCATTGCGGGGACTTTTGACCATGCTGACGCAATGTGATTTCTGCCCAGTCCACTATATGTCAACTTGATAAAATCAACAAGGCGTGGGTAAACGAAGAGACTAACAATGACTCCTATGAGGTGCGACTAGAGCAGCACAGCTTTGCACTGTCTGGTGTGGTTTACCTGTCATGCACCGGGGGAATCTCACTGTGCACTTAAAACAAATGATTGTGAAGGCTGTTGCCGATGCTGACACAATGTGATTTCTGCCCAGTGCTATTTAATGTCAACGTGAAGAAATGCAAGAAGGTGTGTATGCGATGAGCGTAACAATGACTCCCTCGAGGTGCGACTAGAGCAGTGCGGCTCTTGCGCAGTCTGCTGCACTCCAACTGGCATAGATCGGGGGAATCCGACTGTCCATTTAAAACAAATGATTACGCGGGCCGTTCACCATGCTGACGCAATGTGATTTCTGCCTAGTGCTCTAAACGGCAAAGTGATGAAATAAAGAAATGCCTGGATAAAGGACAGGTGTAAGAGTGACTCTTGTGAGGTGCGGCTGGAGCAGTGCAGGTCTTGCGCGGTATGGTACGCCTCAACTGGCATGGACGGGCGGAATTCACTGTCCAAATGAAACAAAGCATTCTGGGAGCCAGTGCTCTAAATGTCAACGTGAAGAAATGCAAAAAGGTGGGTATAAAGGACAGGAGTAAGAATGACTCCCGTGCAGAGTTTATTGAGCAGTTTCGCTTTGTGCTATCCTTTGTGCTTCATTTGATATGGACCGGTGGAATCCAACTGTCCATTAAAACAAAGCTTTGCGAAGACTTTTGATCATGCTGACGTAATGTGACCTCTGCCCAGCGCCCTAAATGTCAACGTGAAGAAATGCAACAAGGCATGGCTACACAAAGCGAGTAACAATGGCTCTCTTAAGGTGCGGCTAGAGCAGTGTGGCGCTTGCGCTGCCTGGTGCGCTTCAACTGGCATGGACCGGGAGAATCCGACTCTCGAAATAAAACAATGCATTTTGAGGGCCGTTGACCATGCTGACGCAATGTGATTTCTGCCCAGGTCTGTAAATGTCAACGTGCAGAAATGAAAAAAAAGGCGTGGTTAAAGGACAGGAGTAAGAATGACTCCCTTTCAGTGTGGATTCAGGAGTGGCGCTTTATGCTATCTGTTGTGCTTCAACTGGCATGGACCGGCTGAAACTGACTGTCCACTTAAAACAAAGCATTGCAAGGACTTTTGACGATGCTGACGCAATGTGATTTGTGCCCAGGGCTCTAAATGTCAATGTGAGGAAATGGAACAAAGCGTGGGTGAAGGACGTTAGTAACAATGACTCCCTTGAGGTGCGGCTAGAACAGTGCTGCTTTGCACTGTCTGGTGTGGTTCAACTGGAATGCACAGGGGGAATCTTACTGTGCTTTTAAAAGATATAATTGCGAGGGCGGTTGACCATTTTTATGCAAGGTGATTTGTGCCCAGTGCCCTAAATGTCAACCTGAAGAAATAGAACAAGGCGGGGGGAGCTAAGTGAGTAACAATGACTCCCTTGAGCTGCGGCTAGAGCAGTGCGGCTCTAGCGCTGCCTGGTGCGCTTCAACTGGGATAGATCGGGGTAATCCGACTGTCCATTTAAAACAAATGATTGCGAGGGCCGTTGACCATGCTGACGCAATTTGATTTCTGCCTAGTGCTTTAAACGTGAAATAAATAAATTAAGGAGAGGGCTGGATAAACGACAGGAGTAACTATGACACCCTTTAGGTGCGGCTAGCGCAGTGCAGCTCTTGCGCGGTCTGCTGCGAATGAACTGGCATGGACTGACAGAATCCACTGTCCAAATAAAACAAACCATTCTGGGGGCCGTTGAGCATGCTGACGCAGTGTGATTTCTGCACAGTGCTCTAAATGTCGAAGTGAAAAAATGAAAAAAAAGCGTGGATAAAAGACAGGAGTAAGAATGACTCCCTTGCAGTGTGGATTGAGCTGTGCCGCTTTGCACTTTCTGTTGCGCTTCAACTGGTATGGACCGGGAGAATCTGACTGTCCATTTAAAACAAAGCATTGCGAGGACTTTTGACCATGCTGATGCAATGTGATCTCTGCCCAGTCCCCTATATGTCAACTTGATAAAATCAACAAGGCGAGGGTAAACGAAGAGACTAACAATGACTCCCATGAGGTGCGACTAGAGCAGCACGGCTCTGCACTGTCTGGTGTGGCTTACCTGGCATGCACCGGGGGAATCTCACTGTGCACTTAAAACAAATGATTGTGAAGGCTGTTGCCGATGCTGACGCAATGTGATTTCTGCCTAATGCTCTAAACGGCAAAGTGATGAAATAAAGAAATGCCTGGATAAAGGACAGGTGTAAGAGTGACTCCTGTGAGGTGCGGCTGGAGCAGTGCAGCTCTTGCGCGGTATGGTACGCCTCCACTGGCATGGACGGGCGGAACTCACTGTCCAAATGAAACAAAGCATTCTGGGAGCCAGTGCTCTAAATGTCAACGTGAAGAAATGCAAAAAGGTGGGTATAAAGGACAGGAGTAAGAATGACTCCCGTGCAGAGTTTATTGAGCAGTTTCGCTTTGTGCTATCCATTGTGCTTCATTTGGTATGGACCGGTGGAATCCAACTGTCCATTAAAACAAAGCTTTGCGAAGACTTTTGATCATGCTGACGTAATGTGATCTCTGCCCAGTCCCCTAAATGTCAACGTGATAAAATGCAACAAGGCGAGGGTAAACGAAGAGACTAACAATGACTCCCATGAGGTGGGACTAGAGTAGCGCGGCTTTGCACTGTCTGGTGTGGTTTACCTGGCATGCAACGGGGGAATCTAACTCTGCCATGAAAAGAAATGATTGCGAAGGCCGTTGACCATGCTGACACAATGTGATTTCTGCCCAGTGCTATTTAATGTCAACGTGACGAAATGCAAAAAAGGTGTGTGTAAGCGATGAGAGTAACAATGACACCCTTGAGGTGTGACTAGAGCAGCGCAGCATTTGCACAGTCTGCTGCACTCCAGCTGGCATAGATCGGGGGAATCCGACTGTCCAATTAAAACAAATGATTGTGAGCGCCGTCGACCATGCTGACGGAATGTTATTTCTGCCCAGTGCTCTAAACGTCAAAGTGAAGTAATTAAAAAAAAGGACGGATAAACGACAGGAGTAACAATGACTCCCTCGTGGTGCGGCTATCGCAGTGCGGCTCTTGCGTGGTCTTGTGTGCCTCAACTGGCATGGACCGGCGGAATCATCATCAGCATCAGCCTGGTTACGCCTACTGCAGGGCAAAGGCCTCTCCCATACATCTCCAACAACCCCGATCATGTACTAAGTGTGGCCATGTCGTCCCCGCAAACTTCTGAATCTCATGCGCCCGCCTAACTTTCTGCCGCCCTCTGCTAAGCTTCTCTTCCCTTGGCATCCATTCCGTAACCCTCAATGACCATCGGTTATCTTCCCTCCTCATTGCGTATCCTGCCCATGCCCCTTTCTTTTTCTTGATTTCAACTAAGATGTCATTAAGTCGCGTTTGTTCCCTCACCCAATCTGCTCTTTTCTTATCCTTGAACGTTACACCTATCATTCTTCTTCCCATAACTCGTTGTGTCGTCCTCAATATGAGCAGAACCCTTTTCGTAAGCCTCAAGGTTTCTGCCCCATAGGTGAGTGCTGGTAAGACACAGGTATTATATACTTTCCTCTTGAGGGGATAACGGCAACCTGCTATTCATTATCTGAGAATGCCTGCCAAACGCACCCCAGCCCATTCTTGTTCTTCTGAATATTTCTGTCTTATGATCCGCATCCGCTGTCACTACCTGACCTAAGTTGGTGTATTCCCTTACGACTTCCAGTGCCTCGCTGCCTATTGTAAATTGCGGTTTTCTTCGGAGACTGTTAAGCATTACTTTAGTTTCCTGCAGATTAATTTTTAGACCCACTCTTCTGCTTTGCCTATCCAGGTCACTGAACTTGCATTGCAATTGGTCCCCTGAGGTACTAAGCAAGGCAATGTCATCAGCGAATCGCGAGTTACCAAGCTATTCTCGATTAACTTTTATCCCCAATTCTTCCCAATCCATGTCTCTGAATACCTCCTGTAAAATAAAATGCCCAAATAAAACAAAGCATTTTGGGGGCCGTTGACCGTGCTGACGCAGTGTGATTTCTGCACAGTGCTCTAAATGTCAAAGTGAAAAAATGAAAAAAAGGTGTGGATAAACGACATGAGTAAGAATGACTCCCTTGCAGTGTGCATTCAGCTGTGCCGCTTTGCACTTTCCATTGCGCTTCAACTGGTATAGACCGGGGGAATCCGACTGTCCATTTAAAACAAAGCATTGCGGGGACTTTTGACCATGCTGACGCAATGTGATTTCTGCCCAGTCCCCTATATGTCAACTTGATAAAATCAACAAGGCGTGGGTAAACGAAGACACTAACAATGACTCCCATGAGGTGCGACTAGAGCAGCACAGCTTTGCACTGTCTGGTGTGGTTTACCTGTCATGCACCGGGGGAATCTCACTGTGCACTTAAAACAAATGATTGTGAAGGCTGTTGCCGATGCTGACAGAATGTGATTTCTGCCCAGTGCTATTTAATGTCAACGTGAAGAAATGCAAGAAGGTGTGTATGCGATGAGAGTAACAATGACTCCCTCGAGGTGCGACTAGAGCAGTGCGGCTCTTGCGCAGTCTGCTGCACTCCAACTGGCATAGATCGGGGGAATCCGACTGTCCATTTAAAACAAATGATTACGCGGGCCGTTCACCATGCTGACGCAATGTGATTTCTGCCTAGTGCTCTAAACGGCAAAGTGATGAAATAAAGAAATGCCTGGATAAAGGACAGGTGTAAGAGTGACTCCTGTGAGGTGCGGCTGGAGCAGTGCAGCTCTTGCGCGGTATGGTACGCCTCAACTGGCATGGACGGGCGGAATTCACTGTCCAAATGAAACAAAGCATTCTGGGAGCCAGTGCTCTAAATGTCAACGTGAAGAAATGCAAAAAGGTGGGTATAAAGGACAGGAGTAAGAATGACTCCCGTGCAGAGTTTATTGAGCAGTTTCGCTTTGTGCTATCCATTGTGCTTCATTTGGTATGGACCGGTGGAGTCCAACTGTCCATTAAAACAAAGCTTTGCGAAGACTTTTGATCATGCTGACGTAATGTGACTTCTGCCCAGCGCTCTAAATGTCAACGTGAAGAAATGCAACAAGGCATGGCTACACAAAGCGAGTAACAATGGCCCTCTTGAGGTGCGGCTAGAGCAGTGTGGCGCTTGCGCTGCCTGGTGCGCTTCAACTGGCATGGACCGGGAGAATCCGACTCTCCAAATAAAACAATGCATTTTGAGGGCCGTTGACCATGCTGACGCAATGTGATTTCTGCCCAGGTCTGTAAATGTCAACGTGCAGAAATGAAAAAAAAAGGCGTGGTTAAACGACAGGAGTAAGAATGACTCCCTTGCAGTGTGGATTCAGGAGTGGCGCTTTATGCTATCTGTTGTACTTCAACTGGCATGGACCGGCTGAAACTGACTGTCCACTTAAAACAAAGCATTGCAAGGACTTTTGACGATGCTGACGCAATGTGATTTGTGCCCAGGGCTCTAAATGTCAATGTGAGGAAATGGAACAAAGCGTGGGTGAAGGACGTTAGTAACAATGACTCCCTTGAGGTGCGGCTAGAACAGTGCTGCTTTGCACTGTCTGGTGTGGTTCAACTGAAATGCACAGGGGGAATCTTACTCTGCTTTTAAAAGATATAATTGCGAGGGCGGTTGACCATTTTTATGCAAGGTGATTTGTGCCCAGTGCCCTAAATGTCAACCTGAAGAAATAGAACAAGGCGTGGGGGAGCTAAGTGAGTAACAATGACTCCCTTGAGCTGCGGCTAGAGCAGTGCGGCTCTAGCGCTGCCTGGTGCGCTTCAACTGGGATAGATCGGGGTAATCCGACTGTCCATTTAAAACAAATGATTGCGAGGGCCGTTGACCATGCTGACGCAATTTGATTTCTGCCTAGTGCTTTAAACGTGAAATAAATAAATTAGGGAAAGGGCTGGATAAACGACAGGAGTGACTATGACACCCTTTAGGTGCGGCTAGCGCAGTGCAGCTCTTGCGCGGTCTGGTGCGAATGAACTGGCATGGACTGACAGAATCCACTGTCCAAATAAAACAAACCATTCTGGGGGCCGTTGAGCATGCTGACGCAGTGTGATTTCTGAACAGTGCTCGAAATGTCGAAGTGAAAAAATGAAAAAAAAGCGTGGATAAAAGACAGGAGTAAGAATGACTCCCTTGCAGTGTGGATTGAGCTGTGCCGCTTTGCACTTTCCGTTGCGCTTCAACTGGTATGGACCGGGAGAATCTGACTGTCCATTTAAAACAAAGCATTGCGAGGACTTTTGACCATGCTGATGCAATGTGATCTCTGCCCAGTCCCCTATATGTCAACTTGATAAAATCAACAAGGCGAGGGTAAACGAAGAGACTAACAATGACTCCCATGAGGTGCGACTAGAGCAGCACGGCTCTGCACTGTCTGGTGTGGCTTACCTGGCATGCACCGGGGGAATCTCACTGTGCACTTAAAACAAATGATTGTGAAGGCTGTTGCCGATGCTGACGCAATGTGATTTCTGCCTAGTGCTCTAAACGGCAAAGTGATGAAATAAAGAAATGCCTGGATAAAGGACAGGTGTAACAGTGACTCCTGTGAGGTGCGGCTGGAGCAGTGCAGCTCTTGCGCGGTATGGTACGCCTCAACTGGCATGGACGGGCGGAATTCACTGTCCAAATGAAACAAAGCATTCTGGGAGCCAGTGCTCTAAATGTCAACGTGAAGAAATGCAAAAAGGTGGGTATAAAGGACAGGAGTAAGAACGACTCCCGTGCAGAGTTTATTGAGCAGTTTCGCTTTGTGCTATCCATTGTGCTTCATTTTGTATGGACCGGTGGAATCCAACTGTCCATTAAAAGAAAGCTTTGCGAAGACTTTTGATCATGCTGACGTAATGTGACTTCTGCCCAGCGCTCTAAATGTCAACGTGAAGAAATGCAACAAGGCATGGCTACACAAAGCGAGTAACAATCGCTCTCTTGAGGTGCGGCTAGAGCAGTGTGGCGCTTGCGCTGCCTGGTGCGCTTCAACTGGCATGGACCGGGAGAATCCGACTCTCCAAATAAAACAATGCATTTTGAGGGCCGTTGACCATGCTGACGCAATGTGATTTCTGCCCAGGTCTGTAAATGTCAACGTGCAGAAATGAAAACAAGGCGTGGTTAAACGACAGGAGTAAGAATGACTCCCTTGCAGTGTGCATTCAGCTGTGCCGCTTTGCACTTTCCATTGCGCTTGAACTGGTATAGACCGGGGGAATCCGACTGTCCATTTAAAACAAAGCATTGCGGGGACTTTTGACCACGCTGACGCAATGTGATTTCTGCCCAGTCCCCTATATGTCAACTTGATAAAATGCAACAAGGCGTGGGTAAACGAAGAGACTAACAATGACTCCCATGAGGTGCGACTAGAGCAGCACGGCTCTGCACTGTCTGGTGTGGCTTACCTGGCATGCACCGGGGGAATCTCACTGTGCACTTAAAACAAATGATTTTGAAGGCTGTTGCCGATGCTGACACTATGTGATTTCTGCCCAGTGCTATTTAATGTCAACGTGAAGAAATGCAAGATGGTGTGTGTAAGCGGTGAGAGTAACAATGACTCCCTTGAGGTGCGACTAGAGCAGTGCAGCTTTTGCACAGTCTGCTGCACTCCAGCTGGCATAGATCGGGGGAATCCGACTGTCCATTTAAAACAAATGATTGCGAGGGCCATCGGCCATGCTGACGCAATGTGATTTCTGCCCAGTGCTCTAAACGTGAAACTGAAGTAAATAAAAAAAGGCATGGATAAACTACAGGAGTCACAATGACTCCCTTGTGGTGCGGCTATCGCTGTGCGGCTCTTGCGTGGTCTTGTGTGCCTCAACTGGCATGGACCGGCGCAATCATCATCAGCATCAGCCTGGTTACGCCTACTGCAGGGCAAAGGCCTCTCCCATACATCTCCAACAACCCCGATCATGTACTATGTGTGGCCATGTCGTCCCTGCAAACTTCTTAATCTCATGCGCCCGCCTAACTTTCTGCCGCCCTCTGCTAAGCTTCCCTTCCCTTGGAATCCATTCCGTAACCCTCAATGACCATCGGTTATCTTCCCTCCTCATTGCGTATCCTGCCCATGCCCATTTCTTTTTCTTGATTTCAACTAAGATGTCATTAACTCGCGTTTGTTCCCTCACCCAATCTGCTCTTTTCTTATCCTTGAACGTTACACCAATCATTCTTCTTTCCATAGCTCGTTGCGTCGTCCTCAATTTGAGCAGAACCCTTTTCGTAAGCCTCCAGGTTTTTGCCCCATAGGTGAGTACTGGTAAGACACAGGTATTATATACTTTCCTCTTGAGGGGATAATGGCAACCTGCTAATCATCATCTGAGAATGCCTGCCAAACGCACCCCAGCCCATTCTTGTTCTTCTGAATATTTCTGTCTCATGATCCGCATCCGCTGTCACTACCTGCCCTAAGTTGATGTATTCCCTTACGACTTCCAGTGCCTCGCTGCCGATTGTAAATTGCTGTTTTCTTCCGAGACTGTTAAGCATTACTTTAGTTTCCTGCAGATTACTTTTTAGACCCACTCTTCTGCTTTGTCTCTCCAGGTCAGTGAACATGCATTGCAATTGGTCCCCTGAGGTACTAATGAAGGCAATGTCATCAGCGAATCGCGAGTTACTAAGCTATTCTCGATTAACTTTTATCCCCAATTCTTCCCAATCCATGTCTCTGAATACCTCCTGTAAAATAAAATGCCCAAATAAAACAAAGCATTTTGGGGGCCGTTGACCATGCTGACGCAATGTGATTTCTGCCCAGGTCTGTAAATGTCAACGTGCAGAAATGAAAAAAAGGCGTGGTTAAACGACAGGAGTAAGAATGACTCCCTTGCAGTGTGGATTCAGGAGTGGCGCTTTATGCTATCTGTTGTGCATCAACTGGCATGGACCGGGGGAATCCGACTGTCTATTTAAAACAAAGCATTGCGGGGACTTTTGACCATGCTGACGCAATGTGATTTCTGCCCAGTCCCCTATATGTCAACTTGATAAAATCAACAAGGCGTGGGTAAACGAAGAGACTAACAATGACTCCCATGAGGTGCGACTAGAGCAGCACAGCTTTGCACTGTCTGGTGTGGTTTACCTGTCATGCACCGGGGGAATCTCACTGTGCACTTAAAACAAATGATTGTGAAGGCTGTTGCCGATGCTGACACAATGTGATTTCTGCCCAGTGCTATTTAATGTCAACGTGAAGAAATGCAAGAAGGTGTGTATGCGATGAGCGTAACAATGACTCCCTCGAGGTGCGACTAGAGCAGTGCGGCTCTTGCGCAGTCTGCTGCACTCCAACTGGCATAGATCGGGGGAATCCGACTGTCCATTTAAAACAAATGATTACGCGGGCCGTTCACCATGCTGACGCAATGTGATTTCTGCCTAGTGCTCTAAACGGCAAAGTGATGAAATAAAGAAATGCCTGGATAAAGGACAGGTGTAAGAGTGACTCCTGTGAGGTGCGGCTGGAGCAGTGCAGGTCTTGCGCGGTATGGTACGCCTCAACTGGCATGGACGGGCGGAATTCACTGTCCAAATGAAACAAAGCATTCTGGGAGCCAGTGCTCTAAATGTCAACGTGAAGAAATGCAAAAAGGTGGGTATAAAGGACAGGAGTAAGAATGACTCCCGTGCAGAGTTTATTGAGCAGTTTCGCTTTGTGCTATCCATTGTGCTTCATTTGATATGGACCGGTGGAATCCAACTGTCCATTAAAACAAAGCTTTGCGAAGACTTTTGATCATGCTGACGTAATGTGACTTCTGCCCAGCGCTCTAAATGTCAACGTGAAGAAATGCAACAAGGCATGGCTACACAAAGCGAGTAACAATGGCTCTCTTAAGGTGCGGCTAGAGCAGTGTGGCGCTTGCGCTGCCTGGTGCGCTTCAACTGGCATGGACCGGGAGAATCCGACTCTCGAAATAAAACAATGCATTTTGAGGGCCGTTGACCATGCTGACGCAATGTGATTTCTGCCCAGGTCTGTAAATGTCAACGTGCAGAAATGAAAAAAAAGGCGTGGTTAAAGGACAGGAGTAAGAATGACTCCCTTGCAGTGTGGATTCAGGAGTGGCGCTTTATGCTATCTGTTGTGCTTCAACTGGCATGGACCGGCTGAAACTGACTGTCCACTTAAAACAAAGCATTGCAAGGACTTTTGACGATGCTGACGCAATGTGATTTGTGCCCAGGGCTCTAAATGTCAATGTGAGGAAATGGAACAAAGCGTGGGTGAAGGACGTTAGTAACAATGACTCCCTTGAGGTGCGGCTAGAACAGTGCTGCTTTGCACTGTCTGGTGTGGTTCAACTGGAATGCACAGGGGGAATCTTACTGTGCTTTTAAAAGATATAATTGCGAGGGCGGTTGACCATTTTTATGCAAGGTGATTTGTGCCCAGTGCCCTAAATGTCAACCTGAAGAAATAGAACAAGGCGGGGGGAGCTAAGTGAGTAACAATGACTCCCTTGAGCTGCGGCTAGAGCAGTGCGGCTCTAGCGCTGCCTGGTGCGCTTCAACTGGGATAGATCGGGGTAATCCGACTGTCCATTTAAAACAAATGATTGCGAGGGCCGTTGACCATGCTGACGCAATTTGATTTCTGCCTAGTGCTTTAAACGTGAAATAAATAAATTAAGGAGAGGGCTGGATAAACGACAGGAGTAACTATGACACCCTTTAGGTGCGGCTAGCGCAGTGCAGCTCTTGCGCGGTCTGCTGCGAATGAACTGGCATGGACTGACAGAATCCACTGTCCAAATAAAACAAACCATTCTGGGGGCCGTTGAGCATGCTGACGCAGTGTGATTTCTGCACAGTGCTCTAAATGTCGAAGTGAAAAAATGAAAAAAAAGCGTGGATAAAAGACAGGAGTAAGAATGACTCCCTTGCAGTGTGGATTGAGCTGTGCCGCTTTGCACTTTCCGTTGCGCTTCAACTGGTATGGACCGGGAGAATCTGACTGTCCATTTAAAACAAAGCATTGCGAGGACTTTTGACCATGCTGATGCAATGTGATCTCTGCCCAGTCCCCTATATGTCAACTTGATAAAATCAACAAGGCGAGGGTAAACGAAGAGACTAACAATGACTCCCATGAGGTGCGACTAGAGCAGCACGGCTCTGCACTGTCTGGTGTGGCTTACCTGGCATGCACCGGGGGAATCTCACTGTGCACTTAAAACAAATGATTGTGAAGGCTGTTGCCGATGCTGACGCAATGTGATTTCTGCCTAGTGCTCTAAACGGCAAAGTGATGAAATAAAGAAATGCCTGGATAAAGGACAGGTGTAAGAGTGACTCCTGTGAGGTGCGGCTGGAGCAGTGCAGCTCTTGCGCGGTATGGTACGCCTCCACTGGCATGGACGGGCGGAACTCACTGTCCAAATGAAACAAAGCATTCTGGGAGCCAGTGCTCTAAATGTCAACGTGAAGAAATGCAAAAAGGTGGGTATAAAGGACAGGAGTAAGAATGACTCCCGTGCTGAGTTTATTGAGCAGTTTCGCTTTGTGCTATCCATTGTGCTTCATTTGGTATGGACCGGTGGAATCCAACTGTCCATTAAAACAAAGCTTTGCGAAGACTTTTGATCATGCTGACGTAATGTGATCTCTGCCCAGTCCCCTAAATGTCAACGTGATAAAATGCAACAAGGCGAGGATAAACGAAGAGACTAACAATGACTCCCATGAGGTGGGACTAGAGTAGCGCGGCTTTGCACTGTCTGGTGTGGTTTACCTGGCATGCAACGGGGGAATCTAACTCTGCCATGAAAAGAAATGATTGCGAAGGCCGTTGACCATGCTGACACAATGTGATTTCTGCCCAGTGCTATTTAATGTCAACGTGACGAAATGCAAAAAAGGTGTGTGTAAGCGATGAGAGTAACAATGACACCCTTGAGGTGTGACTAGAGCAGCGCAGCATTTGCACAGTCTGCTGCACTCCAGCTGGCATAGATCGGGGGAATCCGACTGTCCAATTAAAACAAATGATTGTGAGCGCCGTCGACCATGCTGACGGAATGTTATTTCTGCCCAGTGCTCTAAACGTCAAAGTGAAGTAATTAAAAAAAAGGACGGATAAACGACAGGAGTAACAATGACTCCCTCGTGGTGCGGCTATCGCAGTGCGGCTCTTGCGTGGTCTTGTGTGCCTCAACTGGCATGGACCGGCGGAATCATCATCAGCATCAGCCTGGTTACGCCTACTGCAGGGCAAAGGCCTCTCCCATACATCTCCAACAACCCCGATCATGTACTAAGTGTGGCCATGTCGTCCCCGCAAACTTCTGAATCTCATGCGCCCGCCTAACATTCTGCCGCCCTCTGCTAAGCTTCTCTTCCCTTGGCATCCATTCCGTAACCCTCAATGACCATCGGTTATCTTCCCTCCTCATTGCGTATCCTGCCCATGCCCCTTTCTTTTTCTTGATTTCAACTAAGATGTCATTAAGTCGCGTTTGTTCCCTCACCCAATCTGCTCTTTTCTTATCCTTGAACGTTACACCTATCATTCTTCTTTCCATAACTCGTTGTGTCGTCCTCAATATGAGCAGAACCCTTTTCGTAAGCCTCAAGGTTTCTGCCCCATAGGTGAGTGCTGGTAAGACACAGGTATTATATACTTTCCTCTTGAGGGGATAACGGCAACCTGCTATTCATTATCTGAGAATGCCTGCCAAACGCACCCCAGCCCATTCTTGTTCTTCTGAATATTTCTGTCTTATGATCCGCATCCGCTGTCACTACCTGACCTAAGTTGGTGTATTCCCTTACGACTTCCAGTGCCTCGCTGCCTATTGTAAATTGCGGTTTTCTTCGGAGACTGTTAAGCATTACTTTAGTTTCCTGCAGATTAATTTTTAGACCCACTCTTCTGCTTTGCCTATCCAGGTCACTGAACTTGCATTGCAATTGGTCCCCTGAGGTACTAAGCAAGGCAATGTCATCAGCGAATCGCGAGTTACCAAGCTATTCTCGATTAACTTTTATCCCCAATTCTTCCCAATCCATGTCTCTGAATACCTCCTGTAAAATAAAATGCCCAAATAAAACAAAGCATTTTGGGGGCCGTTGACCGTGCTGACGCAGTGTGATTTCTGCACAGTGCTCTAAATGTCAAAGTGAAAAAATGAAAAAAAGGTGTGGATAAACGACATGAGTAAGAATGACTCCCTTGCAGTGTGCATTCAGCTGTGCCGCTTTGCACTTTCCATTGCGCTTCAACTGGTATAGACCGGGGGAATCCGACTGTCCATTTAAAACAAAGCATTGCGGGGACTTTTGACCATGCTGACGCAATGTGATTTCTGCCCAGTCCCCTATATGTCAACTTGATAAAATCAACAAGGCGTGGGTAAACGAAGAGACTAACAATGACTCCCATGAGGTGCGACTAGAGCAGCACAGCTTTGCACTGTCTGGTGTGGTTTACCTGTCATGCACCGGGGGAATCTCACTGTGCACTTAAAACAAATGATTGTGAAGGCTGTTGCCGATGCTGACGCAATGTGATTTCTGCCTAGTGCTCTAAACGGCAAAGTGATGAAATAAAGAAATGCCTGGATAAAGGACAGGTGTAACAGTGACTCCTGTGAGGTGCGGCTGGAGCAGTGCAGCTCTTGCGCGGTATGGTACGCCTCAACTGGCATGGACGGGCGGAATTCACTGTCCAAATGAAACAAAGCATTCTGGGAGCCAGTGCTCTAAATGTCAACGTGAAGAAATGCAAAAAGGTGGGTATAAAGGACAGGAGTAAGAATGACTCCCGTGCAGAGTTTATTGAGCAGTTTCGCTTTGTGCTATCCATTGTGCTTCATTTTGTATGGACCGGTGGAATCCAACTGTCCATTAAAAGAAAGCTTTGCGAAGACTTTTGATCATGCTGACGTAATGTGACTTCTGCCCAGCGCTCTAAATGTCAACGTGAAGAAATGCAACAAGGCATGGCTACACAAAGCGAGTAACAATCGCTCTCTTGAGGTGCGGCTAGAGCAGTGTGGCGCTTGCGCTGCCTGGTGCGCTTCGACTGGCATGGACCGGGAGAATCCGACTCTCCAAATAAAACAATGCATTTTGAGGGCCGTTGACCATGCTGACGCAATGTGATTTCTGCCCAGGTCTGTAAATGTCAACGTGCAGAAATGAAAACAAGGCGTGGTTAAACGACAGGAGTAAGAATGACTCCCTTGCAGTGTGCATTCAGCTGTGCCGCTGTGCACTTTCCATTGCGCTTGAACTGGTATAGACCGGGGGAATCCGACTGTCCATTTAAAACAAAGCATTGCGGGGACTTTTGACCACGCTGACGCAATGTGATTTCTGCCCAGTCCCCTATATGTCAACTTGATAAAATGCAACAAGGCGTGGGTAAACGAAGAGACTAACAATGACTCCCATGAGGTGCGACTAGAGCAGCACGGCTCTGCACTGTCTGGTGTGGCTTACCTGGCATGCACCGGGGGAATCTCACTGTGCACTTAAAACAAATGATTGTGAAGGCTGTTGCCGATGCTGACACTATGTGATTTCTGCCCAGTGCTATTTAATGTCAACGTGAAGAAATGCAAGATGGTGTGTGTAAGCGGTGAGAGTAACAATGACTCCCTTGAGGTGCGACTAGAGCAGTGCAGCTTTTGCACAGTCTGCTGCACTCCAGCTGGCATAGATCGGGGGAATCCGACTGTCCATTTAAAACAAATGATTGCGAGGGCCGTCGGCCATGCTGACGCAATGTGATTTCTGCCCAGTGCTCTAAACGTGAAACTGAAGTAAATAAAAAAAGGCATGGATAAACTACAGGAGTCACAATGACTCCCTTGTGGTGCGGCTATCGCTGTGCGGCTCTTGCGTGGTCTTGTGTGCCTCAACTGGCATGGACCGGCGCAATCATCATCAGCATCAGCCTGGTTACGCCTACTGCAGGGCAAAGGCCTCTCCCATACATCTCCAACAACCCCGATCATGTACTATGTGTGGCCATGTCGTCCCTGCAAACTTCTTAATCTCATGCGCCCGCCTAACTTTCTGCCGCCCTCTGCTAAGCTTCCCTTCCCTTGGAATCCATTCCGTAACCCTCAATGACCATCGGTTATCTTCCCTCCTCATTGCGTATCCTGCCCATGCCCATTTCTTTTTCTTGATTTCAACTAAGATGTCATTAACTCGCGTTTGTTCCCTCACCCAATCTGCTCTTTTCTTATCCTTGAACGTTACACCAATCATTCTTCTTTCCATAGCTCGTTGCGTCGTCCTCAATTTGAGCAGAACCCTTTTCGTAAGCCTCCAGGTTTTTGCCCCATAGGTGAGTACTGGTAAGACACAGGTATTATATACTTTCCTCTTGAGGGGATAATGGCAACCTGCTAATCATCATCTGAGAATGCCTGCCAAACGCACCCCAGCCCATTCTTGTTCTTCTGAATATTTCTGTCTCATGATCCGCATCCGCTGTCACTACCTGCCCTAAGTTGATGTATTCCCTTACGACTTCCAGTGCCTCGCTGCCAATTGTAAATTGCTGTTTTCTTCCGAGACTGTTAAGCATTACTTTAGTTTCCTGCAGATTACTTTTTAGACCCACTCTTCTGCTTTGTCTCTCCAGGTCAGTGAACATGCATTGCAATTGGTCCCCTGAGGTACTAATGAAGGCAATGTCATCAGCGAATCGCGAGTTACTAAGCTATTCTCGATTAACTTTTATCCCCAATTCTTCCCAATCCATGTCTCTGAATACCTCCTGTAAAATAAAATGCCCAAATAAAACAAAGCATTTTGGGGGCCGTTGACCATGCTGACGCAGTGTGATTTCTGCACAGTGCTCTAAATGTCAACGTGACAAAATGAAAAAAAGCGTGGATAAACGACATGAGTATTGACTCCCTAGCAGTGTGCATGAAGCTGTGCCGCTTTGCACTTTCCGTTGCGCTTCAACTGGTATGGACCGGAAGAATCTGACTGTCCATTTAAAACAAAGCATTGCGAGGACTTTTGACCATGCTGATGCAATGTGATCTCTGCCCAGTCCCCTATATGTCAACTTGATAAAATCAACAAGGCGAGGGTAAACGAAGAGACTAACAATGACTCCCATGAGGTGCGACTAGAGCAGCACGGCTCTGCACTGTCTGGTGTGGCTTACCTGGCATGCACCGGGGGAATCTCACTGTGCACTTAAAACAAATGATTGTGAAGGCTGTTGCCGATGCTGACACAATGTGATTTCTGCCCAGTGCTCTAAACGTCAAACTGAAGTAATTAAAAAAAGGCATGGATAAACTACAGGAGTCACAATGACTCCCTTGTGGTGCGGCTATCGCAGTGCGGCTCTTGCGTGGTCTTGTGTGCCTCAACTGGCATGGACCGGCGCAATCATCATCAGCATCAGCCTGGTTACGCCTACTGCAGGGCAAAGGCCTCTCCCATACATCTCCAACATCCCCGATCATGTACTATGTGTGGCCATGTCGTCCCTGCAAACTTCTTAATCTCATGCGCCCGCCTAACTTTCTGCCGCCCTCTGCTAAGCTTCCCTTCCCTTGGAATCCATTCCGTAACCCTCAATGACCATCGGTAATCTTCCCTCCTCATTGCGTATCCTGCCCATGCCCATTTCTTTTTCTTGATTTCAACTAAGATGTCATTAACTCGCGTTTGTTCCCTCACCCAATCTGCTCTTTTCTTATCCTTGAACGTTACACCAATCATTCTTCTTTCCATAGCTCGTTGCGTCGTCCTCAATTTGAGCAGAACCCTTTTCGTAAGCCTCCAGGTTTTTGCCCCATAGGTGAGTACTGGTAAGACACAGGTATTATACACTTTCCTCTTGAGGGGATTATGGCAACCTGCTAATCATCATCTGAGAATGCCTGCCAAACGCACCCCAGCCCATCCTTGTTCTTCTGAATATTTCTGTCTCATGATCCGCATCCGCTGTCACTACCTGCCCTAAGTTGATGTATTCCCTTACGACTTCCAGTGCCTCGCTGCCAATTGTAAATTGCTGTTTTCTTCCGAGACTGTTAAGCATTACTTTAGTTTCCTGCAGATTACTTTTTAGACCCACTCTTCTGCTTTGTCTCTCCAGGTGAGTGAACATGCATTGCAATTGGTCCCCTGAGGTACTAATGAAGGCAATGTCATCAGCGAATCGCGAGTTACTAAGCTATTCTCGATTAACTTTTATCCCCAATTCTTCCCAATCCATGTCTCTGAATACCTCCTGTAAAATAAAATGCCCAAATAAAACAAAGCATTTTGGGGGCCGTTGACCATGCTGACGCAGTGTGATTTCTGCACAGTGCTCTAAATGTCAACGTGACAAAATGAAAAAAAAGCGTGGATAAACGACATGAGTAATGACTCCCTAGCAGTGTGCATTCAGCTGTGCCGCTTTGCACTTTCCGTTGTGCTTCAACTGGTATAGACCGGGGGAATCCTGCTGTCCATTTAAAACAAAGCATTGGGGGGCTTTTGACCATGCTGACGCAATGTGATTTCTGCCCAGTCCCCTATATGTCAACTTGATAAAATGCGACAAGGCGTGGGTGAACGAAGAGACTAACTATGACTCCCATGAGGTGCGACTAGAGCAGCACGGCTTTGCACTGTCTGGTGTGGTTTACCTGGCATGCACCGGGGGAATCTCACTGTGCAATTAAAACAAATAATTGTGAAGGCTGTTGCCGATGCTGACACAATGTGATTTCTGCCCACTGCTATTTAATGTCAACGTGAAGAAATGCAAGAAGGTGCGTGTAAGCGGTGAGAGTAACAATGACTCCCTTGAGGTGCGCCTAGAGCAGTGCGGCTCTTGCGCAGTCTGCTGCACTCCAACTGGCATAGATCGGGGGAATCCGACTGTCAATTTATAACAAATGATTGCGAGGGCCGTTCACCATGCTTACGCAATGTGATTTCTGACCAGTGCTCTAAACGTCAAAGTGAAGTAATTAAAAAAAAGGACGGATAGACGACAGGAGTAACCATGACTCCCTTGTGGAGCGGCTATCGCAGTGCGGCTCTTGCGTGGTCTTGTGTGCCTTAACTGGCATGGACCGGCGGAATCAGCATCAGCCTGGTTACGCCTACTGCAGGGCAAAGGCCTCTCCCGTACATCTCCAACAACCCCGATCATGTACTATGTGTGGCCATGTCGTCCGTGCAAACTTCTTAATCTCATGCGCCCGCCTAACTTTCTGCCGCCCTCTGCTAAGCTTCCCTTCCCTTGGAATCCATTCCGTAACCCTTAATGACCATCGGTTATCTTCCCTCCTCATTTCGTATCCTGCCCATGCCCATTTCTTTTTCTTGATTTCAACTAAGATGTCATTAACTCGCGTTTGTTCCCTCACCCAATCTGCTCTTTTCTTATCCTTTAACGTTACACCTATCATTCTTCTTTCCATAGCTCGTTGCGGCGTCCTCAATTTGAGCAGAACCCATTTCGTAAGCCTCCAGGTTTCTGCCCCATAGGTGAGTACTGGTAAGACACAGGTATTATATACTTTCCTCTTGAGGGGATAATGGCAACCTGCTAATCATCATCTGAGAATGCCTGCCAAACGCACCCCAGCCCATTCTTGTTCTTCTGAATATTTCTGTCTCATGATCCGCATCCGCTGTCACTACCTGCCCTAAGTTGATGTAATCCCTTACGACTTCTAGTGCCTCGCTGCCAATTGTAAATTGCTGTTTTCTTCCGAGACTGTTAAGCATTACTTTAGTTTCCTGCAGATTAATTTTTAGACCCACTCTTCTGCTTTGCCTATCCAGGTCAGTGAACATGCATTGCAATTGGTCCCCTGAGGTACTAAGGAAGGCAATGTCATCAGCGAATCGCGAGTTACTAAGCTATTCTCGATTAACTTTTATCCCCAAATCTTCCCAATCCATGTCTCTGAATAGCTCCTGTAAAATAAAATGCCCAAATAAAACAAAGCATTTTGGGGGCCGTTGACCATGCTGACGCAATGTGATTTCTGCCCAGGTCTGTAAATGTCAACGTGCAGAAATGAAAAAAAGGCGTGGTTAAACGACAGGAGTAAGAATGACTCCCTTGCAGTGTGGATTCAGGAGTGGCGCTTTATGCTATCTGTTGTGCATCAACTGGCATGGACCGGGGGAATCCGACTGTCCATTTAAAACAAAGCATTGCGGGGACTTTTGACCATGCTGACGCAATGTGATTTCTGCCCAGTCCCCTATATGTCAACTTGATAAAATCAACAAGGCGTGGGTAAATGAAGAGACTAACAATGACTCCCATGAGGTGCGACTAGAGCAGCACAGCTTTGCACCGTCTGGTGTGGTTTACCTGTCATGCACCGGGGGAATCTCACTGTGCACTTAAAACAAATGATTGCGAAGGCTGTTGCCGATGCTGACACAATGTGATTTCTGCCCAGTGCTATTTAATGTCAACGTGAAGAAATGCAAGAAGGTGTGTATGCGATGAGAGTAACAATGACTCCCTCGAGGTGCGACTAGAGCAGTGCGGCTTTTGCGCAGTCTGCTGCACTCCAACTGGCATAGATCGGGGGAATCCGACTGTCCATTTAAAACAAATGATTGCGAGGGCCGTCGGCCATGCTGACGCAATGTGATTTCTGCCCAGTGCTCTAAACGTGAACCTGAAGTAAATAAAAAAAGGCATGGATAAACTACAGGAGTCACAATGACTCCCTTGTGGTGCGGCTATCGCAGTGCGGCTCTTGCGTGGTCTTGTGTGCCTCAACTGGCATGGACCGGCGGAATCATCATCAGCATCAGCCTGGTTACGCCTACTGCAGGGCAAAGACCTCTCCCGTACATCTCCAACAACCCCGATCATGTACTATGTGTGGCCATGTCGTCCCTGCAAACTTCTTAATCTCATGCGCCCGCCTAACTTTCTGCCGCCCTCTGCTAAGCTTCCCTTCCCTTGGAATCCATTCCGTAACCCTCAATGACCATCGGTTATCTTCCCTCCTCATTGCGTATCCTGCCCATGCCCATTTCTTTTTCTTGATTTCAACTAAGATGTCATTAACTCGCGTTTGTTCCCTCACCCAATCTGCTCTTTTCTTATCCTTGAACGTTACACCAATCATTCTTCTTTCCATAGCTCGTTGCGTCGTCCTCAATTTGAGCAGAACCCTTTTCGTAAGCCTCCAGGTTTTTGCCCCATAGGTGAGTACTGGTAAGACACAGGTATTATATACTTTCCTCTTGAGGGGATAATGGCAACCTGCTAATCATCATCTGAGAATGCCTGCCAAACGCACCCCAGCCCATTCTTGTTCTTCTGAATATTTCTGTCTCATGATCCGCATCCGCTGTCACTACCTGCCCTAAGTTGATGTATTCCCTTACGACTTCCAGTGCCTCGCTGCCAATTGTAAATTGCTGTTTTCTTCCGAGACTGTTAAGCATTACTTTAGTTTCCTGCAGATTACTTTTTAGACCCACTCTTCTGCTTTGTCTCTCCAGGTCAGTGAACACGCATTGCAATTGGTCCCCTGAGGTACTAATGAAGGCAATGTCATCAGCGAATCGCGAGTTACTAAGCTATTCTCGATTAACTTTTATCCCCAATTCTTCCCAATCCATGTCTCTGAATACCTCCTGTAAAATAAAATGCCCAAATAAAACAAAGCATTTTGGGGGCCGTTGACCATGCTGACGCAGTGTGATTTCTGCACAGTGCTCTAAATGTCAACGTGACAAAATGAAAAAAGCGTGGATAAACGACATGAGTATTGACTCCCTAGCAGTGTGCATTCAGCTGTGCCGCTTTGCACTTTCCGTTGTGCTTCAACTGGTATAGACCGGGGGAATCCTGCTGTCCATTTAAAACAAAGCATTGCGGGGACTTTTGACCATGCTGACGCA
This sequence comes from Dermacentor albipictus, assembly GCF_038994185.2. Lineage (NCBI taxonomy): Eukaryota > Metazoa > Arthropoda > Arachnida > Ixodida > Ixodidae > Dermacentor > Dermacentor albipictus. The sequence continues at coordinate 1,284,316 of NW_027225591.1, forward strand.
ATGTGATTTCTGCCCAGTCCCCTATATGTCAACTTGATAAAATGCGACAAGGCGTGGGTAAACGAAGAGACTAACTATGACTCCCATGAGGTGCGACAAGAGCAGCACGGCTTTGCACTGTCTGGTGTGGTTTACCTGGCATGCACCGGGGGAATCTCACTTTGCACTTAAAACAAATGATTGTGAAGGCTGTTGCCGATGCTGACACAATGTGATTTCTGCCCAGTGCTATTTAATGTCAACGTGAAGAAATGCAAGAAGGTGTGTGTAAGCTATGAGAGTAACAATGACTCCCTTGAGGTGCGACTAGAACAGTGCAGCTTTTGCACAATCTGCTGCACTCCAGCTGGCATAGATCGGGGGAATCCGACTGTCCATTTAAAACAAATGATTGCGAGGGCCGTCGACCATGCTGACGCAATATGATTTCTGCCCAGTGCTCTAAACGTGAAACTGAAGTAAATAAAAAAACGCATGGATAAACTACATGAGTCACAATGACTCCCTTGTGGTGCGGCTATCGCAGTGCGGCTCTTGCGTGGTCTTGTGTGCCTCAACTGGCATGGACCGGCGGAATCATCATCAGCATCAGCCTGGTTACGCCTACTGCAGGGCAAAGGCCTCTCCCGTACATCTCCAACAACCCCGATCATGTACTATGTGTGGCCATGTCGTCCCTGCAAACTTCTTAATCTCATGCGCCCGCCTAACTTTCTGCCGCCCTCTGCTAAGCTTCCCTTCCCTTGGAATCCATTCCGTAACCCTTAATGACCATCGGTTATCTTCCCTCCTCATTTCGTATCCTGCCCATGCCCATTTCTTTTTCTTGATTTCAACTAAGATGTCATTAACTCGCGTTTGTTCCCTCACCCAGTCTGCTCTTTTCTTATCCTTTAACGTTACACCTATCATTCTTCTTTCCATAGCTCGTTGCGTCGTCCTCAATTTGAGCAGAACCCATTTCGTAAGCCTCCAGGTTTCTGCCCCATAGGTGAGTACTGGTAAGACACAGGTATTATATACTTTCCTCTTGAGGGGATAATGGCAACCTGCTAATCATCATCTGAGAATGCCTGCCAAACGCACCCCAGCCCATTCTTGTTCTTCTGAATATTTCTGTCTCATGATCCGCATCCGCTGTCACTACCTGCCCTAAGTTGATGTAATCCCTTACGACTTCTAGTGCCTCGCTGCCAATTGTAAATTGCTGTTTTCTTCCGAGACTGTTAAGCATTACTTTAGTTTCCTGCAGATTAATTTTTAGACCCACTCTTCTGCTTTGCCTATCCAGGTCAGTGAACATGCATTACAATTGGTCCCCTGAGGTACTAAGGAAGGCAATGTCATCAGCGAATCGCGAGTTACTAAGCTATTCTCGATTAACTTTTATCCCCAAATCTTCCCAATCCATGTCTCTGAATACCTCCTGTAAAATAAAATGCCCAAATAAAACAAAGCATTTTGGGGGCCGTTGACCATGCTGACGCAATGTGATTTCTGCCCAGGTCTGTAAATGTCAACGTGAAGAAATGAAAAAAAGGCGTGGTTAAACGACAGGAGTAAGAATGACTCCCTTGCAGTGTGGATTCAGGAGTGGCGCTTTATGCTATCTGTTGTGCATCAACTGGCATGGACCGGGGGAATCCGACTGTCCATTTAAAACAAAGCATTGCGGGGACTTTTGACCATGCTGACGCAATGTGATTTCTGCCCAGTCCCCTATATGTCAACTTGATAAAATCAACAAGGCGTGGGTAAATGAAGAGACTAACAATGACTCCCATGAGGTGCGACTAGAGCAGCACAGCTTTGCACTGTCTGGTGTGGTTTACCTGTCATGCACCGGGGGAATCTCACTGTGCACTTAAAACAAATGATTGTGAAGGCTGTTGCCGATGCTGACACAATGTGATTTCTGCCCAGTGCTATTTAATGTCAACGTGAAGAAATGCAAGAAGGTGTGTATGCGATGAGAGTAACAATGACTCCCTCGAGGTGCGACTAGAGCAGTGCGGCTCTTGCGCAGTCTGCTGCACTCCAACTGGCATAGATCGGGGGAATCCGACTGTCCATTTAAAACAAATGATTACGCGGGCCGTTCAGCATGCTGACGCAATGTGATTTCTGCCTAGTGCTCTAAACGGCAAAGTGATGAAATAAAGAAATGCCTGGATAAAGGACAGGTGTAAGAGTGACTCCTGTGAGGTGCGGCTGGAGCAGTGCAGCTCTTGCGCGGTATGGTACGCCTCAACTGGCATGGACGGGCGGAATTCACTGTCCAAATGAAACAAAGCATTCTGGGAGCCAGTGCTCTAAATGTCAACGTGAAGAAATGCAAAAAGGTGGGTATAAAGGACAGGAGTAAGAATGACTCCCGTGCAGAGTTTATTGAGCAGTTTCGCTTTGTGCTATCCATTGTGCTTCATTTGGTATGGACCGGTGGAATCCAACTGTCCATTAAAACAAAGCTTTGCGAAGACTTTTGATCATGCTGACGTAATGTGACTTCTGCCCAGCGCCCTAAATGTCAACGTGAAGAAATGCAACAAGGCATGGCTACACAAAGCGAGTAACAATGGCTCTCTTAAGGTGCGGCTAGAGCAGTGTGGCGCTTGCGCTGCCTGGTGCGCTTCAACTGGCATGGACCGGGAGAATCCGACTCTCGAAATAAAACAATGCATTTTGAGGGCCGTTGACCATGCTGACGCAATGTGATTTCTGCCCAGGTCTGTAAATGTCAACGTGCAGAAATGAAAAAAAAGGCGTGGTTAAAGGACAGGAGTAAGAATGACTCCCTTGCAGTGTGGATTCAGGAGTGGCGCTTTATGCTATCTGTTGTGCTTCAACTGGCATGGACCGTCTGAAACTGACTGTCCACTTAAAACAAAGCATTGCAAGGACTTTTGACGATGCTGATGCAATGTGATTTGTGCCCAGGGCTCTAAATGTCAATGTGAGGAAATGGAACAAAGCGTGGGTGAAGGACGTTAGTAACAATGACTCCCTTGAGGTGCGGCTAGAACAGTGCTGCTTTGCACTGTCTGGTGTGGTTCAACTGGAATGCACAGGGGGAATCTTACTGTGCTTTTAAAAGATATAATTGCGAGGGCGGTTGACCATTTTTATGCAAGGTGATTTGTGCCCAGTGCCCTAAATGTCAACCTGAAGAAATAGAACAAGGCGTGGGGGAGCTAAGTGAGTAACAATGACTCCCTTGAGCTGCGGCTAGAGCAGTGCGGCTCTAGCGCTGCCTGGTGCGCTTCAACTGGGATAGATCGGGGTAATCCGACTGTCCACTTAAAACAAATGATTGCGAGGGCCGTTGACCATGCTGACGCAATTTGATTTCTGCCTAGTGCTTTAAACGTGAAATAAATAAATTAAGGAAAGGGCTGGATAAACGACAGGAGTAACTATGACACCCTTTAGGTGCGGCTAGCGCAGTGCAGCTCTTGCGCGGTCTGGTGCGAATGAACTGGCATGGACTGACAGAATCCACTGTCAAAATAAAACAAACCATTCTGGGGGCCGTTGAGCATGCTGACGCAGTGTGATTTCTGCACAGTGCTCTAAATGTCGAAGTGAAAAAATGAAAAAAAAGCGTGGATAAAAGACAGGAGTAAGAATGACTCCCTTGCAGTGTGGATTGCGCTGTGCCGCTTTGCACTTTCCGTTGCGCTTCAACTGGTATGGACCGGGAGAATCTGACTGTCCATTTAAAACAAAGCATTGCGAGGACTTTTGACCATGCTGATGCAATGTGATCTCTGCCCAGTCCCCTATATGTCAACTTGATAAAATCAACAAGGCGAGGGTAAACGAAGAGACTAACAATGACTCCCATGACGTGCGACTAGAGCAGCACGGCTCTGCACTGTCTGGTGTGGCTTACCTGGCATGCACCGGGGGAATCTCACTGTGCACTTAAAACAAATGATTGTGAAGGCTGTTGCCGATGCTGACACAATGTGATTTCTGCCCAGTGCTCTAAACGTCAAACTGAAGTAATTAAAAAAAGGCATGGATAAACTACAGGAGTCACAATGACTCCCTTGTGGTGCGGCTATCGCAGTGCGGCTCTTGCGTGGTCTTGTGTGCCTCAACTGGCATGGACCGGCGCAATCATCATCAGCATCAGCCTGGTTACGCCTACTGCAGGGCAAAGGCCTCTCCCATACATCTCCAACAACCCCGATCATGTACTATGTGTGGCCATGTCGTCCCTGCAAACTTCTTAATCTCATGCGCCCGCCTAACTTTCTGCCGCCCTCTGCTAAGCTTCCCTTCCCTTGGAATCCATTCCGTAACCCTCAATGACCATCGGTTATCTTCCCTCCTCATTGCGTATCCTGCCCATGCCCATTTCTTTTTCTTGATTTCAACTAAGATGTCATTAACTCGCGTTTGTTCCCTCACCCAATCTGCTCTTTTCTTATCCTTGAACGTTACACCAATCATTCTTCTTTCCATAGCTCGTTGCGTCGTCCTCAATTTGAGCAGAACCCTTTTCGTAAGCCTCCAGGTTTTTGCCCCATAGGTGAGTACTGGTAAGACACAGGTATTATATACTTTCCTCTTGAGGGGATAATGGCAACCTGCTAATCATCATCTGAGAATGCCTGCCAAACGCACCCCAGCCCATTCTTGTTCTTCTGAATATTTCTGTCTCATGATCCGCATCCGCTGTCACTACCTGCCCTAAGTTGATGTATTCCCTTACGACTTCCAGTGCCTCGCTGCCAATTGTAAATTGCTGTTTTCTTCCGAGACTGTTAAGCATTACTTTAGTTTCCTGCAGATTACTTTTTAGACCCACTCTTCTGCTTTGTCTCTCCAGGTCAGTGAACATGCATTGCAATTGGTCCCCTGAGGTACTAATGAAGGCAATGTCATCAGCGAATCGCGAGTTACTAAGCTATTCTCGATTAACTTTTATCCCCAATTCTTCCCAATCCATGTCTCTGAATACCTCCTGTAAAATAAAATGCCCAAATAAAACAAAGCATTTTGGGGGCCGTTGACCATGCTGACGCAGTGTGATTTCTGCACAGTGCTCTAAATGTCAACGTGACAAAATGAAAAAAAGCGTGGATAAACGACATGAGTAATGACTCCCTAGCAGTGTGCATTCAGCTGTGCCGCTTTGCACTTTCCGTTGTGCTTCAACTGGTATAGACCGGCGGAATCCTGCTGTCCATTTAAAACAAAGCATTGCGGGGACTTTTGACCATGCTGACGCAATGTGATTTCTGCCCAGTCCCCTATATGTCAACTTGATAAAATGCGACAAGGCGTGGGTAAACGAAGAGACTAACTATGACTCCCATGAGGTGCGACTAGAGCAGCACGGCTTTGCACTGTCTGGTGTGGTTTACCTGGCATGCACCGGGGGAATCTCACTATGCAATTAAAACAAATAATTGTGAAGGCTGTTGCCGATGCTGACACAATGTGATTTCTGCCCACTGCTATTTAATGTCAACGTGAAGAAATGCAAGAAGGTGCGTGTAAGCGGTGAGAGTAACAATGACTCCCTTGAGGTGCGCCTAGAGCAGTGCGGCTCTTGCGCAGTCTGCTGCACTCCAACTGGCATAGATCGGGGGAATCCGACTGTCAATTTATAACAAATGATTGCGAGGGCCGTTCACCATGCTTACGCAATGTGATTTCTGCCCAGTGCTCTAAACGTCAAAGTGAAGTAATTAAAAAAAAGGACGGATAAACGACAGGAGTAACCATGACTCCCTTGCGGAGCGGCTATCGCAGTGCGGCTCTTGCGTGGTCTTGTGTTCCTCAACTGGCATGGACCGGCGGAATCAGCATCAGCCTGGTTACGCCTACTGCAGGGCAAAGGCCTCTCCCATACATCTCCAACAACCCCGATCATGTAGTAAGTGTGGCCATGTCGTCCCTGCAAACTTCTTAATCTCATGCGCCCGCCTAACTTTCTGCCGCCCTCTGCTAAGCTCCCCTTCCCTTGGAATCCATTCCGTAACCCTTAATGACCATTGGTTATCTTCCCTCCTAATTTCGTGTCCTGCCCATGCCCATTTCTTTTTCTTGATTTCAACTAAGACATCATTAACTCGCGTTTGTTCCCTCACCCAATCTGCTCTTTTCTTATCCTTTAACATTACACCTATCATTCTTCTTTCCATAGCTCGTTGCGTCGTCCTCAATTTGAGCAGAACCATTTTCGTAAGCCTCCAGGTTTCTGCCCCATAGTTGAGTACTGGTAAGACACAGGTATTATATACTTTCCTCTTGAGGGGATAATGGCAACCTGCTAATCATCATCTGAGAATGCCTGCCAAACACACCCCAGCCCATTCTTGTTCTTCTGAATATTTCTGTCTCATGATCCGCATCCGCTGTCACTACCTGCCCTAAGTTGATGTATTCCCTTACGACTTCTAGTGCCTCGCTGTCAATTGTAAATTGCTGTTTTCTTCCGAGACTGTTAAGCATTACTTTAGTTTCCTGCTGATTAATTTTAGACCCACTCTTCTGCTTTGCCTATCCAGGTCAGTGAACATGCATTGCAATTGGTCCCCTGAGGTACTGAGGAAGGCAATGTCATCAGCGAATCGCGAGTTACTAAGCTATTCTCGATTAACTTTTATCCCCAATTCTTCCCAATCCATGTCTCTGAATACCTCCTGTAAAATAAAATGCCCAAATAAAACAAAGCATTTTGGGGGCCGTTGACCGTGCTGACGCAGTGTGATTTCTGCCCAGTCCCCTATATGTCAACTTGATAAAATGCAACAAGGCGTGGGTAAACGAAGAGACTAACAATGACTCCCATGAGGTGCGACTAGAGCAGCACGGTTCTGCACTGTCTGGTGTGGTTTACCTGGCATGCACCGCGGGAATCTCACTGTGCACTTAAAACAAATGATTGTGAAGGCTGTTGCCGATGCTGACACTATGTGATTTCTGCCCAGTGCTATTTAATGTCAACGTGAAGAAATGTAAGAAGGTGTGCGTAAGCGAAGAGAGTAACAATGACTCCCTCGTGGTGCGACTAGAGCAGTGCGGCTCTTGCGCAGTCTGCTGCACTCCAACTGGCATAGATCGGGGGAATCCGACTGTCCATTTAAAACAAATGATTCGAGGACCGTTCACCATGCTGACGCAATGTGATTTCTGCCTAGTGCTCTAAACGGCAAAGTGATGAAATAAAGAAATGCCTGGATAAAGGACAGGTGTAAGAGTGACTCCTGTGAGGTGCGGCTGGAGCAGTGCAGCTCTTGCACGGTATGGTACGCCTCATCTGGCATGGATCGGCGGAATTCACTGTCCAAATGAAACAAAGCATTCTGGGGGCCAGTGCTCTAAAGGTCAACGTGAAGAAATGCAAAAAGGTGGGTATAAAGGACAGGAGTAAGAATGACTCCCGTGCAGAGTTTATTGAGCAGTTTCGCTTTGTGCTATCCATTGTGCTTCATTTGGTATGGACCGGTGGAATCCAACTGTCCATTAAAACAAAGCTTTGCGAAGACTTTTGATCATGCTGACGTAATGTGACTTCTGCCCAGCGCTCTAAATGTCAACGTGAAGAAATGCAACAAGGCATGGCTACACAAAGCGAGTAACAATGGCTCTCTTGAGGGGCGGCTAGAGCAGTGTGGCGCTTGCGCTGCTTGGTGCGCTTCAACTGGCATGGACCGGGAGAATCCGACTCTCCAAATAAAACAATGCATTTTGAGGGCCGTTGACCATGCTGACGCAATGTGATTTCTGCCCAGGTCTGTAAATGTCAACGTGAAGAAATGAAAAAAAGGCGTGGTTAAACGACAGGAGTAACTATGACACCCTTTAGGTGCGGCTAGCGCAGTACAGCTCTTGCGCGGTCTGGTGCGAATGAACTGGCATGGACTGACAGAATCCACTGTCCAAATAAAACAAACCATTCTGGGGGCCGTTGAGCATGCTGACGCAGTGTGATTTCTGCACAGTGCTCTAAATGTCGAAGTGAAAAAATAAAAAAAAAAGCGTGGATAAAAGACAGGAGTAAGAATGACTCCCTTGCAGTGTGGATTGAGCTGTGCCGCTTTGCACTTTCCGTTGCGCTTCAACTGGTATGGACCGGGAGAATCTGACTGTCCATTGAAAACCATGCTGATGCAATGTGATCTCTGCCCAGTCCCCTATATGTCAACTTGATAAAATCAACAAGGCGTGGGTAAACGAAGAGACTAACAATGACTCCCATGAGGTGCGACTAGAGCAGCACGGCTCTGCACTGTCTGGTGTGGCTTACCTGGCATGCACCGGGGGAATCTCACTGTGCACTTAAAACAAATGATTGTGAAGGCTGTTGCCGATGCTGACACAATGTGATTTCTGCCCAGTGCTATTTAATGTCAACGTGAAGAAATGCAAGAAGGTGTGTGTAAGCTATGAGAGTAACAATGACTCCCTTGAGGTGCGACTAGAACAGTGCAGCTTTTGCACAGTCTGCTGCACTCCAGCTGGCATAGATCGGGGGAATCCGACTGTCCATTTAAAACAAATGATTGCGAGGGCCGTCGACCATGCTGACGCAATGTGATTTCTGCCCAGTGCTCTAAACGTGAAACTGAAGTAAATAAAAAAAGGCATGGATAAACTACAGGAGTCACAATGACTCCCTTGTGGAGTCATTGACTCCCTATCGCAATGACTCCCAATGACTATCAATGACTCCCTATCGCAGTGCGGCTCTTGCGTGGTCTTGTGTGCCTCAACTGGCATGGACCGGCGGAATCATCATCAGCATCAGCCTGGTTACGCCTACTGCAGGGCAAAGGCCTCTCCCGTACATCTCCAACAACCCCGATCATGTACTATGTGTGGCCATGTCGTCCCTGCAAACTTCTTAATCTCATGCGCCCGCCTAACTTTCTGCCGCCCTCTGCTAAGCTTCCCTTCCCTTGGAATCCATTCCGTAACCCTTAATGACCATCGGTTATCTTCCCTCCTCATTTCGTATCCTGCCCATGCCCATTTCTTTTTCTTGATTTCAACTAAGATGTCATTAACTCGCGTTTGTTCCCTCACCCAATCTGCTCTTTTCTTATCCTTTAACGTTACACCTATCATTCTTCTTTCCATAGCTCGTTGCGTCGTCCTCAATTTGAGCAGAACCCATTTCGTAAGCCTCCAGGTTTCTGCCCCATGGGTGAGTACTGGTAAGACACAGGTATTATATACTTTCCTCTTGAGGGGATAACGGCAACCTGCTATTCATCATCTGAGAATGCCTGCCAAACGCACCCCAGCCCATTCTTGTTCTTCTGAATATTTCTGTCTTATGATCCGCATCCGCTGTCACTACCTGACCTAAGTTGGTGTATTCCCTTACGACTTCCAGTGCCTCGCTGCCTATTGTAAATTGCGGTTTTCTTCGGAGACTGTTAAGCATTACTTTAGTTTCCTGCAGATTAATTTTTAGACCCACTCTTCTGCTTTGCCTATCCAGGTCAGTGAACATGCATTGCAATTGGTCCCCTGAGGTACTAAGGAAGGCAATGTCATCAGCGAATCACGAGTTACTAAGCTATTCTCGATTAACTTTTATCCCCAAATCTTCCCAATCCATGTCTCTGAATACCTCCTGTAAAATAAAATGCCCAAATAAAACAACGCATTTTGGGGGCCGTTGACCGTGCTGACGCAGTGTGATTTCTGCCCAGGTCTGTAAATGTCAACGTGCAGAAATGAAAAAAAGGCGTGGTTAAACGACAGGAGTAAGAATGACTCCCTTGCAGTGTGGATTCAGGAGTGGCGCTTTATGCTATCTGTTGTGCATCAACTGGCATTGACCGGGGGAATCCGACTGTCCATTTAAAACAAAGCATTGCGGGGACTTTTGACCATGCTGACGCAATGTGATTTCTGCCCAGTCCCCTATATGTCAACTTGATAAAATCAACAAGGCTTGGGTAAACGAAGAGACTAACAATGACTCCCATGAGGTGCGGCTAGAGCAGCACAGCTTTGCACTGTCTGGTGTGGTTTACCTGTCATGCACCGGGGGAATCTCACTGTGCACTTAAAACAAATGATTGTGAAGGCTGTTGCCGATGCTGACACAATGTGATTTCTGCCCAGTGCTATTTAATGTCAACGTGAAGAAATGCAAGAAGGTGTGTATGCGATGAGAGTAACAATGACTCCCTCGAGGTGCGACTAGAGCAGTGCGGCTCTTGCGCAGTCTGCTGCACTCCAACTGGCATAGATCGGGGGAATCCGACTGTCCATTTAAAACAAATGATTACGCGGGCCGTTCACCATGCTGACGCAATGTGATTTCTGCCTAGTGCTCTAAACGCAAAGTGATGAAATAAAGAAATGCCTGGATAAAGGACAGGTGTAAGAGTGACTCCTGTGAGGTGCGGCTGGAGCAGTGCAGCTCTTGCGCGGTATGGTACGCCTCAACTGGCATGGACGGGCGCAATTCACTGTCCAAATGAAACAAAGCATTCTGGGAGCCAGTGCTCTAAATGTCAACGTGAAGAAATGCAAAAAGGTGGGTATAAAGGACAGGAGTAAGAATGACTCCCATGCAGAGTTTATTGAGCAGCTTCGCTTTGTGCTATCCATTGTGCTTCATTTGGTATGGACCGGTGGAATCCAACTGTCCATTAAAACAAAGCTTTGCGAAGACTTTTGATCATGCTGACGTAATGTGACTTCTGCCCAGCGCTCTAAATGTCAACGTGAAGAAATGCAACAAGGCATGGCTACACAAAGCGAGTAACAATGGCTCTCTTGAGGTGCGGCTAGAGCAGTGTGGCGCTTGCGCTGCTTGGTGCGCTTCAACTGGCATGGACCGGGAGAATCCGACTCTCCAAATAAAACAATGCATTTTGAGGGCCGTTGACCATGCTGACGCAATGTGATTTCTGCCCAGGTCTGTAAATGTCAACGTGAAGAAATGAAAAAAAGGCGTGGTTAAACGACAGGAGTAACTATGACACCCTTTAGGTGCGGCTAGCGCAGTACAGCTCTTGCGCGGTCTGGTGCGAATGAACTGGCATGGACTGACAGAATCCACTGTCCAAATAAAACAAACCATTCTGGGGGCCGTTGAGCATGCTGACGCAGTGTGATTTCTGCACAGTGCTCTAAATGTCGAAGTGAAAAAATAAAAAAAAAGCGTGGATAAAAGACAGGAGTAAGAATGACTCCCTTGCAGTGTGGATTGAGCTGTGCCGCTTTGCACTTTCCGTTGCGCTTCAACTGGTATGGACCGGGAGAATCTGACTGTCCATTGAAAACCATGCTGATGCAATGTGATCTCTGCCCAGTCCCCTATATGTCAACTTGATAAAATCAACAAGGCGTGGGTAAACGAAGAGACTAACAATGACTCCCATGAGGTGCGACTAGAGCAGCACGGCTCTGCACTGTCTGGTGTGGCTTACCTGGCATGCACCGGGGGAATCTCACTGTGCACTTAAAACAAATGATTGTGAAGGCTGTTGCCGATGCTGACACAATGTGATTTCTGCCCAGTGCTATTTAATGTCAACGTGAAGAAATGCAAGAAGGTGTGTGTAAGCTATGAGAGTAACAATGACTCCCTTGAAGTGCGACTAGAACAGTGCAGCTTTTGCACAGTCTGCTGCACTCCAGCTGGCATAGATCGGGGGAATCCGACTGTCCATTTAAAACAAATGATTGCGAGGGCCGTCGACCATGCTGACGCAATGTGATTTCTGCCCAGTGCTCTAAACGTGAAACTGAAGTAAATAAAAAAAGGCATGGATAAACTACAGGAGTCACAATGACTCCCTTGTGGAGTCATTGACTCCCTATCGCAATGACTCCCAATGACTATCAATGACTCCCTATCGCAGTGCGGCTCTTGCGTGGTCTTGTGTGCCTCAACTGGCATGGACCGGCGGAATCATCATCAGCATCAGCCTGGTTACGCCTACTGCAGGGCAAAGGCCTCTCCCGTACATCTCCAACAACCCCGATCATGTACTATGTGTGGCCATGTCGTCCCTGCAAACTTCTTAATCTCATGCGCCCGCCTAACTTTCTGCCGCCCTCTGCTAAGCTTCCCTTCCCTTGGAATCCATTCCGTAACCCTTAATGACCATCGGTTATCTTCCCTCCTCATTTCGTATCCTGCCCATGCCCATTTCTTTTTCTTGATTTCAACTAAGATGTCATTAACTCGCGTTTGTTCCCTCACCCAATCTGCTCTTTTCTTATCCTTTAACGTTACACCTATCATTCTTCTTTCCATAGCTCGTTGCGTCGTCCTCAATTTGAGCAGAACCCATTTCGTAAGTCTCCAGGTTTCTGCCCCATGGGTGAGTACTGGTAAGACACAGGTATTATATACTTTCCTCTTGAGGGGATAACGGCAACCTGCTATTCATCATCTGAGAATGCCTGCCAAACGCACCCCAGCCCATTCTTGTTCTTCTGAATATTTCTGTCTTATGATCCGCATCCGCTGTCACTACCTGACCTAAGTTGGTGTATTCCCTTACGACTTCCAGTGCCTCGCTGCCTATTGTAAATTGCGGTTTTCTTCGGAGACTGTTAAGCATTACTTTAGTTTCCTGCAGATTAATTTTTAGACCCACTCTTCTGCTTTGCCTATCCAGGTCAGTGAACATGCATTGCAATTGGTCCCCTGAGGTACTAAGGAAGGCAATGTCATCAGCGAATCACGAGTTACTAAGCTATTCTCGATTAACTTTTATCCCCAAATCTTCCCAATCCATGTCTCTGAATACCTCCTGTAAAATAAAATGCCCAAATAAAACAACGCATTTTGGGGGCCGTTGACCGTGCTGACGCAGTGTGATTTCTGCCCAGGTCTGTAAATGTCAACGTGCAGAAATGAAAAAAAGGCGTGGTTAAACGACAGGAGTAAGAATGACTCCCTTGCAGTGTGGATTCAGGAGTGGCGCTTTATGCTATCTGTTGTGCATCAACTGGCATGGACCGGGGGAATCCGACTGTCCATTTAAAACAAAGCATTGCGGGGACTTTTGACCATGCTGACGCAATGTGATTTCTGCCCAGTCCCCTATATGTCAACTTGATAAAATCAACAAGGCTTGGGTAAACGAAGAGACTAACAATGACTCCCATGAGGTGCGGCTAGAGCAGCACAGCTTTGCACTGTCTGGTGTGGTTTACCTGTCATGCACCGGGGGAATCTCACTGGGCACTTAAAACAAATGATTGTGAAGGCTGTTGCCGATGCTGACACAATGTGATTTCTGCCCAGTGCTATTTAATGTCAACGTGAAGAAATGCAAGAAGGTGTGTATGCGATGAGAGTAACAATGACTCCCTCGAGGTGCGACTAGAGCAGTGCGGCTCTTGCGCAGTCTGCTGCACTCCAACTGGCATAGATCGGGGGAATCCGACTGTCCATTTAAAACAAATGATTACGCGGGCCGTTCACCATGCTGACGCAATGTGATTTCTGCCTAGTGCTCTAAACGCAAAGTGATGAAATAAAGAAATGCCTGGATAAAGGACAGGTGTAAGAGTGACTCCTGTGAGGTGCGGCTGGAGCAGTGCAGCTCTTGCGCGGTATGGTACGCCTCAACTGGCATGGACGGGCGCAATTCACTGTCCAAATGAAACAAAGCATTCTGGGAGCCAGTGCTCTAAATGTCAACGTGAAGAAATGCAAAAAGGTGGGTATAAAGGACAGGAGTAAGAATGACTCCCATGCAGAGTTTATTGAGCAGCTTCGCTTTGTGCTATCCATTGTGCTTCATTTGGTATGGACCGGTGGAATCCAACTGTCCATTAAAACAAAGCTTTGCGAAGACTTTTGATCATGCTGACGTAATGTGACTTCTGCCCAGCGCTCTAAATGTCAACGTGAAGAAATGCAACAAGGCATGGCTACACAAAGCGAGTAACAATGGCTCTCTTGAGGTGCGGCTAGAGCAGTGTGGCGCTTGCGCTGCCTGGTGCGCTTAACTGGCATGGACCGGGAGAATCCGACTCTCCAAATAAAACAATGCATTTTGAGGGCCGTTGACCATGCTGACGCAATGTGATTTCTGCCCAGGTCTGTAAATGTCAACGTGCAGAAATGAAAAAAAAAGGCGTGGTTAAACGACAGGAGTAAGAATGACTCCCTTGCAGTGTGGATTCAGGAGTGGCGCTTTATGCTATCTGTTGTGCTTCAACTGGCATGGACCGGCTGAAACTGACTGTCCACTTAAAACAAAGCATTGCAAGGACTTTTGACGATGCTGACGCAATGTGATTTGTGCCCAGGGCTCTAAATGTCAATGTGAGGAAATGGAACAAAGCGTGAGTGAAGGACGTTAGTAACAATGACTCCCTTGAGGTGCGGCTAGAACAGTACTGCTTTGCACTGTCTGGTGTGGTTCAACTGGAATGCACAGGGGGAATCTTACTGTGCTTTTAAAAGATATAATTGCGAGGGCGGTTGACCATTTTTATGCAAGGTGATTTGTGCCCAGTGCCCTAAATGTCAACCTGAAGAAATAGAACAAGGCGTGGGGGAGCTAAGTGAGTTACAATGACTCCCTTGAGCTGCGGCTAGAGCAGTGCGGCTCTAGCGCTGCCTGGTGCGCTTCAACTGGGATAGATCGGGGTAATCCGACTGTCCATTTAAAACAAATGATTGCGAGGGCCGTTGACCATGCTGACGCAATTTGATTTCTGCCTAGTGCTTTAAACGTGAAATAAATAAATTAAGGAAAGGGCTGGATAAACGACAGGAGTAACTATGACACCCTTTAGGTGCGGCTAGCGCAGTGCAGCTCTTGCGCGGTCTGGTGCGAATGAACTGGCATGGACTGACAGAATCCACTGTCCAAAAAAAACAAACCATTCTGGGGGCCGTTGAGCATGCTGACGCAGTGTGATTTCTGCACAGTGCTCTAAATGTCGAAGTGAAAAAATGAAAAAAAAGCGTGGATAAAAGACAGGAGTAAGAATGACTCCCTTGCAGTGTGGATTGAGCTGTGCCGCTTTGCACTTTCCGTTGCGCTTCAACTGGTATGGACCGGGAGAATCTGACTGTCCATTTAAAACAAAGCATTGCGAGGACTTTTGACCATGCTGATGCAATGTGATCTCTGCCCAGTCCCCTATATGTCAACTTGATAAAATAAACAAGGCGAGGGTAAACGAAGAGACTAACAATGACTCCCATGAGGTGCGACTAGAGCAGCACGGCTCTGCACTGTCTGGTGTGGCTTACCTGGCATGCACCGGGGGAATCTCACTGTGCACTTAAAACAAATGATTGTGAAGGCTGTTGCCGATGCTGACAGAATGTGATTTCTGCCCAGTGCTCTAAACGTCAAACTGAAGTAATTAAAAAAAGGCATGGATAAACTACAGGAGTAACCATGACTCCCTTGTGGAGCGGCTATCGCAGTGCGGCTCTTGCGTGGTCTTGTGTGCCTCAACTGGCATGGACCGGCGCAATCATCATCAGCATCAGCCTGGTTACGCCTACTGCACGGCAAAGGCCTCTCCCATACATCTCCAACAACCCCGATCATGTACTATGTGTGGCCATGTCGTCCCTGCAAACTTCTTAATCTCATGCGCCCGCCTAACTTTCTGCCGCCCTCTGCTAAGCTTCCCTTCCCTTGGAATCCATTCCGTAACCCTCAATGACCATCGGTTATCTTCCCTCCTCATTGCCTATCCTGCCCATGCCCATTTCTTTTTCTTGATTTCAACTAAGATGTCATTAACTCGCGTTTGTTCCCTCACCCAATCTGCTCTTTTCTTATCCTTGAACGTTACACCAATCATTCTTCTTTCCATAGCTCGTTGCGTCGTCCTCAATTTGAGCAGAACCCATTTCGTAAGCCTCCAGGTTTCTGCCCCATGGGTGAGTACTGGTAAGACACAGGTATTATATACTTTCCTCTTGAGGGGATAACGGCAACCTGCTATTCATCATCTGAGAATGCCTGCCAAACGCACCCCAGCCCATTCTTGTTCTTCTGAATATTTCTGTCTTATGATCCGCATCCGCTGTCACTACCTGACCTAAGTTGGTGTATTCCCTTACGACTTCCAGTGCCTCGCTGCCTATTGTAAATTGCGGTTTTCTTCGGAGACTGTTAAGCATTACTTTAGTTTCCTGCAGATTAATTTTTAGACCCACTCTTCTGCTTTGCCTATCCAGGTCAGTGAACATGCATTGCAATTGGTCCCCTGAGGTACTAAGGAAGGCAATGTCATCAGCGAATCACGAGTTACTAAGCTATTCTCGATTAACTTTTATCCCCAAATCTTCCCAATCCATGTCTCTGAATACCTCCTGTAAAATAAAATGCCCAAATAAAACAACGCATTTTGGGGGCCGTTGACCGTGCTGACGCAGTGTGATTTCTGCCCAGGTCTGTAAATGTCAACGTGCAGAAATGAAAAAAAGCCGTGGTTAAACGACAGGAGTAAGAATGACTCCCTTGCAGTGTGGATTCAGGAGTGGCGCTTTATGCTATCTGTTGTGCATCAACTGGCATGGACCGGGGGAATCCGACTGTCCATTTAAAACAAAGCATTGCGGGGACTTTTGACCATGCTGACGCAATGTGATTTCTGCCCAGTCCCCTATATGTCAACTTGATAAAATCAACAAGGCTTGGGTAAACGAAGAGACTAACAATGACTCCCATGAGGTGCGGCTAGAGCAGCACAGCTTTGCACTGTCTGGTGTGGTTTACCTGTCATGCACCGGGGGAATCTCACTGTGCACTTAAAACAAATGATTGTGAAGGCTGTTGCCGATGCTGACACAATGTGATTTCTGCCCAGTGCTATTTAATGTCAACGTGAAGAAATGCAAGAAGGTGTGTATGCGATGAGAGTAACAATGACTCCCTCGAGGTGCGACTAGAGCAGTGCGGCTCTTGCGCAGTCTGCTGCACTCCAACTGGCATAGATCGGGGGAATCCGACTGTCCATTTAAAACAAATGATTACGCGGGCCGTTCACCATGCTGACGCAATGTGATTTCTGCCTAGTGCTCTAAACGCAAAGTGATGAAATAAAGAAATGCCTGGATAAAGGACAGGTGTAAGAGTGACTCCTGTGAGGTGCGGCTGGAGCAGTGCAGCTCTTGCGCGGTATGGTACGCCTCAACTGGCATGGACGGGCGCAATTCACTGTCCAAATGAAACAAAGCATTCTGGGAGCCAGTGCTCTAAATGTCAACGTGAAGAAATGCAAAAAGGTGGGTATAAAGGACAGGAGTAAGAATGACTCCCATGCAGAGTTTATTGAGCAGCTTCGCTTTGTGCTATCCATTGTGCTTCATTTGGTATGGACCGGTGGAATCCAACTGTCCATTAAAACAAAGCTTTGCGAAGACTTTTGATCATGCTGACGTAATGTGACTTCTGCCCAGCGCTCTAAATGTCAACGTGAAGAAATGCAACAAGGCATGGCTACACAAAGCGAGTAACAATGGCTCTCTTGAGGTGCGGCTAGAGCAGTGTGGCGCTTGCGCTGCCTGGTGCGCTTCAACTGGCATGGACCGGGAGAATCCGACTCTCCAAATAAAACAATGCATTTTGAGGGCCGTTGACCATGCTGACGCAATGTGATTTCTGCCCAGGTCTGTAAATGTCAACGTGCAGAAATGAAAAAAAAAGGCGTGGTTAAACGACAGGAGTAAGAATGACTCCCTTGCAGTGTGGATTCAGGAGTGGCGCTTTATGCTATCTGTTGTGCTTCAACTGGCATGGACCGGCTGAAACTGACTGTCCACTTAAAACAAAGCATTGCAAGGACTTTTGACGATGCTGACGCAATGTGATTTGTGCCCAGGGCTCTAAATGTCAATGTGAGGAAATGGAACAAAGCGTGAGTGAAGGACGTTAGTAACAATGACTCCCTTGAGGTGCGGCTAGAACAGTACTGCTTTGCACTGTCTGGTGTGGTTCAACTGGAATGCACAGGGGGAATCTTACTGTGCTTTTAAAAGATATAATTGCGAGGGCGGTTGACCATTTTTATGCAAGGTGATTTGTGCCCAGTGCCCTAAATGTCAACCTGAAGAAATAGAACAAGGCGTGGGGGAGCTAAGTGAGTTACAATGACTCCCTTGAGCTGCGGCTAGAGCAGTGCGGCTCTAGCGCTGCCTGGTGCGCTTCAACTGGGATAGATCGGGGTAATCCGACTGTCCATTTAAAACAAATGATTGCGAGGGCCGTTGACCATGCTGACGCAATTTGATTTCTGCCTAGTGCTTTAAACGTGAAATAAATAAATTAAGGAAAGGGCTGGATAAACGACAGGAGTAACTATGACACCCTTTAGGTGCGGCTAGCGCAGTGCAGCTCTTGCGCGGTCTGGTGCGAATGAACTGGCATGGACTGACAGAATCCACTGTCCAAAAAAAACAAACCATTCTGGGGGCCGTTGAGCATGCTGACGCAGTGTGATTTCTGCACAGTGCTCTAAATGTCGAAGTGAAAAAATGAAAAAAAAGCGTGGATAAAAGACAGGAGTAAGAATGACTCCCTTGCAGTGTGGATTGAGCTGTGCCGCTTTGCACTTTCCGTTGCGCTTCAACTGGTATGGACCGGGAGAATCTGACTGTCCATTTAAAACAAAGCATTGCGAGGACTTTTGACCATGCTGATGCAATGTGATCTCTGCCCAGTCCCCTATATGTCAACTTGATAAAATAAACAAGGCGAGGGTAAACGAAGAGACTAACAATGACTCCCATGAGGTGCGACTAGAGCAGCACGGCTCTGCACTGTCTGGTGTGGCTTACCTGGCATGCACCGGGGGAATCTCACTGTGCACTTAAAACAAATGATTGTGAAGGCTGTTGCCGATGCTGACAGAATGTGATTTCTGCCCAGTGCTCTAAACGTCAAACTGAAGTAATTAAAAAAAGGCATGGATAAACTACAGGAGTAACCATGACTCCCTTGTGGAGCGGCTATCGCAGTGCGGCTCTTGCGTGGTCTTGTGTGCCTCAACTGGCATGGACCGGCGCAATCATCATCAGCATCAGCCTGGTTACGCCTACTGCACGGCAAAGGCCTCTCCCATACATCTCCAACAACCCCGATCATGTACTATGTGTGGCCATGTCGTCCCTGCAAACTTCTTAATCTCATGCGCCCGCCTAACTTTCTGCCGCCCTCTGCTAAGCTTCCCTTCCCTTGGAATCCATTCCGTAACCCTCAATGACCATCGGTTATCTTCCCTCCTCATTGCCTATCCTGCCCATGCCCATTTCTTTTTCTTGATTTCAATTAAGATGTCATTAACTCGCGTTTGTTCCCTCACCCAATCTGCTCTTTTCTTATCCTTGAACGTTACACCAATCATTCTTCTTTCCATAGCTCGTTGCGTCGTCCTCAATTTGAGCAGAACCCATTTCGTAAGCCTCCAGGTTTCTGCCCCATGGGTGAGTACTGGTAAGACACAGGTATTATATACTTTCCTCTTGAGGGGATAACGGCAACCTGCTATTCATCATCTGAGAATGCCTGCCAAACGCACCCCAGCCCATTCTTGTTCTTCTGAATATTTCTGTCTTATGATCCGCATCCGCTGTCACTACCTGACCTAAGTTGGTGTATTCCCTTACGACTTCCAGTGCCTCGCTGCCTATTGTAAATTGCGGTTTTCTTCGGAGACTGTTAAGCATTACTTTAGTTTCCTGCAGATTAATTTTTAGACCCACTCTTCTGCTTTGCCTATCCAGGTCAGTGAACATGCATTGCAATTGGTCCCCTGAGGTACTAAGGAAGGCAATGTCATCAGCGAATCACGAGTTACTAAGCTATTCTCGATTAACTTTTATCCCCAAATCTTCCCAATCCATGTCTCTGAATACCTCCTGTAAAATAAAATGCCCAAATAAAACAACGCATTTTGGGGGCCGTTGACCGTGCTGACGCAGTGTGATTTCTGCCCAGGTCTGTAAATGTCAACGTGCAGAAATGAAAAAAAGCCGTGGTTAAACGACAGGAGTAAGAATGACTCCCTTGCAGTGTGGATTCAGGAGTGGCGCTTTATGCTATCTGTTGTGCATCAACTGGCATGGACCGGGGGAATCCGACTGTCCATTTAAAACAAAGCATTGCGGGGACTTTTGACCATGCTGACGCAATGTGATTTCTGCCCAGTCCCCTATATGTCAACTTGATAAAATCAACAAGGCTTGGGTAAACGAAGAGACTAACAATGACTCCCATGAGGTGCGGCTAGAGCAGCACAGCTTTGCACTGTCTGGTGTGGTTTACCTGTCATGCACCGGGGGAATCTCACTGTGCACTTAAAACAAATGATTGTGAAGGCTGTTGCCGATGCTGACACAATGTGATTTCTGCCCAGTGCTATTTAATGTCAACGTGAAGAAATGCAAGAAGGTGTGTATGCGATGAGAGTAACAATGACTCCCTCGAGGTGCGACTAGAGCAGTGCGGCTCTTGCGCAGTCTGCTGCACTCCAACTGGCATAGATCGGGGGAATCCGACTGTCCATTTAAAACAAATGATTACGCGGGCCGTTCACCATGCTGACGCAATGTGATTTCTGCCTAGTGCTCTAAACGCAAAGTGATGAAATAAAGAAATGCCTGGATAAAGGACAGGTGTAAGAGTGACTCCTGTGAGGTGCGGCTGGAGCAGTGCAGCTCTTGCGCGGTATGGTACGCCTCAACTGGCATGGACGGGCGCAATTCACTGTCCAAATGAAACAAAGCATTCTGGGAGCCAGTGCTCTAAATGTCAACGTGAAGAAATGCAAAAAGGTGGGTATAAAGGACAGGAGTAAGAATGACTCCCATGCAGAGTTTATTGAGCAGCTTCGCTTTGTGCTATCCATTGTGCTTCATTTGGTATGGACCGGTGGAATCCAACTGTCCATTAAAACAAAGCTTTGCGAAGACTTTTGATCATGCTGACGTAATGTGACTTCTGCCCAGCGCTCTAAATGTCAACGTGAAGAAATGCAACAAGGCATGGCTACACAAAGCGAGTAACAATGGCTCTCTTGAGGTGCGGCTAGAGCAGTGTGGCGCTTGCGCTGCCTGGTGCGCTTCAACTGGCATGGACCGGGAGAATCCGACTCTCCAAATAAAACAATGCATTTTGAGGGCCGTTGACCATGCTGACGCAATGTGATTTCTGCCCAGGTCTGTAAATGTCAACGTGCAGAAATGAAAAAAAAAGGCGTGGTTAAACGACAGGAGTAAGAATGACTCCCTTGCAGTGTGGATTCAGGAGTGGCGCTTTATGCTATCTGTTGTGCTTCAACTGGCATGGACCGGCTGAAACTGACTGTCCACTTAAAACAAAGCATTGCAAGGACTTTTGACGATGCTGACGCAATGTGATTTGTGCCCAGGGCTCTAAATGTCAATGTGAGGAAATGGAACAAAGCGTGAGTGAAGGACGTTAGTAACAATGACTCCCTTGAGGTGCGGCTAGAACAGTACTGCTTTGCACTGTCTGGTGTGGTTCAACTGGAATGCACAGGGGGAATCTTACTGTGCTTTTAAAAGATATAATTGCGAGGGCGGTTGACCATTTTTATGCAAGGTGATTTGTGCCCAGTGCCCTAAATGTCAACCTGAAGAAATAGAACAAGGCGTGGGGGAGCTAAGTGAGTTACAATGACTCCCTTGAGCTGCGGCTAGAGCAGTGCGGCTCTAGCGCTGCCTGGTGCGCTTCAACTGGGATAGATCGGGGTAATCCGACTGTCCATTTAAAACAAATGATTGCGAGGGCCGTTGACCATGCTGACGCAATTTGATTTCTGCCTAGTGCTTTAAACGTGAAATAAATAAATTAAGGAAAGGGCTGGATAAACGACAGGAGTAACTATGACACCCTTTAGGTGCGGCTAGCGCAGTGCAGCTCTTGCGCGGTCTGGTGCGAATGAACTGGCATGGACTGACAGAATCCACTGTCCAAAAAAAACAAACCATTCTGGGGGCCGTTGAGCATGCTGACGCAGTGTGATTTCTGCACAGTGCTCTAAATGTCGAAGTGAAAAAATGAAAAAAAAGCGTGGATAAAAGACAGGAGTAAGAATGACTCCCTTGCAGTGTGGATTGAGCTGTGCCGCTTTGCACTTTCCGTTGCGTTTCAACTGGTATGGACCGGGAGAATCTGACTGTCCATTTAAAACAAAGCATTGCGAGGACTTTTGACCATGCTGATGCAATGTGATCTCTGCCCAGTCCCCTATATGTCAACTTGATAAAATAAACAAGGCGAGGGTAAACGAAGAGACTAACAATGACTCCCATGAGGTGCGACTAGAGCAGCACGGCTCTGCACTGTCTGGTGTGGCTTACCTGGCATGCACCGGGGGAATCTCACTGTGCACTTAAAACAAATGATTGTGAAGGCTGTTGCCGATGCTGACAGAATGTGATTTCTGCCCAGTGCTCTAAACGTCAAACTGAAGTAATTAAAAAAAGGCATGGATAAACTACAGGAGTAACCATGACTCCCTTGTGGAGCGGCTATCGCAGTGCGGCTCTTGCGTGGTCTTGTGTGCCTCAACTGGCATGGACCGGCGCAATCATCATCAGCATCAGCCTGGTTACGCCTACTGCACGGCAAAGGCCTCTCCCATACATCTCCAACAACCCCGATCATGTACTATGTGTGGCCATGTCGTCCCTGCAAACTTCTTAATCTCATGCGCCCGCCTAACTTTCTGCCGCCCTCTGCTAAGCTTCCCTTCCCTTGGAATCCATTCCGTAACCCTCAATGACCATCGGTTATCTTCCCTCCTCATTGCCTATCCTGCCCATGCCCATTTCTTTTTCTTGATTTCAACTAAGATGTCATTAACTCGCGTTTGTTCCCTCACCCAATCTGCTCTTTTCTTATCCTTGAACGTTACACCAATCATTCTTCTTTCCATAGCTCGTTGCGTCGTCCTCAAATTGAGCAGAACCCTTTTCGTAAGCCTCCAGGTTTTTGCCCCATAGGTGAGTACTGGTAAGACACAGGTATTATATACTTTCCTCTTGAGGGGATTATGGCAACCTGCTAATCATCATCTGAGAATGCCTGCCAAACGCACCCCAGCCCATTCTTGTTCTTCTGAATATTTCTGTCTCATGATCCGCATCCGCTGTCACTACCTGCCCTAAGTTGATGTATTCCCTTACGACTTCCAGTGCCTCGCTGCCAATTGTAAATTGCTGTTTTCTTCCGAGACTGTTAAGCATTACTTTAGTTTCCTGCAGATTACTTTTTAGACCCACTCTTCTGCTTTGTCTCTCCAGGTCAGTGAACATGCATTGCAATTGGTCCCCTGAGGTACTAAAGAAGGCAATGTCATCAGCGAATCGCGAGTTACTAAGCTATTCTCGATTAACTTTTATCCCCAATTCTTCCCAATCCATGTCTCTGAATACCTCCTGTAAAATAAAATGCCCAAATAAAACAAAGCATTTTGGGGGCCGTTGACCATGCTGACGCAGTGTGATTTCTGCACAGTGCTCTAAATGTCAACGTGACAAAATGAAAAAAAGCGTGGATAAACGACATGAGTAATGACTCCCTAGCAGTGTGCATTCAGCTGTGCCGCTTTGCACTTTCCGTTGTGCTTCAACTGGTATAGACCGGGGGAATCCTGCTGTCCATTTAAAACAAAGCATTGCGGGGACTTTTGACCATGCTGACGCAATGTGATTTCTGCCCAGTCCCCTATATGTCAACTTGATAAAATGCGACAAGGCGTGGGTAAACGAAGAGACTAACTATGACTCCCATGAGGTGCGACTAGAGCAGCACGGCTTTGCACTGTCTGGTGTGGTTTACCTGGCATGCACCGGGGGAATCTCACTGTGCAAATAAAACAAATAATTGTGAAGGCTGTTGCCGATGCTGACACAATGTGATTTCTGCCCATTGCTATTTAATGCTATTTAATGTCAACGTGAAGAAATGCAAGAAGGTGTGTGTAAGCGGTGAGAGTAACAATGACTCCCTTGAGGTGCGCCTAGAGCAGTGCGGCTCTTGCGCAGTCTGCTGCACTCCAACTGGCATAGATCGGGGGAATCCGACTGTCAATTTATAACAAATGATTGCGAGGGCCGTTCACCATGCTTACGCAATGTGATTTCTGCCCAGTGCTCTAAACGTCAAAGTGAAGTAATCAAAAAAAAGGACGGATAAACGACAGGAGTAACCATGACTCCCTTGTGGAGCGGCTATCGCAGTGCGGCTCTTGCGTGGTCTTGTGTGCCTCAACTGGCATGGACCGGCGGAATCAGCATCAGCCTGGTTACGCCTACTGCAGGGCAAAGGCCTCTCCCATACATCTCCAACAACCCCGATCATGTACTAAGTGTGGCCATGTCGTCCCTGCAAACTTCTTAATCTCATGCGCCCGCCTAACTTTCTGCCGCCCTCTGCTAAGCTCCCCTTCCCTTGGAATCCATTCCGTAACCCTTAATGACCATTGGTTATCTTCCCTCCTCATTTCGTGTCCTGCCCATGCCCATTTCTTTTTCTTGATTTCAACTAAGACATCATTAACTCGCGTTTGTTCCCTCACCCAATCTGCTCTTTTCTTATCCTTTAACATTACACCTATCATTCTTCTTTCCATAGCTCGTTGCGTCGTCCTCAATTTGAGCAGAACCATTTTCGTAAGCCTCCAGGTTTCTGCCCCATAGTTGAGTACTGGTAAGACACAGGTATTATATACTTTCCTCTTGAGGGGATAATGGCAACCTGCTAATCATCATCTGAGAATGCCTGCCAAACACACCCCAGCCCATTCTTGTTCTTCTGAATATTTCTGTCTCATGATCCGCATCCGCTGTCACTACCTGCCCTAAGTTGATGTAATCCCTTACGACTTCTAGTGCCTCGCTGCGAATTGTAAATTGCTGTTTTCTTCCGAGACTGTTAAGCATTACTTTAGTTTCCTGCTGATTAATTTTTAGACCCACTCTTCTGCTTTGCCTATCCAGGTCAGTGAACATGCATTGCAATTGGTCCCCTGAGGGACTGAGGAAGGCCATGTCATCAGCGAATCGCGAGTTACTAAGCTATTCTCGATTAACTTTTATCCCCAATTCTTCCCAATCCATGTCTCTGAATACCTTCTGTAAAATAAAATGCCCAAATAAAACAAAGCATTTTGGGGGCCGTTGACCGTGCTGACGCAGTGTGATTTCTGCCCAGTCCTCTATATGTCAACTTGATAAAATGCAACAAGGCGTGGGTAAACGAAGAGACTAACAATGACTCCCACGAGGTGCGACTAGAGCAGCACGGTTCTGCACTGTCTGGTGTGGTTTACCTGGCATGCACCGCGGGAATCTCACTGTGCACTTAAAACAAATGATTGTGAAGGCTGTTGCCGATGCTGACACTATGTGATTTCTGCCCAGTGCTATTTAATGTCAACGTGAAGAAAAGCTGGAAGGTGTGCGTAAGCGAAGAGAGTAACAATGACTCCCTCGCGGTGCGACTAGAGCAGTGCGGCTCTTGCGCAGTCTGCTGCACTCCAACTGGCATAGATCGGGGGAATTCGACTGTCCATTTAAAACAAATGATTCGAGGGCCGTTCACCATGCTGACGCAATGTGATTTCTGCCTAGTGCTCTAAACGGCAAAGTGATGAAATAAAGAAATGCCTGGATAAAGGACAGGTGTAAGAGTGACTCCTGTGAGGTGCGGCTGGAGCAGTGCAGCTCTTGCACGGTATGGTACGCCTCAACTGGCATGTACCGGCGGAATTCACTGTCCAAATGAAACAAAGCACTCTGGGGGCAGTGCTCTAAAGGTCAACGTGAAGAAATGCAAAAAGGTGGGTATAAAGGACAGGAGTAAGAATGACTCCCGTGCAGAGTTTATTGAGCAGTTTCGCTTTGTGCTATCCATTGTGCTTCATTTGGTATGGACCGGTGGAATCCAACTGTCCATTAAAACAAAGCTTTGCGAAGACTTTTGATCATGCTGACGTAATGTGACTTCTGCCCAGCGCTCTAAATGTCAACGTGAAGAAATGCAACAAGGCATGGCTACACAAAGCGAGTAACAATGGCTCTCTTGAGGGGCGGCTAGAGCAGTGTGGCGCTTGCGCTGCTTGGTGCGCTTCAACTGGCATGGACCGGGAGAATCCGACTCTCCAAATAAATCAATGCATTTTGAGGGCCGTTGACCATGCTGACGCAATGTGATTTCTGCCCAGGTCTGTAAATGTCAACGTGAAGAAATGAAAAAAAGGCGTGGTTAAACGACAGGAGTAACTATGACACCCTTTAGGTGCGGCTAGCGCAGTACAGCTCTTGCGCGGTCTGGTGCGAATGAACTGGCATGGACTGACAGAATCCACTGTCCAAATAAAACAAACCATTCTGGGGGCCGTTGAGCATGCTGACGCAGTGTGATTTCTACACAGTGCTCTAAATGTCGAAGTGAAAAAATGAAAAAAAAAGCGTGGATAAAAGACAGGAGTAAGAATGACTCCCTTGCAGTGTGGATTGAGCTGTGCCGCTTTGCACTTTCCGTTGCGCTTCAACTGGTATGGACCGGGAGAATCTGACTGTCCATTTAAAACAAAGCATTGCGAGGACTTTTGACCATGCTGATGCAATGTGATCTCTGCCCAGTCCCCTATATGTCAACTTGATAAAATAAACAAGGCGAGGGTAAACGAAGAGACTAACAATGACTCCCATGAGGTGCGACTAGAGCAGCACGGCTCTGCACTGTCTGGTGTGGCTTACCTGGCATGCACCGGGGGAATCTCACTGTGCACTTAAAACAAATGATTGTGAAGGCTGTTGCCGATGCTGACAGAATGTGATTTCTGCCCAGTGCTCTAAACGTCAAACTGAAGTAATTAAAAAAAGGCATGGATAAACTACAGGAGTAACCATGACTCCCTTGTGGAGCGGCTATCGCAGTGCGGCTCTTGCGTGGTCTTGTGTGCCTCAACTGGCATGGACCGGCGCAATCATCATCAGCATCAGCCTGGTTACGCCTACTGCACGGCAAAGGCCTCTCCCATACATCTCCAACAACCCCGATCATGTACTATGTGTGGCCATGTCGTCCCTGCAAACTTCTTAATCTCATGCGCCCGCCTAACTTTCTGCCGCCCTCTGCTAAGCTTCCCTTCCCTTGGAATCCATTCCGTAACCCTCAATGACCATCGGTTATCTTCCCTCCTCATTGCCTATCCTGCCCATGCCCATTTCTTTTTCTTGATTTCAACTAAGATGTCATTAACTCGCGTTTGTTCCCTCACCCAATCTGCTCTTTTCTTATCCTTGAACGTTACACCAATCATTCTTCTTTCCATAGCTCGTTGCGTCGTCCTCAAATTGAGCAGAACCCTTTTCGTAAGCCTCCAGGTTTTTGCCCCATAGGTGAGTACTGGTAAGACACAGGTATTATATACTTTCCTCTTGAGGGGATTATGGCAACCTGCTAATCATCATCTGAGAATGCCTGCCAAACGCACCCCAGCCCATTCTTGTTCTTCTGAATATTTCTGTCTCATGATCCGCATCCGCTGTCACTACCTGCCCTAAGTTGATGTATTCCCTTACGACTTCCAGTGCCTCGCTGCCAATTGTAAATTGCTGTTTTCTTCCGAGACTGTTAAGCATTACTTTAGTTTCCTGCAGATTACTTTTTAGACCCACTCTTCTGCTTTGTCTCTCCAGGTCAGTGAACATGCATTGCAATTGGTCCCCTGAGGTACTAAAGAAGGCAATGTCATCAGCGAATCGCGAGTTACTAAGCTATTCTCGATTAACTTTTATCCCCAATTCTTCCCAATCCATGTCTCTGAATACCTCCTGTAAAATAAAATGCCCAAATAAAACAAAGCATTTTGGGGGCCGTTGACCATGCTGACGCAGTGTGATTTCTGCACAGTGCTCTAAATGTCAACGTGACAAAATGAAAAAAAGCGTGGATAAACGACATGAGTAATGACTCCCTAGCAGTGTGCATTCAGCTGTGCCGCTTTGCACTTTCCGTTGTGCTTCAACTGGTATAGACCGGGGGAATCCTGCTGTCCATTTAAAACAAAGCATTGCGGGGACTTTTGACCATGCTGACGCAATGTGATTTCTGCCCAGTCCCCTATATGTCAACTTGATAAAATGCGACAAGGCGTGGGTAAACGAAGAGACTAACTATGACTCCCATGAGGTGCGACTAGAGCAGCACGGCTTTGCACTGTCTGGTGTGGTTTACCTGGCATGCACCGGGGGAATCTCACTGTGCAAATAAAACAAATAATTGTGAAGGCTGTTGCCGATGCTGACACAATGTGATTTCTGCCCATTGCTATTTAATGCTATTTAATGTCAACGTGAAGAAATGCAAGAAGGTGTGTGTAAGCGGTGAGAGTAACAATGACTCCCTTGAGGTGCGCCTAGAGCAGTGCGGCTCTTGCGCAGTCTGCTGCACTCCAACTGGCATAGATCGGGGGAATCCGACTGTCAATTTATAACAAATGATTGCGAGGGCCGTTCACCATGCTTACGCAATGTGATTTCTGCCCAGTGCTCTAAACGTCAAAGTGAAGTAATCAAAAAAAAGGACGGATAAACGACAGGAGTAACCATGACTCCCTTGTGGAGCGGCTATCGCAGTGCGGCTCTTGCGTGGTCTTGTGTGCCTCAACTGGCATGGACCGGCGGAATCAGCATCAGCCTGGTTACGCCTACTGCAGGGCAAAGGCCTCTCCCATACATCTCCAACAACCCCGATCATGTACTAAGTGTGGCCATGTCGTCCCTGCAAACTTCTTAATCTCATGCGCCCGCCTAACTTTCTGCCGCCCTCTGCTAAGCTCCCCTTCCCTTGGAATCCATTCCGTAACCCTTAATGACCATTGGTTATCTTCCCTCCTCATTTCGTGTCCTGCCCATGCCCATTTCTTTTTCTTGATTTCAACTTTTTTCATCTTTCTTTCAACATTTTGGCTGCAGCGGTGGAGCGCATCGTGCACGAGAGCCTGAACGGTCTTCTGTTTTACAGGGAAACCTGATGTTTGATCTGCGCGCCTCGAGACTACCTGGCTGCCTGTGCTGCCACCTTTCCTGAAAATCCGCTAAACGCGACCAGATAACACGGCCAGTTCAGCGGGGGGCGTCTCGCGTCATTTTGGCTGCAGCGGTGGAGCGCATCGTGCACGAGAGCCTGAACGGTCTTCTGTTTTACAGGTACTGCTGCAGACCACTTGGCAGGACGTCGTGGCCTGTGTTGTCGCAGCCCTAGAGGATTATCTTCGGTGTTTCTACCTTTGAAGGACATTCCTGCCTTTCATCAACAGGGAAACCTGATGTTTGATCTGCGCGCCTCGAGACTACCTGGCTGCCTGTGCTGCCACCTTTCCTGAAAATCCGCTAAACGCGACCAGATAACACGGCCAGTTCAGCGGGGGGCGTCTCGCGTCATTTTGGCTGCAGCGGTGGAGC
Organism: Dermacentor albipictus; assembly: GCF_038994185.2. Taxonomy (NCBI): domain Eukaryota; kingdom Metazoa; phylum Arthropoda; class Arachnida; order Ixodida; family Ixodidae; genus Dermacentor; species Dermacentor albipictus. Next base: position 1,313,741 of record NW_027225591.1, read on the forward strand.
GCATCGTGCACGAGAGCCTGAACGGTCTTCTGTTTTACAGGTTGGTCTATCTCTGTAATTTGAACCTTCCTATTTTTGCGCTCCGCTGCTGCCGCTGCCAAACTGCTTGTCTGTGTCTGCTGCCAAACTGATTGTCTGCGTTGATTCTTAATGCGTTTTAGCCACTGTAGCTCCACCATTTCTTACATGTGCTGGTGATTGTGGTTTTACGTAAAAGCTGCCTACAATGTCCCGATGTTGCACGTGCCGTTTACTTATCGGCGAGCATGACTCGGTTCTGACGTGCTCCGACTGCGGATTTATTTTTCATATTGGTCAGTGTTCGGGCGTGAATGAGGCTAAACGAGGAGCCTTCAAGAAAAATTGGAAGTGTGAGACATGTCAAGGGAAGGGAAGCAAAAGTGTTGCGCCTGTACAGGGTCAGGTTAAAGATCCGGAAATCATGGTGAAGCTGGTAGAATTGGATAAGAAGCTTAATTTGCTTTTGGAGTTGCCAAGTAAAGTAAGTGGCATTGAGCAATCTATCCAAATGCTGTCTGACCAATTTGATGAAATTAAGAGACGTCTGGACTGTCACGAAAAAGACATCAACAATGTAAAGCGTAGGGTGGAAAAGATGGAAGGGGCTCGAGACCCTGAGGACCTTAGTAAACTTAAGGATGGCATTGACGCTCTTGAATGGCACAGCAGGCGCCTGAACCTTGAAATTCATGAAGTTCCTGAGACTGAGGGTGAGAACTTGTTATCCCTGGTGAACGAAATAGCACAACAACTTAACATCGAATGTCTATCGGAGCAGGACGTTGTGGCTATACACAGGCTGCCAGCTAGGTCGGGCAGGACCCGTGGCATAATTGTGCGCTTCGCGCGTCAGGAACTGCGAAATGCCTGGCTTGCTAAGAAACGATCACTTAGAGATAGTTCCATGAAAGTTTTTATTGCCGAGAACATGACAACTCGATCTCGAAAGCTTCTGGCTGCCGCTAAGGAATGGGCAAAACATTCCGGGTATAAGTATGCATGGCACGCGAATGGGCATGTGCTTGTACGCAAAGAAAATGGTGCCCAGGCTGTAGTCATTAAGCACGAGGATGAGCTTTCGACTCTTATTTAGTATTCCTTGCTAATGTTCCTTGCTGTTGATCTTATTTCTTTTTCAGCACCATGAATCACTTAGGGTCGGTTTCTAAACAAGAATGGTTTGCCCACATAGAAGCTGAACAAAAGGGAATTAGTTGTGTTCATATTAAGGCTCAATCCGTTTCTAGCAAAATAGAAGAACTGGAAAGCTTTTTTGTGGGGATAGATAAGCTGTGTGACGTTGTTATGATAAGCGAAACCTGGTATACGAATGACAGTCACATTTTAGAACTTCCGCACATGAAAACATTTTACCTTAATAGGTTAACAAGACGCGGGGGTGGTGTGTGCCTATTGATGTCTGACCTTATACCTTGTGATATACTTCCTAATTTTTCGCGTACAACGAGTGATTACGAAGTGCTATGTGTTCATTCAGAGAAAGACCTTTTTGCTGTATGCTACCGCCCTCCTGATGGTGTTCTTGCCCATTTTCTTGAATTTTTTGATGATCTGTTATCTTTTGCTAATGAAAACCGCCTAAACATAATTATTGGAGGAGATTTTAATGTTAACATTGGCGCGGATACAGTACGCCGGTCCGATTTTGAAAGGGTATTCATTTCAAATGGTTGTTTAAATACAATTCACTCCAGCACTAGAGTAACAGAAAATACGGAAACTACGCTTGATTTGTTTATAACGAATTACTCACCTCAGTGTATCGTAAGTGCTGTTTTGAGTAGTGCTATAAGTGACCATATGCCTATTTGCATGTTTGTCAAAACTAGAACAGCTAGCACCTCGCACAGAGACACAAGCGGAACCTTCCAGAAAGTAACCGAGGATACCCTAACATCTTTTCAAACAGAGCTGAAGCAGATTAACTGGGATGACGTTTTGCAGGAACATGATGCTGAATCAGCGTACAATATTTTTCTTAGCAGGTTTGTTACCGTGTATAAAAAGCATTTTGTTTACAAAGTTAACAGGAGAAAAAAATGCCTCAGAAAGCCATGGTTAACGAATGCTCTTTGTAAAAGAATGAAGAAGCGTGACAAACTATATGCTAAATTCATCAAAACCCGAGAGCCTCTGGATTTAAAAACATTTAAAATGTTTCGTAACAAATTAAGCAAAGAGCTACGAAAAGCACGTGATGCTTATTTTCTGCAGATGTTTTCGTCTTGTATGAATGACTCAAAGAAACTATGGAATAGACTAAATGCTCTTATGAACAGAAATCAGAGGAGTGATCCAATTGAACAAATTAGTTTAAACGGTAGATTACTGGTAAAGGAGGATTTGGCAAACGCTTTCAATGATTATTTTGTACACAGAGACGTTGACCTCAATCATCCCATGCCGCACTATGTGCACATTACTCCGAATGCAAACACAATATTTTTTCAGCCACTCATGCCTTCGGATGTATGTTCTGTGTACCTAAGACTCAAGACATCTCGCAGCTGCGATGCCGATGGTCTTCAGATTCTACCTATAAAATTTGTTATATATGATATTGCCCCTATTTTGACACATATTTATAATTTGTGCATTTCCACAGGCGTATTTCCAGAAAATATGAAGGTTGCTAAGGTAGTAGTATTATTTAAAAAGGGTAATAAATTGGATATAAAAAATTATCGCCCGATCTCGATCCTCCCTGTTTTTTCAAAAGGTCTTGAAAAAATTATTCTAAGTCAGTTGTCTTCGTTCTGTGAAAAATACAAGATAATTTCAAATGCTCAATACGGTTTCCGTAAATACAGGTCGACGGAATTAGCTCTTCTCGATCAAAAGGAATTTATATTGCAGAATTTCGAACATAAGCTATTAACAATAGGCATATTTGTCGACTTTACACAGGCGTTTGATCATATTATTCACAACATTTTATTCTACAAACTAGAGAAATATGGGATTAGAGGCATTCCACTTCAATTATTAAAATCTTATCTTAATAACAGACGCCAGTTTGTTTCTGTAGGCCACAATACATCGGTAACCAAAGAAATACTTTGTGGCGTCCCACAGGGTAGCATTTTGGGCCCGTTGCTGTTTAACTTATATGCTAACGATATTACTTCCATCTACGAAAAGGCGAAATTTATCATTTACGCGGATGATACAAGTGTTTTCATCTCGTCCGGTTCTTGTACCAATTTAATTAGTATGGCAAATGAATTCTTGCGCAGCCTATCCTATTGGTCCACTGAGAACTGTCTAAAAGTAAATACGGCGAAAACAAAGGCCGTAATTTTTCATACCAAAGGCATGAGTCTTCTTCCGTCAGATCTAACATTAGCGTATAGATCCACAAATATAGAACTCACTCTTTCTGCAAAGGTGTTAGGGGTACACTTCACGAGTACCATGCAATGGGACGACCATGTAAGCTTTGTACTCCAAAAACTTAGCCGCATAACAGGTGTCTTAAATCGCTACAGATATACTTTACCCGTCTCTGTAAAATTATTAATTTATAATGCCTTATTCGTGTCTCACATACATTATGGGCATCTTGTATGGGGCACCACAACTGAATGTAACTTGAGTAAATTATTTCGTATGCAGAAGAAAATAATACGTGTCATCGCTAATGTACCGTTTGCCGCCCATACTGAAAACCTGTTCAAGAAATACAACATTGCGACAGCCCATAAAATCTATAACTGCAGACTATTACGCGAGTATTACTTTAATACCAAACGTAACAATACTTGTAGAACTTGCAAATCTATCCGTCAATTCATACCGTTATTCCATTCGTACACCTGAAGTCTGGAAGGTTCCGCGCTCTAGAACTAACTATGGTTGTCAAATGCTGTGTAATAACCTTCCAAGATTACTGAATTTATACGACAGAGCAGGCTTCAATTTACAGGATTTATCACTGTCAGAATTTAAAACTCTATTGCTTTCACTTCAGAGCATGTTTGTTAGTGATTAGTAATGTGTGTTATGTTCCTCTTTTTTTGTCTGTTACCAAGTGTATATCATTTATTTATTTCAATGCCGCAGTGTGTTTGGCATTGTTATTGTGGAAACATTTCACTGTTATTTCATATATTATATGATTGCAATGTTTTATGGCCACTAGATAAATGTAATTTATATGGCGCTTGATGTGTAACCCCATGGAGCCATAGTGTACCTAAGGGGGTGAGGTTACCTCAAGCCGCGTCTGTGCGGCTTTTTTCCCTCATCCACCTCCATTTACCACTCCTCTGTACATGTGTGTGTGTAAATGGAAATCAATAAATCAAATCAAATCAAACTAAGACATCATTAACTCGCGTTTGTTCCCTCACCCAATCTGCTCTTTTCTTATCCTTTAACATTACACCTATCATTCTTCTTTCCATAGCTCGTTGCGTCGTCCTCAATTGTGAGCAGAACCATTTTCGTAAGCCTCCAGGTTTCTGCCCTATAGTTGAGTACTGGTAAGACACAGGTATTATATACTTTCCTCTTGAGGGGATAATGGCAACCTGCTAATCATCATCTGAGAATGCCTGCCAAACACACCCCAGCCCATTCTTGTTCTTCTGAATATTTCTGTCTCATGATCCGCATCCGCTGTCACTACCTGCCCTAAGTTGATGTATTCCCTTACGACTTCTAGTGCCTCGCTGCCAATTGCAAATTGCTGTTTTCTTCCGAGACTGTTAAGCATTACTTTAGTTTCCTGCTGATTAATTTTTAGACCCACTCTTCTGCTTTGCCTATCCAGGTCAGTGAACATGCATTGCAATTGGTCCCCTGAGGTACTGAGGAAGGCAATGTCATCAGCGAATCGCGAGTTACTAAGCTATTCTCGATTAACTTTTATCCCCAATTCTTCCCAATCCATGTCTCTGAATACCTCCTGTAAAATAAAATGCCCAAATAAAACAAAGCATTTTGGGGGCCGTTGACCGTGCTGACGCAGTGTGATTTCTGCCCAGTCCTCTATATGTCAACTTGATAAAATGCAACAAGGCGTGGGTAAACGAAGAGACTAACAATGACTCCCACGAGGTGCGACTAGAGCAGCACGGTTCTGCACTGTCTGGTGTGGTTTACCTGGCATGCACCGCGGGAATCTCACTGTGCACTTAAAACAAATGATTGTGAAGGCTGTTGCCGATGCTGACACTATGTGATTTCTGCCCAGTGCTATTTAATGTCAACGTGAAGAAATGCTGGAAGGTGTGCGTAAGCGAAGAGAGTAACAATGACTCCCTCGAGGTGCGACTAGAGCAGTGCGGCTCTTGCGCAGTCTGCTGCACTCCAACTGGCATAGATCGGGGGAATTCGACTGTCCATTTAAAACAAATGATTCGAGGGCCGTTCACCATGCTGACGCAATGTGATTTCTGCCTAGTGCTCTAAACGGCAAAGTGATGAAATAAAGAAATGCCTGGATAAAGGACAGGTGTAAGAGTGACTCCTGTGAGGTGCGGCTGGAGCAGTGCAGCTCTTGCACGGTATGGTACGCCTCAACTGGCATGGACCGGCGGAATTCACTGTCCAAATGAAACAAAGCACTCTGGGGGCCAGTGCTCTAAAGGTCAACGTGAAGAAATGCAAAAAGGTGGGTATAAAGGACAGGAGTAAGAATGACTCCCGTGCAGAGTTTATTGAGCAGTTTCGCTTTGTGCTATCCATTGTGCTTCATTTGGTATGGACCGGTGGAATCCAGCTGTCCATTAAAACAAAGCTTTGCGAAGACTTTTGATCATGCTGACGTAATGTGACTTCTGCCCAGCGCTTTAAATGTCAACGTGAAGAAATGCAACAAGGCATGGCTACACAAAGCGAGTAACAATGGCTCTCTTGAGGGGCGGCTAGAGCAGTGTGGCGCTTGCGCTGCTTGGTGCGCTTCAACTGGCATGGACCGGGAGAATCCGACTCTCCAAATAAAACAATGCATTTTGAGGGCCGTTGACCATGCTGACGCAATGTGATTTCTGCCCAGGTCTGTAAATGTCAACGTGAAGAAATGAAAAAAAGGCGTGGTTAAACGACAGGAGTAACTATGACACCCTTTAGGTGCGGCTAGCGCAGTACAGCTCTTGCGCGGTCTGGTGCGAATGAACTGGCATGGACTGACAGAATCCACTGTCCAAATAAAACAAACCATTCTGGGGGCCGTTGAGCATGCTGACGCAGTGTGATTTCTGCACAGTGCTCTAAATGTCGAAGTGAAAAAATGAAAAAAAAAAGCGTGGATAAAAGACAGGAGTAAGAATGACTCCCTTGCAGTGTGGATTGAGCTGTGCCGCTTTGCACTTTCCGTTGCGCTTCAACTGGTATGGACCGGGAGAATCTGACTGTCCATTGAAAACAAAGCATTGCGAGGACTTTTGACCATGCTGATGCAATGTGATCTCTTCCCAGTCCCCTATATGTCAACTTGATAAAATCAACAAGGCGTGGGTAAACGAAGAGACTAACAATGACTCCCATGAGGGGCGACTAGAGCAGCACGGCTCTGCACTGTCTGGTGTGGCTTACCTGGCATGCAACGGGGGAATCTCACTGTGCACTTAAAACAAATGATTGTGAAGGCTGTTGCCGATGCTGACACAATGTGATTTCTGCCCAGTGCTATTTAATGTCAACGTGAAGAAATGCAAGAAGGTGTGCGTAAGCTATGAGAGTAACAATGACTCCCTTGAGGTGCGACTAGAACAGTGCAGCTTTTGCACAGTCTGCTGCACTCCAGCTGGCATAGATCGGGGGAATCCGACTGTCCATTTAAAACAAATGATTGCGAGGGCCGTCGACCATGCTGACGCAATGTGATTTCTGCCCAGTCCTCTAAACGTGAAACTGAAGTAAATAAAAAAATGCATGGATAAACTACAGGAGTCACAATGACTCCCTTGTGGTGCGGCTATCGCAGTGCGGCTCTTGCGTGGTCTTGTGTGCCTCAACTGGCATGGACCGGCGGAATCATCATCAGCATCAGCCTGGTTACGCCTACTGCAGGGCAAAGGCCTCTCCCGTACATCTCCAACAACCCCGATCATGTACTATGTGTGGCCATGTCGTCCCTGCAAACTTCTTAATCTCATGCGCCCGCCTAACTTTCTGCCGCCCTCTGCTAAGCTTCCCTTCCCTTGGAATCCATTCCGTAACCCTTAATGACCATCGGTTATCTTCCCTCCTCATTTCGTATCCTGCCCATGCCCATTTCTTTTTCTTGATTTCAACTAAGATGTCATTAACTTGCGTTTGTTCCCTCACCCAATCTGCTCTTTTCTTATCCTTTAACGTTACACCTATCATTCTTCTTTCCATAGCTCGTTGCGTCGTCCTCAATTTGAGCAGAACCATTTTCGTAAGCCTCCAGGTTTCTGCCCCATAGTTGAGTACTGGTAAGACACAGGTATTATATACTTTCCTCTGGAGGGGATAATGGCAACCTGCTAATCATCATCTGAGAATGCCTGCCAAACGCACCCCAGCCCATTCTTGTTCTTCTGAATATTTCTGTCTCATGATCCGCATCCGCTGTCACTACCTGCCCTAAGTTGATGTAATCCCTTACGACTTCTAGTGCCTCGCTGCCAATTGTAAATTGCTGTTTTCTTCCGAGACTGTTAAGCATTACTTTAGTTTCCTGCAGATTAATTTTTAGACCCACTCTTCTGCTTTGCCTATCCAGGTCAGTGAACATGCATTGCAATTGGTCCCCTGAGGTACTAAGGAAGGCAATGTCATCAGCGAATCGCGAGTTACTAAGCTATTCTCGATTAACTTTTATCCCCAAATCTTCCCAATTCATGTCTCTGAATACCTCCTGTAAAATAAAATGCCCAAATAAAACAAAGCATTTTGGGGGCCATTGACCATGCTGACGCAATGTGATTTCTGCCCAGGTCTGTAAATGTCAACGTGCAGAAATGAAAAAAAGGCGTGGTTAAACGACAGGAGTAAGAATGACTCCCTTGCAGTGTGGATTCAGGAGTGGCGCTTTATGCTATCTGTTGTGCATCAACTGGCATGGACCGGGGGAATCCGACTGTCCATTTAAAACAAAGCATTGCGGGGACTTTTGACCATGCTGACGCAATGTGGTTTCTGCCCAGTCCCCTATATGTCAACTTGATAAAATCAACAAGGCGTGGGTAAACGAAGAGACTAACAATGACTCCCATGAGGTGCGACTAGAGCAGCACAGCTTTGCACTGTCTGGTGTGGTTTACCTGTCATGCACCGGGGGAATCTCACTGTGCACTTAAAACAAATGATTGTGAAGGCTGTTGCCGATGCTGACACAATGTGATTTCTGCCCAGTGCTATTTAATGTCAACGTGAAGAAATGCAAGAAGGTGTGTATGCGATGAGAGTAACAATGACTCCCTCGAGGTGCGACTAGAGCAGTGCGGCTCTTGCGCAGTCTGCTGCACTCCAACTGGCATAGATCGGGGGAATCCGACTGTCCATTTAAAACAAATGATTACGCGGGCCGTTCACCATGCTGACGCAATGTGATTTCTGCCTAGTGCTCTAAACGGCAAAGTGATGAAATAAAGAAATGCCTGGATAAAGGACAGGTGTAAGAGTGACTCCTGTGAGGTGCGGCTGGAGCAGTGCAGGTCTTGCGCGGTATGGTACGCCTCAACTGGCATGGACGGGCGGAATTCACTGTCCAAATGAAACAAAGCATTCTGGGAGCCAGTGCTCTAAATGTCAACGTGAAGAAATGCAAAAAGGTGGGTATAAAGGACAGGAGTAAGAATGACTCCCGTGCAGAGTTTATTGAGCAGTTTCGCTTTGTGCTATCCATTGTGCTTCATTTGGTATGGACCGGTGGAATCCAACTGTCCATTAAAACAAAGCTTTGCGAAGACTTTTGATCATGCTGACGTAATGTGACTTCTGCCCAGCGCCCTAAATGTCAACGTGAAGAAATGCAACAAGGCATGGCTACACAAAGCGAGTAACAATGGCTCTCTTAAGGTGCGGCTAGAGCAGTGTGGCGCTTGCGCTGCCTGGTGCGCTTCAAATGGCATGGACCGGGAGAATCCGACTCTCGAAATAAAACAATGCATTTTGAGGGCCGTTGACCATGCTGACGCAATGTGATTTCTGCCCAGGTCTGTAAATGTCAACGTGCAGAAATGAAAAAAAGGCGTGGTTAAAGGACAGGAGTAAGAATGACTCCCTTGCAGTGTGGATTCAGGAGTGGCGCTTTATGCTATCTGTTGTGCTTCAACTGGCATGGACCGGCTGAAACTGACTGTCCACTTAAAACAAAGCATTGCAAGGATTTTTGACGAAGCTGACGCAATGTGATTTGTGCCCAGGGCTCTAAATGTCAATGTGAGGAAATGGAACAAAGCGTGGGTGAAGGACGTTAGTAACAATGACTCCCTTGAGGTGCGGCTAGAACAGTGCTGCTTTGCACTGTCTGGTGTGGTTCAACTGGAATGCACAGGGGGAATCTTACTGTGCTTTTAAAAGATATAATTGCGAGGGCGGTTGACCATTTTTATGCAAGGTGATTTGTGCCCAGTGCCCTAAATGTCAACCTGAAGAAATAGAACAAGGCGTGGGGGAGCTAAGTGAGTAACAATGACTCCCTTGAGCTGCGACTAGAGCAGTGCGGCTCTAGCGCTGCCTGGTGCGCTTCAACTGGGATAGATCGGGGTAATCCGACTGTCCATTTAAAACAAATGATTGCGAGGGCCGTTGACCATGCCGACGCAATTTGATTTCTGCCTAGTGCTTTAAACGTGAAATAAATAAATTAAGGAAAGGGCTGGATAAACGACAGGAGTAACTATGACACCCTTTAGGTGCAGCTAGCGCAGTGCAGCTCTTGCGCGGTCTGGTGCGAATGAACTGGCACGGACTGACAGAATCCACTGTCCAAATAAAACAAACCATTCTGGGGGCCGTTGAGCATGCTAACGCAGTGTGATTTCTGCACAGTGCTCTAAATGTCGAAGTGAAAAAATGAAAAAAAAGCGTGGATAAAAGACAGGAGTAAGAATGACTCCCTTGCAGTGTGGATTGAGCTGTGCGGCTTTGCACTTTCCGTTGCGCTTCAACTGGTATGGACCGGGAGAATCTGACTGTCCATTTAAAACAAAGCATTGCGAGGACTTTTGACCATGCTGATGCAATGTGATCTCTGCCCAGTCCCCTATATGTCAACTTGATAAAATCATCAAGGCGTGGGTAAACGAAGAGACTAACAATGACTCCCATGAGGTGCGACTAGAGCAGCACGGCTCTGCACTGTCTGGTGTGGCTTACCTGGCATGCACCGGGGGAATCTCACTGTGCACTTAAAACAAATGATTGTGAAGGCTGTTGCCGATGCTGACACTGTGTGATTTCTGCCCAGTGCTATTTAATGTCAACGTGAAGAAATGCAAGAAGGTGTGTGTAAGCGGTGAGAGTAACAATGACTCCCTTGAGGTGCGACTAGAGCAGTGCAGCTTTTGCACAGTCTGCTGCACTCCAGCTGGCATAGATCGGGGGAATCCGACTGTCCATTTAAAACAAATGATTGCGAGGGCTGTCGGCCATGCTGACGCAATGTGATTTCTGCCCAGTGCTCTAAACGTCAAACTGAAGTAAATAAAAAAAGGCATGGATAAACTACAGGAGTCACAATCACTCCCTTGTGGTGCGGCTATAGCAGTGCGGCTCTTGCGTGGTCTTGTGTGCCTCAACTGGCATGGACCGGCGGAATCATCATCAGCATCAGCCTGGTTACGCCTACTGCAGGGCGAAGGCCTCTCCCATACATCTCCAACAACCCCGATCATGTACTATGTGTGGCCATGTCGTCCCTGCAAACTTCTTAATCTCATGCGCCCGCCTAACTTTCTGCCGCCCTCTGCTAAGCTTCCCTTCCCTTGGAATCCATTCCGTAACCCTTAATGACCATCGGTTATCTTCCCTCCTCATTTCGTATCCTGCCCATGCCATTTCTTTTTCTTGATTTCAACTAAGATGTCATTAACTCGCGTTTGTTCCCTCACCCAATCTGCTCTTTTCTTATCCTTTAACGTTACACCTATCATTCTTCTTTCCATAGCTCGTTGCGTCGTCCTCAATTTGAGCAGAACCCATTTCGTAAGCCTCCAGGTTTCTGCCCCATAGGTGAGTACTGGTAAGACACAGGTATTATATACTTTCCTCTGGAGGGGATAATGGCAACCTGCTAATCATCATCTGAGAATGCCTGCCAAACGCACCCCAGCCCATTCTTGTTCTTCTGAATATTTCTGTCTCATGATCCGCATCCGCTGTCACTACCTGCCCTAAGTTGATGTAATCCCTTACGACTTCTAGTACCTCGCTGCCAATTGTAAATTGCTGTTTTCTTCCGAGACTGTTAAGCATTACTTTAGTTTCCTGCAGATTAATTTTTAGACCCACTCTTCTGCTTTGCCTATCCAGGTCAGTGAACATGCATTGCAATTGGTCCCCTGAGGTACTAAGGAAGGCAATGTCATCAGCGAATCGCGAGTTACTAAGCTATTCTCGATTAACTTTTATCCCCAAATCTTCCCAATCCATGTCTCTGAATACCTCCTGTAAAATAAAATGCCCAAATAAAACAAAGCATTTTGGGGGCCGTTGACCATGCTGACGCAATGTGATTTCTGCCCAGGTCTGTAAATGTCAACGTGCAGAAATGAAAAAAAGGCGTGGTTAAACGACAGGAGTAAGAATGACTCCCTTGCAGTGTGGATTCAGGAGTGGCGCTTTATGCTATCTGTTGTGCATCAACTGGCATGGACCGGGGGAATCCGACTGTCCATTTAAAACAAAGCATTGCGGGGACTTTTGACCACGCTGACGCAATGTGATTTCTGCCCAGTCCCCTATATGTCAACTTGATAAAATGCAACAAGGCGTGGGTAAACGAAGAGACTAACAATGACTCCCATGAGGTGCGACTAGAGCAGCACAGCTTTGCACTGTCTAGTGTGGTTTACCTGTCATGCACCGGGGGAATCTCACTGTGCACTTAAAACAAATGATTGTGAAGGCTGTTGCCGATGCTGACACAATGTGATTTCTGCCCAGTGCTATTTAATGTCAACGTGAAGAAATGCAAGAAGGTGTGTATGCGATGAGAGTAACAATGACTCCCTCGAGGTGCGACTAGAGCAGTGCGGCTCTTGCGCAGTCTGCTGCACTCCAACTGGCATAGATCGGGGGAATCCGACTGTCCATTTAAAACAAATGATTACGCGGGCCGTTCACCATGCTGACGCAATGTGATTTCTGCCTAGTGCTCTAAACGGCAAAGTGATGAAATAAAGAAATGCCTGGATAAAGGACAGGTGTAAGAGTGACTCCTGTGAGGTGCGGCTGGAGCAGTGCAGGTCTTGCGCGGTATGGTACGCCTCAACTGGCATGGACGGGCGGAATTCACTGTCCAAATGAAACAAAGCATTCTGGGAGCCAGTGCTCTAAATGTCAACGTGAAGAAATGCAAAAAGGTGGGTATAAAGGACAGGAGTAAGAATGACTCCCGTGCAGAGTTTATTGAGCAGTTTCGCTTTGTGCTATCCATTGTGCTTCATTTGGTATGGACCGGTGGAATCCAACTGTCCATTAAAACAAAGCTTTGCGAAGACTTTTGATCATGCTGACGTAATGTGACTTCTGCCCAGCGCCCTAAATGTCAACGTGAAGAAATGCAACAAGGCATGGCTACACAAAGCGAGTAACAATGGCTCTCTTAAGGTGCGGCTAGAGCAGTGTGGCGCTTGCGCTGCCTGGTGCGCTTCAAATGGCATGGACCGGGAGAATCCGACTCTCGAAATAAAACAATGCATTTTGAGGGCCGTTGACCATGCTGACGCAATGTGATTTCTGCCCAGGTCTGTAAATGTCAACGTGCAGAAATGAAAAAAAGGCGTGGTTAAAGGACAGGAGTAAGAATGACTCCCTTGCAGTGTGGATTCAGGAGTGGCGCTTTATGCTATCTGTTGTGCTTCAACTGGCATGGACCGGCTGAAACTGACTGTCCACTTAAAACAAAGCATTGCAAGGACTTTTGACGATGCTGACGCAATGTGATTTGTGCCCAGGGCTCTAAATGTCAATGTGAGGAAATGGAACAAAGCGTGGGTGAAGGACGTTAGTAACAATGACTCCCTTGAGGTGCGGCTAGAACAGTGCTGCTTTGCACTGTCTGGTGTGGTTCAACTGGAATGCACAGGGGGAATCTTACTGTGCTTTTAAAAGATATAATTGCGAGGGCGGTTGACCATTTTTATGCAAGGTGATTTGTGCCCAGTGCCCTAAATGTCAACCTGAAGAAATAGAACAAGGCGTGGGGGAGCTAAATGAGTAACAATGACTCCCTTGAGCTGCGACTAGAGCAGTGCGGCTCTAGCGCTGCCTGGTGCGCTTCAACTGGGATAGATCGGGGTAATCCGACTGTCCATTTAAAACAAATGATTGCGAGGGCCTTTGACCATGCCGACGCAATTTGATTTCTGCCTAGTGCTTTAAACGTGAAATAAATAAATTAAGGAAAGGGCTGGATAAACGACAGGAGTAACTATGACACCCTTTAGGTGCAGCTAGCGCAGTGCAGCTCTTGCGCGGTCTGGTGCGAATGAACTGGCACGGACTGACAGAATCCACTGTCCAAATAAAACAAACCATTCTGGGGGCCGTTGAGCATGCTAACGCAGTGTGATTTCTGCACAGTGCTCTAAATGTCGAAGTGAAAAAATGAAAAAAAAAAGCGTGGATAAAAGACAGGAGTAAGAATGACTCCCTTGCAGTGTGGATTGAGCTGTGCGGCTTTGCACTTTCCGTTGCGCTTCAACTGGTATGGACCGGGAGAATCTGACTGTCCATTTAAAACAAAGCATTGCGAGGACTTTTGACCATGCTGATGCAATGTGATCTCTGCCCAGTCCCCTATATGTCAACTTGATAAAATCATCAAGGCGTGGGTAAACGAAGAGACTAACAATGACTCCCATGAGGTGCGACTAGAGCAGCACGGCTCTGCACTGTCTGGTGTGGCTTACCTGGCATGCACCGGGGAAACTCACTGTGCACTTAAAACAAATGATTGTGAAGGCTGTTGCCGATGCTGACACTATGTGATTTCTGCCCAGTGCTATTTAATGTCAACGTGAAGAAATGCAAGAAGGTGTGTGTAAGCGGTGAGAGTAACAATGACTCCCTTGAGGTGCGACTAGAGCAGTGCAGCTTTTGCACAGTCTGCTGCACTCCAGCTGGCATAGATCGGGGGAATCCGACTGTCCATTTAAAACAAATGATTGCGAGGGCTGTCGGCCATGCTGACGCAATGTGATTTCTGCCCAGTGCTCTAAACGTGAAACTGAAGTAAATAAAAAAAGGCATGGATAAACTACAGGAGTCACAATGACTCCCTTGTGGTGCGGCTATCGCAGTGCGGCTCTTGCGTGGTCTTGTGTGCCTCAACTGGCATGGACCGGTGGAATCATCATCAGCATCAGCCTGGTTACGCCTACTGCAGGGCAAAGGCCTCTCCCATACATCTCCAACAACCCCGATCATGTACTATGTGTGGCCATGTCGTCCCTGCAAACTTCTTAATCTCATGCGCCCGCCTAACTTTCTGCCGCCCTCTGCTAAGCTTCCCTTCCCTTGGAATCCATTCCGTAACCCTTAATGACCATCGGTTATCTTCCCTCCTCATTTCGTATCCTGCCCATGCCATTTCTTTTTCTTGATTTCAACTAAGATGTCATTAACTCGCGTTTGTTCCCTCACCCAATCTGCTCTTTTCTTATCCTTTAACGTTACACCTATCATTCTTCTTTCCATAGCTCGTTGCGTCGTCCTCAATTTGAGCAGAACCCATTTCGTAAGCCTCCAGGTTTCTGCCCCATAGGTGAGTACTGGTAAGACACAGGTATTATATACTTTCCTCTGGAGGGGATAATGGCAACCTGCTAATCATCATCTGAGAATGCCTGCCAAACGCACCCCAGCCCATTCTTGTTCTTCTGAATATTTCTGTCTCATGATCCGCATTCGCTGTCACTACCTGCCCTAAGTTGATGTATTCCCTTACGACTTCTAGTGGCTCGCTGCCAATTGTAAATTGCTGTTTTCTTCCGAGACTGTTAAGCATTACTTTAGTTTCCTGCAGATTAATTTTAGACCCACTCTTCTGCTTTGCCTATCCAGGTCAGTGAACATGCATTGCAATTGGTCCCCTGAGGTACTAAGGAAGGCAATGTCATCAGCGAATCGCGAGTTACTAAGCTATTCTCGATTAACTTTTATCCCCAAATCTTCCCAATCCATGTCTCTGAATACCTCCTGTAAAATAAAATGCCCAAATAAAACAAAGCATTTTGGGGGCCGTTGACCGTGCTGACGCAGTGTGATTTCTGCACAGTGCTCTAAATGTCAAAGTAAAGAAATGAAAAAAAGGTGTGGATAAACGACATGAGTAAGAATGACTCCCTTGCAGTGTGGATTGAGCTGTGCCGCTTTGCACTTTCCGTTGCGCTTCAACTGGTATGGACCGGGAGAATCTGACTGTCCATTTTAAACAAAGCATTGCGAGGACTTTTGACCATGCTGATGCAATGTGATCTCTGCCCAGTCCCCTATATGTCAACTTGATAAAATCAACAAGGCGTGGGTAAACGAAGAGACTAACAATGACTCCCATGAGGTGCGACTAGAGCAGCACAGGTCTGCACTGTCTGGTGTGGCTTACCTGGCATGCACCGCGGGAATCTCACTGTGCACTTAAAACAAACGATTGTGAAGGCTGTTGCCGATGCTGACACTATGTGATTTCTGCCCAGTGCTACTTAATGTCAACGTGAAGAAATGCAAGAAGGTGTGAATGCGATGAGAGTAACAATGACTCCCGCGAGGTGCGACTAGAGCAGTGCGGCTCTTGCGCAGTCTGCTGCACTCCAACTGGCATAGATCGGGGGAATCCGACTGTCCATTTAAAACAAATAATTGCGCGGGCCGTTCACCATGCTTACGCAATGTGATTTC
Source organism: Dermacentor albipictus (assembly GCF_038994185.2). Taxonomy (NCBI): domain Eukaryota; kingdom Metazoa; phylum Arthropoda; class Arachnida; order Ixodida; family Ixodidae; genus Dermacentor; species Dermacentor albipictus. The sequence goes on from NW_027225591.1 coordinate 1,329,824, forward strand.
TGCCTAGTGCTATAAACGGCAAAGTGATGAAATAAAGAAATGCCTGGATAAAGGACAGGTGTAAGAGTGACTCCTGTGAGGTGCGGCTGGAGCAGTGCAGCTCTTGCGCGGTATGGTACGCCTCAACTGGCATGGACGGGCGGAATTCACTGTCCAAATGAAACAAAGCATTCTGGGAGCCAGTGCTCTAAATGTCAACGTGAAGAAATGCAAAAAGGTGGGTATAAAGGACAGGAGTAAGAATGACTCCCGTGCAGAGTTTATTGAGCAGTTTCGCTTTGTGCTATCCATTGTGCTTCATTTTGTATGGACCGGTGGAATCCAACTGTCCATTAAAACAAAGCTTTGCGAAGACTTTTGATCATGCTGACGTAATGTGACTTCTGCCCAGCGCTCTAAATGTCAACGTGAAGAAATGCAACAAGGCATGGCTACACAAAGCGAGTAACAATGGCTCTCTTGAGGTGCGGCTAGAGCAGTGTGGCGCTTGCGCTGCCTGGTGCGCTTCAACTGGCATGGACCGGGAGAATCCGACTCTCCAAATAAAACAATGCATTTTGAGGGCCGTTGACCATGCTGACGCAATGTGATTTCTGCCCAGGTCTGTAAATGTCAACGTGCAGAAATGAAAAAAAGGCGTGGTTAAACGACAGGAGTAAGAATGACTCCCTTGCAGTGTGCATTCAGCTGTGCCGCTTTGCACTTTCCATTGTGCTTGAACTGGTATAGACCGGGGGAATCCGACTGTCCATTTAAAACAAAGCATTGCGGGGACTTTTGACCACGCTGACGCAATGTAATTTCTGCCCAGTCCCCTATATGTCAACTTGATAAAATGCAACAAGGCGTGGGTAAACGAAGAGACTAACAATGACTCCCATGAGGTGCGACTAGAGCAGCACAGGTCTGCACTGTCTGGTGTGGCTTACCTGGCATGCACCGCGGGAATCTCACTGTGCACTTAAAACAAACGATTGTGAAGGCTGTTGCCGATGCTGACACTATGTGATTTCTGCCCAGTGCTACTTAATGTCAACGTGAAGAAATGCAAGAAGGTGTGAATGCGATGAGAGTAACAATGACTCCCGCGAGGTGCGACTAGAGCAGTGCGGCTCTTGCGCAGTCTGCTGCACTCCAACTGGCATAGATCGGGGGAATCCGACTGTCCATTTAAAACAAATAATTGCGCGGGCCGTTCACCATGCTGACGCAATGTGATTTCTGCCTAGTGCTATAAACGGCAAAGTGATGAAATAAAGAAATGCCTGGATAAAGGACAGGTGTAAGAGTGACTCCTGTGAGGTGCGGCTGGAGCAGTGCAGCTCTTGCGCGGTATGGTACGCCTCAACTGGCATGGACGGGCGGAATTCCCTGTCCAAATGAAACAAAGCATTCTGGGAGCCAGTGCTCTAAATGTCAACGAGAAGAAATGCAAAAAGGTGGGTATAAAGGACAGGAGTAAGAATGACTCCCGTGCAGAGTTTATTGAGCAGTTTCGCTTTGTGCTATCCATTGTGCTTCATTTGGTATGGACCGGTGGAATCCAACTGTCCATTAAAACAAAGCTTTGCGAAGACTTTTGATCATGCTGACGTAATGTGACTTCTGCCCAGCGCTCTAAATGTCAACGTGAAGAAATGCAACAAGGCATGGCTACACAAAGCGAGTAACAATGGCTCTCTTGAGGTGCGGCTAGAGCAGTGTGGCGCTTGCGCTGCCTGGTGCGCTTCAACTGGCATGGACCGGGAGAATCCGGCTCTCCAAATAAAACAATGCATTTTGAGGGCCGTTGACCATGCTGACGCAATGTGATTTCTGCCCAGGTCTGTAAATGTCAACGTGCAGAAATGAAAAAAAGGCGTGGTTAAACGACAGGAGTAAGAATGACTCCCTTGCAGTGTGCATTCAGCTGTGCCGCTTTGCACTTTCCATTGCGCTTGAACTGGTATAGACCGGGGGAATCCGACTGTCCATTTAAAACAAAGCATTGCGGGGACTTTTGACCACGCTGACGCAATGTGATTTCTGCCCAGTCCCCTATATGTCAACTTGATAAAATGCAACAAGGCGTGGGTAAACGAAGAGACTAACAATGACTCCCATGAGGTGCGACTAGAGCAGCACAGGTCTGCACTGTCTGGTGTGGCTTACCTGGCATGCACCGCGGGAATCTCACTGTGCACTTAAAACAAACGATTGTGAAGGCTGTTGCCGATGCTGACACTATGTGATTTCTGCCCAGTGCTACTTAATGTCAACGTGAAGAAATGCAAGAAGGTGTGAATGCGATGAGAGTAACAATGACTCCCGGGAGGTGCGACTAGAGCAGTGCGGCTCTTGCGCAGTATGCTGCACTCCAACTGGCATAGATCGGGGGAATCCGACTGTCCATTTAAAACAAATAATTGCGCGGGCCGTTCACCATGCTTACGCAATGTGATTTCTGCCTAGTGCTATAAACGGCAAAGTGATGAAATAAAGAAATGCCTGGATAAAGGACAGGTGTAAGAGTGACTCCTGTGAGGTGCGGCTGGAGCAGTGCAGCTCTTGCGCGGTATGGTACGCCTCAACTGGCATGGACGGGCGGAATTCACTGTCCAAATGAAACAAAGCATTCTGGGAGCCAGTGCTCTAAATGTCAACGTGAAGAAATGCAAAAAGGTGGGTATAAAGGACAGGAGTAAGAATGACTCCCGTGCAGAGTTTATTGAGCAGTTTCGCTTTGTGCTATCCATTGTGCTTCATTTTGTATGGACCGGTGGAATCCAACTGTCCATTAAAACAAAGCTTTGCGAAGACTTTTGATCATGCTGACGTAATGTGACTTCTGCCCAGCGCTCTAAATGTCAACGTGAAGAAATGCAACAAGGCATGGCTACACAAAGCGAGTAACAATGGCTCTCTTGAGGTGCGGCTAGAGCAGTGTGGCGCTTGCGCTGCCTGGTGCGCTTCAACTGGCATGGACCGGGAGAATCCGACTCTCCAAATAAAACAATGCATTTTGAGGGCCGTTGACCATGCTGACGCAATGTGATTTCTGCCCAGGTCTGTAAATGTCAACGTGCAGAAATGAAAAAAAGGCGTGGTTAAACGACAGGAGTAAGAATGACTCCCTTGCAGTGTGCATTCAGCTGTGCCGCTTTGCACTTTCCATTGCGCTTGAACTGGTATTGACCGGGGGAATCCGACTGTCCATTTAAAACAAAGCATTGCGGGGACTTTTGACCACGCTGACGCAATGTAATTTCTGCCCAGTCCCCTATATGTCAACTTGATAAAATGCAACAAGGCGTGGGTAAACGAAGAGACTAACAATGACTCCCATGAGGTGCGACTAGAGCAGCACAGGTCTGCACTGTCTGGTGTGGCTTACCTGGCATGCACCGCGGGAATCTCACTGTGCACTTAAAACAAACGATTGTGAAGGCTGTTGCCGATGCTGACACTATGTGATTTCTGCCCAGTGCTACTTAATGTCAACGTGAAGAAATGCAAGAAGGTGTGAATGCGATGAGAGTAACAATGACTCCCGCGAGGTGCGACTAGAGCAGTGCGGCTCTTGCGCAGTCTGCTGCACTCCAACTGGCATAGATCGGGGGAATCCGACTGTCCATTTAAAACAAATAATTGCGCGGGCCGTTCACCATGCTGACGCAATGTGATTTCTGCCTAGTGCTATAAACGGCAAAGTGATGAAATAAAGAAATGCCTGGATAAAGGACAGGTGTAAGAGTGACTCCTGTGAGGTGCGGCTGGAGCAGTGCAGCTCTTGCGCGGTATGGTACGCCTCAACTGGCATGGACGGGCGGAATTCCCTGTCCAAATGAAACAAAGCATTCTGGGAGCCAGTGCTCTAAATGTCAACGTGAAGAAATGCAAAAAGGTGGGTATAAAGGACAGGAGTAAGAATGACTCCCGTGCAGAGTTTATTGAGCAGTTTCGCTTTGTGCTATCCATTGTGCTTCATTTGGTATGGACCGGTGGAATCCAACTGTCCATTAAAACAAAGCTTTGCTAAGACTTTTGATCATGCTGACGTAATGTGACTTCTGCCCAGCGCTCTAAATGTCAACGTGAAGAAATGCAACAAGGCATGGCTACACAAAGCGAGTAACAATGGCTCTCTTGAGGTGCGGCTAGAGCAGTGTGGCGCTTGCGCTGCCTGGTGCGCTTCAACTGGCATGGACCGGGAGAATCCGGCTCTCCAAATAAAACAATGCATTTTGAGGGCCGTTGACCATGCTGACGCAATGTGATTTCTGCCCAGGTCTGTAAATGTCAACGTGCAGAAATGAAAAAAAGGCGTGGTTAAACGACAGGAGTAAGAATGACTCCCTTGCAGTGTGCATTCAGCTGTGCCGCTTTGCACTTTCCATTGCGCTTGAACTGGTATAGACCGGGGGAATCCGACTGTCCATTTAAAACAAAGCATTGCGGGGACTTTTGACCACGCTGACGCAATGTGATTTCTGCCCAGTCCCCTATATGTCAACTTGATAAAATGCAACAAGGCGTGGGTAAACGAAGAGACTAACAATGACTCCCATGAGGTGCGACTAGAGCAGCACAGGTCTGCACTGTCTGGTGTGGCTTACCTGGCATGCACCGCGGGAATCTCACTGTGCACTTAAAACAAACGATTGTGAAGGCTGTTGCCGATGCTGACACTATGTGATTTCTGCCCAGTGCTACTTAATGTCAACGTGAAGAAATGCAAGAAGGTGTGAATGCGATGAGAGTAACAATGACTCCCGGGAGGTGCGACTAGAGCAGTGCGGCTCTTGCGCAGTCTGCTGCACTCCAACTGGCATAGATCGGGGGAATCCGACTGTCCATTTAAAACAAATAATTGCGCGGGCCGTTCACCATGCTGACGCAATGTGATTTCTGCCTAGTGCTATAAACGGCAAAGTGATGAAATAAAGAAATGCCTGGATAAAGGACAGGTGTAAGAGTGACTCCTGTGAGGTGCGGCTGGAGCAGTGCAGCTCTTGCGCGGTATGGTACGCCTCAACTGGCATGGACGGGCGGAATTCACTGTCCAAATGAAACAAAGCATTCTGGGAGCCAGTGCTCTAAATGTCAACGTGAAGAAATGCAAAAAGGTGGGTATAAAGGACAGGAGTAAGAATGACTCCCGTGCAGAGTTTATTGAGCAGTTTCGCTTTGTGCTATCCATTGTGCTTCATTTGGTATGGACCGGTGGAATCCAACTGTCCATTAAAACAAAGCTTTGCGAAGACTTTTGATCATGCTGACGTAATGTGACTTCTGCCCAGCGCTCTAAATGTCAACGTGAAGAAATGCAACAAGGCATGGCTACACAAAGCGAGTAACAATGGCTCTCTTGAGGTGCGGCTAGAGCAGTGTGGCGATTGCGCTGCCTGGTGCGCTTCAACTGGCATGGACCGGGAGAATCCGGCTCTCCAAATAAAACAATGCATTTTGAGGGCCGTTGACCATGTTGACGCAATGTGATTTCTGCCCAGGTCTGTAAATGTCAACGTGCAGAAATGAAAAAAAGGCGTGGTTAAACGACAGGAGTAAGAATGACTCCCTTGCAGTGTGGATTCAGGAGTGGCGCTTTATGCTATCTGTTGTGCATCAACTGGCATGGAGCGGCTGAAACTGACTGTCCACTTAAAACAAAGCATTGCAAGGACTTTTGACGATGCTGACGCAATGTGATTTGTGCCCAGGGCTCTAAATGTCAATGTGAGGAAATGGAACAAAGCGTGGGTGAAGGACGTTAGTAACAATGACTCCCTTGAGGTGCGGCTAGAACAGTGCTGCTTTGCACTGTCTGGTGTGGTTCAACTGGAATGCACAGGGGGAATCTTACTGTGCTTTTAAAAGATATAATTGCGAGGGCGGTTGACCATTTTTATGCAAGGTGATTTGTGCCCAGTGCCCTAAATGTCAACGTGAAGAAATAGAACAAGGCGTGGGGGAGCTAAGTGAGTAACAATGACTCCCTTGAGCTGCGACTAGAGCAGTGCGGCTCTAGCGCTGCCTGGTGCGCTTCAACTGGGATAGATCGGGGTAATCCGACTGTCCATTTAAAACAAATGATTGCGAGGGCCGTTGACCATGCTGACGCAATTTGATTTCTGCCTAGTGCTTTAAACGTGAAATAAATAAATTAAGGAAAGGGCTGGATAAACGACAGGAGTAACTATGACACCCTTTAGGTGCGCCTAGCGCAGTGCAGCTCTTGCGCGGTCTGGTGCGAATGAACTGGCATGGACTGACAGAATCCACTGTCCAAATAAAACAAACCATTCTGGGGGCCGTTGAGCATGCTGACGCAGTGTGATTTCTGCACAGTGCTCTAAATGTCGAAGTGAAAAAATGAAGAAAAAAAGCGTGGATAAAAGACAGGAGTAAGAATGACTCCCTTGCAGTGTGGATTGAGCTGTGCCGCTTTGCACTTTCCGTTGCGCTTCAACTGGTATGGACCGGGAGAATCTGACTGTCCATTTAAAACAAAGCATTGCGAGGACTTTTGACCATGCTGATGCAATGTGATCTCTGCCCAGTCCCCTAAATGTCAACGTGATAAAATGCAACAAGGCGAGGGTAAACGAAGAGACTAACAATGACTCCCATGAGGTGGGACTAGAGTAGCGCGCCTTTGCACTGTCTGGTGTGGTTTACCTGGCATGCAACGGGGGAATCTAACTCTGCCATGAAAAGAAATGATTGCGAAGGCCGTTAACCATGCTGACACAATGTGATTTCTGCCCAGTGCTATTTAATGTCAATGTGAAGAAATGCAAAAAAGGTGTGTGTAAGCGATGAGAGTAACAATGACACCCTTGAGGTGTGATTAGAGCAGCGCAGCATTTGCACAGTCTGCTGCACTCCAGCTGGCATAGATCGGGGGAATCCGACTGTCCAATTAAAACAAATGATTGTGAGCGCCGTCGACCATGCTGACGGAATGTGATTTCTGCCCAGTGCTCTAAACGTCAAAGTGAAGTAAATAAATAAAAGGACGGATAAACGACAGGAGTAACAATGACTCCCTCGTGGTGCGGCTATCGCAGTGCGGCTATTGCGTGGTCTTGTGCGCCTCAACTGGCATGGACCGGCGGAATCATCATCAGCATAGGCCTGGTTACGCCTACTGCAGGGCAAAGGCCTCTCCCATACATCTCCAACAACCCCGATCATGTACTAAGTGTGGCCATGTCGTCCCCGCAAACTTCTGAATCTCATGCGCCCGCCTAACTTTCTGCCGCCCTCTGCTAAGCTTCTCTTCCCTTGGAATCCATTCCGTAACCCTCAATGACCATCGGTTATCTTCCCTCCTCATTGCGTATCCTGCCCATGCCCCTTTCTTTTTCTTGATTTCAACTAAGATGTCATTAAGTCGCGTTTGTTCCCTCACCCAATCTGCTCTTTTCTTATCCTTGAACGTTACACCTATCATTCTTCTTTCCATAGCTCGTTGTGTCGTCCTCAATATGAGCAGAACCCTTTTCGTAAGCCTCAAGGTTTCTGCCCCATAGGTGAGTGCTGGTAAGACACAGGTATTATATACTTTCCTCTTGAGGGGATAACGGCAACCTGCTATTCATCATCTGAGAATGCCTGCCAAACGCACCCCAGCCCATTTTTGTTCTTCTGAATATTTCTGTCTTATGATCCGCATCCGCTGTCACTACCTGACCTAAGTTGGTGTATTCCCTTACGACTTCCAGTGCCTCGCTGCCTATTGTAAATTGCGGTTTTCTTCGGAGACTGTTAAGCATTACTTTAGTTTCCTGCAGATTACTTTTTAGACCCACTCTTCTGCTTTGTCTCTCCAGGTCAGTGAACATGCATTGCAATTGGTCCCCTGAGGTACTAATGAAGGCAATGTCATCAGCGAATCGCGAGTTACTAAGCTATTCTCGATTAACTTTTATCCCCAATTCTTCCCAATCCATGTCTCTGAATACCTCCGGTAAAATAAAATGCCCAAATAAATCAAAGCATTTTGGGGGCCGTTGACCATGCTGACGCAGTGTGATTTCTGCACAGTGCTCTAAATGTCAACGTGACAAAATGAAAAAAAGCGTGGATAAACGACATGAGTAATGACTCCCTAGCAGTGTGCATTCAGCTGTGCCGCTTTGCACTTTCCGTTGTGCTTCAACTGGTATAGACCGGGGGAATCCTGCTGTCCATTTAAAACAAAGCATTGCGGGGACTTTTGACCATGCTGACGCAATGTGATTTCTGCCCAGTCCCCTATATGTCAACTTGATAAAATGCGACAAGGCGTGGGTAAACGAAGAGACTAACTATGACTCCCATGAGGTGCGACTAGAGCAGCACGGCTTTGCACTGTCTGGTGTGGTTTACCTGGCATGCACCGGGGGAATCTCACTGTGCAATTAAAACAAATAATTGTGAAGGCTGTTGCCGATGCTGACACAATGTGATTTCTGCCCACTGCTATTTAATGTCAACGTGAAGAAATGCAAGAAGGTGTGTGTAAGCGGTGAGAGTAACAATGACTCCCCTGAGGTGCGCCTAGAGCAGTGCGGCTCTTGCGCAGTCTGCTGCACTCCAACTGGCATAGATCGTGGGAATCCGACTGTCAATTTATAACAAATGATTGCGAGGGCCGTTCACCATGCTTACGCAATGTGATTTCTGCCCAGTGCTCTAAACGTCAAAGTGAAGTAATTAAAAAAAAGGACGGAAAAACGACAGGAGTAACCATGACTCCCTTGTGGAGCGGCCAGCGCAGCGCGGCTCTTGCGTGGTCTTGTGTGCCTCAACTGGCATGGACCGGCGGAATCAGCATCAGCCTGGTTACGCCTACTGCAGGGCAAAGGCCTCTCCCATACATCTCCAACAACCCCGATCATGTACTATGTGTGGCCATGTCGTCCCTGCAAACTTCTTATTCTCATGCGCCCGCCTAACTTTCTGCCGCCCTCTGCTAAGCTTCCCTTCCCTTGGAATCCATTCCGTAACCCTTAATGACCATTGGTTATCTTCCCTCCTCATTTCGTGTCCTGCCCATGCCCATTTCTTTTTCTTGATTTCAACTAAGACATCATTAACTCGCGTTTGTTCCCTCACCCAATCTGCTCTTTTCTTATCCTTTAACATTACACCTATCATTCTTCTTTCCATAGCTCGTTGCGTCGTCCTCAATTTGAGCAGAACCATTTTCGTAAGCCTCCAGGTTTCTGCCCCATAGTTGAGTACTGGTAAGACACAGGTATTATATACTTTCCTCTTGAGGGGATAATAGCAACCTGCTAATCATCATCTGAGAATGCCTGCCAAACACACCCCAGGCCATTCTTGTTCTTCTGAATATTTCTGTCTCATGATCCGCATCCGCTGTCACTACCTGCCCTAAGTTGATGTATTCCCTTACGACTTCTAGTGCCTCGCTGCCAATTGTAAATTGCTGTTTTCTTCCGAGACTGTTAAGCATTACTTTAGTTTCCTGCTGATTAATTTTTAGACCCACTCTTCTGCTTTGCCTATCCAGGTCAGTGAACATGCATTGCAATTGGTCCCCTGAGGTACTGAGGAAGGCAATGTCATCAGCGAATCGCGAGTTACTAAGCTATTCTCGATTAACTTTTATCCCCAATTCTTCCCAATCCATGTCTCTGAATACCTCCTGTAAAATAAAATGCCCAAATAAAACAAAGCATTTTGGGGGCCGTTGACCGTGCTGACGCAGTGTGATTTCTGCCCAGTCCCCTATATGTCAACTTGATAAAATGCAACAAGGCGTGGGTAAACGAAGAGACTAACAATGACTCCCATGAGGTGCGACTAGAGCAGCACGGTTCTGCACTGTCTGGTGTGGTTTACCTGGCATGCACCGCGGGAATCTCACTGTGCACTTAAAACAAATGATTGTGAAGGCTGTTGCCGATGCTGACACTATGTGATTTCTGCCCAGTGCTATTTAATGTCAACGTGAAGAAATGCAAGAAGGTGTGCGTAAGCGAAGAGAGTAACAATGACTCCCTCGTGGTGCGACTAGAGCAGTGGGGCTCTTGCGCAGTCTGCTGCACTCCAACTGGCACAGATCGGGGGAATCCGACTGTCCATTTAAAACAAATGATTCGAGGGCCGTTCACCATGCTGACGCAATGTGATTTCTGTCTAGTGCTCTAAACGGCAAAGTGATGAAATAAAGAAATGCCTGGATAAAGGACAGGTGTAAGAGTGACTCCTGTGAGGTGCGGCCTGAGCAGTGCAGCTCTTGCACGGTATGGTACGCCTCAACTGGCATGGACCGGTGGAATTCACTGTCCAAATGAAACAAAGCATTCTTGGGGCCAGTGCTCTAAAGGTCAACGTGAAGAAATGCAAAAAGGTGGGTATAAAGGACAGGAGTAAGAATGACTCCCGTGCAGAGTTTATTGAGCAGTTTCGCTTTGTGCTATCCATTGTGCTTCATTTGGTATGGACCGGTGGAATCCAACTGTCCATTAAAACAAAGCTTTGCGAAGACTTTTGATCATGCTGACGTAATGTGACTTCTGCCCAGCGCTCTAAATGTCAACGTGAAGAAATGCAACAAGGCATGGCTACACAAAGCGAGTAACAATGGCTCTCTTGAGGGGCGGCTAGAGCAGTGTGGCGCTTGCGCTGCTTGGTGCGTTTCAACTGGCATGGACCGGGAGAATCCGACTCTCCAAATAAAACAATGCATTTTGAGGGCCGTTGACCATGCTGACGCAATGTGATTTCTGCCCAGGTCTGTAAATGTCAACGTGAAGAAATGAAAAAAAGGCGTGGTTAAACGACAGGAGTAACTATGACACCCTTTAGGTGCGGCTAGCGCAGTACAGCTCTTGCGCGGTCTGGTGCGAATGAACTGGCATGGACTGACAGAATCCACTGTCCAAATAAAACAAACCATTCTGGGGGCCGTTGAGCATGCTGACGCAGTGTGATTTCTGCACAGTGCTCTAAATGTCGAAGTGAAAAAATGAAAAAAAAAGCGTGGATAAAAGACAGGAGTAAGAATGACTCCCTTGCAGTGTGGATTGAGCTGTGCCGCTTTGCACTTTCCGTTGCGCTTCAACTGGTATGGACCGGGAGAACCTGACTGTCCATTGAAAACAAAGCATTGCGAGGACTTTTGACCATGCTCATGCAATGTGATCTCTGCCCAGTCCCCTATATGTCAACTTGATAAAATCAACAAGGCGTGGGTAAACGAAGAGACTAACAATGACTCCCATGAGGTGCGACTTGAGCAGCACGGCTCTGCACTGTCTGGTGTGGCTTACCTGGCATGCACCGGGGGAATCTCACTGTGCACTTAAAACAAATGATTGTGAAGGCTGTTGCCGATGCTGACACTATGTGATTTCTGCCCAGTGCTATTTAATGTCAACGTGAAGAAATGCAAGAAGGTGTGTGTAAGCGGTGAGAGTAACAATGACTCCCTTGAGGTGCGACTAGAGCAGTGCAGCTTTTGCACAGTCTGCTGCACTCCAGCTGGCATAGATCGGGGGAATCCGACTGTCCATTTAAAACAAATGATTGCGAGGGCCGTCGGCCATGCTGACGCAATGTGATTTCTGCCCAGTGCTCTAAACGTGAAACTGAAGTAAATAAAAAAAGGCATGGATAAACTACAGGAGTCACAATGACTCCCTTGTGGTGCGGCTATCGCAGTGCGGCTCTTGCGTGGTCTTGTGTGCCTCAACTGGCATGGACCGGCGGAATCATCATCAGCATCAGCCTGGTTACGCCTACTGCAGGGCAAAGGCCTCTCCCATACATCTCCAACAACCCCGATCATGTACTATGTGTGGCCATGTCGTCCCTGCAAACTTCTTAATCTCATGCGCCCGCCTAACTTTCTGCCGCCCTCTGCTAAGCTTCCCTTCCCTTGGAATCCATTCCGTAACCCTTAATGACCATTGGTTATCTTCCCTCCTCATTTCGTGTCCTGCCCATGCCCATTTCTTTTTCTTGATTTCAACTAAGACATCATTAACTCGCGTTTGTTCCCTCACCCAATCTGCTCTTTTCTTATCCTTTAACATTACACCTATCATTCTTCTTTCCATAGCTCGTTGCGTCGTCCTCAATTTGAGCAGAACCATTTTCGTAAGCCTCCAGGTTTCTGCCCCATAGTTGAGTACTGGTAAGACACAGGTATTATATACTTTCCTCTTCAGGGGATAATGGCAACCTGCTAATCATCATCTGAGAATGCCTGCCAAACACACCCCAGCCCATTCTTGTTCTTCTGAATATTTCTGTCTCATGATCCGCATCCGCTGTCACTACCTGCCCTAAGTTGATGTATTCCCTTACGACTTCTAGTGCCTCGCTGCCAATTGTAAATTGCTGTTTTCTTCCGAGACTGTTAAGCATTACTTTAGTTTCCTGCTGAATAATTTTTAGACCCACTCTTCTGCTTTGCCTATCCAGGTCAGTGAACATGCATTGCAATTGGTCCCCTGAGGTACTGAGGAAGGCAATGTCATCAGCGAATCGCGAGTTACTAAGCTATTCTCGATTAACTTTTATCCCCAATTCTTCCCAATCCATGTCTCTGAATACCTCCTGTAAAATAAAATGCCCAAATAAAACAAAGCATTTTGGGGGCCGTTGACCGTGCTGACGCAGTGTGATTTCTGCCCAGTCCCCTGTATGTCAACTTGATAAAATGCAACAAGGCGTGGGTCAACGAAGAGACTAACAATGACTCCCATGAGGTGCGACTAGAGCAGCACGGTTCTGCACTGTCTGGTGTGGTTTACCTGGCATGCACCGCGGGAATCTCACTGTGCACTTAAAACAAATGATTGTGAAGGCTGTTGCCGATGCTGACACTATGTGATTTCTGCCCAGTGCTATTTAATGTCAACGTGCAGAAATGCAAGAAGGTGTGCGTAAGCGAAGAGAGTAACAATGACTCCCTCGTGGTGCGACTAGAGCAGTGCGGCTCTTGCGCAGTCTGCTGCACTTCAACTGGCATAGATCGGGGGAATCCGACTGTCCATTTAAAACAAATGATTCGAGGGCCGTTCACCATGCTGACGCAATGTGATTTCTGCCTAGTGCTCTAAACGGCAAAGTGATGAAATAAAGAAATGCCTGGATAAAGGACAGGTGTAAGAGTGACTCCTGTGAGGTGCGGCCTGAGCAGTGCAGCTCTTGCACGGTATGGTACGCCTCAACTGGCATGGACCGGTGGAATTCACTGTCCAAATGAAACAAAGCATTCTTGGGGCCAGTGCTCTAAAGGTCAACGTGAAGAAATGCAAAAAGGTGGGTATAAAGGACAGGAGTAAGAATGACTCCCGTGCAGAGTTTATTGAGCAGTTTCGCTTTGTGCTATCCATTGTGCTTCATTTGGTATGGACCGGTGGAATCCAACTGTCCATTAAAACAAAGCTTTGCGAAGACTTTTGATCATGCTGACGTAATGTGACTTCTGCCCAGCGCTCTAAATGTCAACGTGAAGAAATGCAACAAGGCATGGCTACACAAAGCGAGTAACAATGGCTCTCTTGAGGGGCGGCTAGAGCAGTGTGGCGCTTGCGCTGCTTGGTGCGCTTCAACTGGCATGGACCGGGAGAATCCGACTCTCCAAATAAAACAATGCATTTTGAGGGCCGTTGACCATGCTGACGCAATGTGATTTCTGCCCAGGTCTGTAAATGTCAACGTGAAGAAATGAAAAAAAGGCGTGGTTAAACGACAGGAGTAACTATGACACCCTTTAGGTGCGGCTAGCGCAGTACAGCTCTTGCGCGGTCTGGTGCGAATGAACTGGCATGGACTGACAGAATCCACTGTCCAAATAAAACAAACCATTCTGGGGGCCGTTGAGCATGCTGATGCAGTGTGATTTCTGCACAGTGCTCTAAATGTCGAAGTGAAAAAATGAAAAAAAAAGCGTGGATAAAAGACAGGAGTAAGAATGACTCCCTTGCAGTGTGGATTGAGCTGTGCCGCTTTGCACTTTCCGTTGCGCTTCAACTGGTATGGACCGGGAGAATCTGACTGTCCATTGAAAACAAAGCATTGCGAGGACTTTTGACCATGCTGATGCAATGTGATCTCTGCCCAGTCCCCTATATGTCAACTTGATAAAATCAACAAGGCGTGGGTAAACGAAGAGACTAACAATGACTCCCATGAGGTGCGACTAGAGCAGCACGGCTCTGCACTGTCTGGTGTGGCTTACCTGGCATGCACCGGGGGAATCTCACTGTGCACTTAAAACAAATGATTGTGAAGGCTGTTGCCGATGCTGACACTATGTGATTTCTGCCCAGTACTATTTAATGTCAACGTGAAGAAATGCAAGAAGGTGTGTGTAAGCGGTGAGAGTAACAATGACTCCCTTGAGGTGCGACTAGAGCAGTGCAGCTTTTGCACAGTCTGCTGCACTCCAGCTGGCATAGATCGGGGGAATCCGACTGTCCATTTAAAACAAATGATTGCGAGGGCCGTCGGCCATGCTGACGCAATGTGATTTCTGCCCAGTGCTCTAAACGTGAAACTGAAGTAAATAAAAAAAGGCATGGATAAACTACAGGTGTCACAATGACTCCCTTGTGGTGCGGCTATCGCAGTGCGGCTCTTGCGTGGTCTTGTGTGCCTCAACTGGCATGGACCGGCGGAATCATCATCAGCATCAGCCTGGTTACGCCTACTGCAGGGCAAAGGCCTCTCCCATACACCTCCAACAACACCGATCATGTACTATGTGTGGCCATGTCGTCCCTGCAAACTTCTTAATCTCATGCGCCCGCCTAACTTTCTGCCGCCCTCTGCTAAGCTTCCCTTCCCTTGGAATCCATTCCGTAACCCTTAATGACCATCGGTTATCTTCCCTCCTCATTTCGTGTCCTGCCCATGCCCATTTCTTTTTCTTGATTTCAACTAAGACATCATTAACTCGCGTTTGTTCCCTCACCCAATCTGCTCTTTTCTTATCCTTTAACATTACACCTGTCATTCTTCTTTCCATAGCTCGTTGCGTCGTCCTCAATTTGAGCAGAACCATTTTCGTAAGCCTCCAGGTTTCTGCCCCATAGTTGAGTACTGGTAAGACACAGGTATTATATACTTTCCTCTTGAGGGGATAATGGCAACCTGCTAATCATCATCTGAGAATGCCTGCCAAACACACCCCAGCCCATTCTTGTTCTTCTGAATATTTCTGTCTCATGATCCGCATCCGCTGTCACTACCTGCCCTAAGTTGATGTATTCCCTTACGACTTCTAGTGCCTCGCTGCCAATTGTAAATTGCTGTTTTCTTCCGAGACTGTTAAGCATTACTTTAGTTTCCTGCTGATTAATTTTTAGACCCACTCTTCTGCTTTGCCTATCCAGGTCAGTGAACATGCATTGCAATTGGTCCCCTGAGGTACTGAGGAAGGCAATGTCATCAGTGAATCGCGAGTTTCTAAGCTATTCTCGATTAACTTTTATCCCCAATTCTTCCCAATCCATGTCTCTGAATACCTCCTGTAAAATAAAATGCCCAAATAAAACAAAGCATTTTGGGGGCCGTTGACCGTGCTGACGCAGTGTGATTTCTGCACAGTGCTCTAAATGTCAAAGTAAAGAAATGAAAAAAAGGTGTGGATAAACGACATGAGTAAGAATGACTCCCTTGCAGTGTGCATTCAGCTGTGCCGCTTTGCACTTTCCATTGCGCTTGAACTGGTATAGACCGGGGGAATCCGACTGTCGATTTAAAACAAAGCATTGCGGGGACTTTTGACCACGCTGACGCAATGTGATTTCTGCACAGTCCCCTATATGTCAACTTGATAAAATGCAACAAGGCGTGGGTAAACGAAGAGACTAACAATGACTCCCATGAGGTGCGACTAGAGCAGCACAGGTCTGCACTGTCTGGTGTGGCTTACCTGGCATGCACCGCGGGAATCTCACTGTGCACTTAAAACAAACGATTGTGAAGGCTGTTGCCGATGCTGACACTATGTGATTTGTGCCCAGTGCTACTTAATGTCAACGTGAAGAAATGCAAGAAGGTGTGAATGCGATGAGAGTAACAATGACTCCCGCGAGGTGCGACTAGAGCAGTGCGGCTCTTGCGCAGTCTGCTGCACTCCAACTGGCATAGATCGGGGGAATCCGACTGTCCATTTAAAACAAATAATTGCGCGGGCCGTTCACCATGCTGACGCAATGTGATTTCTGCCTAGTGCTATAAACGGCAAAGTGATGAAATAAAGAAATGCCTGGATAAAGGACAGGTGTAAGAGTGACTCCTGTGAGGTGCGGCTGGAGCAGTGCAGCTCTTGCGCGGTATGGTACGCCTCAACTGGCATGGACGGGCGGAATTCACTGTCCAAATGAAACAAAGCATTCTGGGAGCCAGTGCTCTAAATGTCAACGTGAAGAAATGCAACAAGGCATGGCTACACAAAGCGAGTAACAATGGCTCTCTTGAGGTGCGGCTAGAGCAGTGTGGCGCTTGCGCTGCCTGGTGCGCTTCAACTGGCATGGACCGGGAGAATCAGACTCTCCAAATAAAACAATGCATTTTGAGGGCCGTTGACCATGCTGACGCAATGTGATTTCTGCCCAGGTCTGTAAATGTCAACGTGCAGAAATGAAAAAAAAGGCGTGGTTAAACGACAGGAGTAAGAATGACTCCCTTGCAGTGTGGATTCAGGAGTGGCGCTTTATGCTATCTGTTGTGCATCAACTGGCATGGAGCGGCTGAAACTGACTGTCCACTTAAAACAAAGCATTGCAAGGACTTTTGACGATGCTGACGCAATGTGATTTGTGCCCAGGGCTCTAAATGTCAATGTGAGGAAATGGAACAAAGCGTCGGTGAAGGACGTTAGTAACAATGACTCCCTTGAGGTGCGGCTAGAACAGTGCTGCTTTGCACTGTCTGGTGTGGTTCAACTGGAATGCACAGGGGGAATCTTACTGTGCTTTTAAAAGATATAATTGCGAGGGCGGTTGACCATTTTTATGCAAGGTGATTTGTGCCCAGTGCCCTAAATGTCAACCTGAAGAAATAGAACAAGGCGTGGGGGAGCTAAGTGAGTAACAATGACTCCCTTGAGCTGCGGCTAGAGCAGTGCGGCTCTAGCGCTGCCTGGTGCGCTTCAACTGGGATAGATCGGGGTAATCCGACTGTCCATTTAAAACAAATGATTGCGAGGGCCGTTGACCATGCTGACGCAATTTGATTTCTGCCTAGTGCTTTAAACGTGAAATAAATAAATTAAGGAAAGGGCTGGATAAACGACAGGAGTAACTATGACACCCTTTAGGTGCGGCTAGCGCAGTGCAGCTCTTGCGCGGTCTGGTGCGAATGAACTGGCATGGACTGACAGAATCCACTGTCCAAATAAAACAAACCATTCTGGGGGCCGTTGAGCTTGCTGACGCAGTGTGATTTCTGCACAGTGCTCTAAATGTCGAAGTGAAAAAATGAAAAAAAAAGCGTGGATAAAAGACAGGAGTAAGAATGACTCCCTTGCAGTGTGGATTGAGCTGTGCCGCTTTGCACTTTCCGTTGCGCTTCAACTGGTATGGACCGGTAGAATCTGACTGTCCATTTAAGACAAAGCATTGCGAGGACTTTTGACCATGCTGATGCAATGTGATCTCTGCCCAGTCCCCTAAATGTCAACGTGATAAAATGCAACAAGGCGAGGGTAAACGAAGAGACTAACAATGACTCCCATGAGGTGGGACTAGAGTAGAGCGGCTTTGCACTGTCTGGTGTGGTTTACCTGGCATGCAACGGGGGAATCTAACTCTGCCATGAAAAGAAATGATTGCGAAGGCCGTTGACCGTGCTGACACAATGTGATTTCTGCCCAGTGCTATTTAATGTCAATGTGAAGAAATGCAAAAAAGGTGTGTGTAAGCGATGAGAGTAACAATGACACCCTTGAGGTGTGATTAGAGCAGCGCAGCATTTGCACAGTCTGCTGCACTCCAGCTGGCATAGATCGGGGGAATCCGACTGTCCAATTAAAACAAATGATTGTGAGCGCCGTCGACCATGCTGACGGAATGTGATTTCTGCCCAGTGCTATTTAATGTCAACGTGAAGAAATGCAAGAAGGTGTGTGTAAGCGGTGAGAGTAACAATGACTCCCTTGAGGTGCGCCTAGAGCAGTGCGGCTCTTGCGCAGTCTGCTGCACTCCAACTGGCATAGATCGGGGGAATCCGACTGTCAATTTATAACAAATGATTGCGAGGGCCGTTCACCATGCTTACGCAATGTGATTTCTGCCCAGTGCTCTAAACGTCAAAGTGAAGTAATTAAAAAAAGGACGGATAAACGACAGGAGTAACCATGACTCCCTTGTGGAGCGGCTATCGCAGTGCGGCTCTTGCGTGGTCTTGTGTGCCTCAACTGGCATGGACCGGCGGAATCAGCATCAGCCTGGTTACGCCTACTGCAGGGCAAAGGCCTCTCCCATACATCTCCAACAACCCCGATCATGTACTAAGTGTGGCCATGTCGTCCCTGCAAACTTCTTAATCTCATGCGCCCGCCTAACTTTCTGCCGCCCTCTGCTAAGCTCCCCTTCCCTTGGAATCCATTCCGTAACCCTTAATGACCATTGGTTATCTTCCCTCCTCATTTCGTGTCCTGCCCATGCCCATTTCTTTTTCTTGATTTCAACTAAGACATCATTACCTCGCGTTTGTTCCCTCACCCAATCTGCTCTTTTCTTATCCTTTAACATTACACCTATCATTCTTCTTTCCATAGCTCGTTGCGTCGTCCTCAATTTGAGCAGAACCATTTTCGTAAGCCTCCAGGTTTCTGCCCCATAGTTGAGTACTGGTAAGACACAGGTATTATATACTTTCCTCTTGAGGGGATAACGGCAACCTGCTATTCATCATCTGAGAATGCCTGCCAAACGCACCCTAGCCCATTCTTGTTCTTCTGAATATTTCTGTCTTATGATCCGCATCCGCTGTCACTACCTGACCTAAGTTGGTGTATTCCCTTACGACTTCCAGTGCCTCGCTGCCTATTGTAAATTGCGGTTTTCTTCGGAGACTGTTAAGCATTACTTTAGTTTCCTGCAGATTAATTTTTAGACCCACTCTTCTGCTTTGCCTATCCAGGTCACTGAACATGCATTGCAATTGGTCCCCTGAGGTACTAAGCAAGGCAATGTCATCAGCGAATCGCGAGTTACCAAGCTATTCTCGATTAACTTTTATCCCCAATTCTTCCCAATCCATGTCTCTGAATACCTCCTGTAAAATAAAATGCCCAAATAAAACAAAGCATATTGGGGGCCGTTGACCGTGCTGACGCAGTGTGATTTCTGCCCAGTCCCCTATATGTCAACTTGATAAAATGCAACAAGGCGTGGGTAAACGAAGAGACTAACAATGACTCCCATGAGGTGCGACTAGAGCAGCACGGTTCTGCACTGTCTGGTGTGGTTTACCTGGCATGCACCGCGGGAATCTCACTGTGCACTTAAAACAAATGATTGTGAAGGCTGTTGCCGATGCTGACACTATGTGATTTCTGCCCAGTGCTATTTAATGTCAACGTGAAGAAATGCAAGAAGGTGTGCGTAAGCGAAGAGAGTAACAATGACTCCCTCGTGGTGCGACTAGAGCAGTGCGGCTCTTGCGCAGTCTGCTGCACTCCAACTGGCACAGATCGGGGGAATCCGACTGTCCATTTAAAACAAATGATTCGAGGGCCGTTCACCATGCTGACGCAATGTGATTTCTGCCTAGTGCTCTAAACGGCAAAGTGATGAAATAAAGAAATGCCTGGATAAAGGACAGGTGTAAGAGTGACTCCTGTGAGGTGCGGCTGGAGCAGTGCAGCTCTTGCACGGTATGGTACGCCTCAACTGGCATGGACCGGTGGAATTCACTGTCCAAATGAAACAAAGCATTCTGGGGGCCAGTGCTCTAAAGGTCAACGTGAAGAAATGCAAAAAGGTGGGTATAAAGGACAGGAGTAAGAATGACTCCCGTGCAGAGTTTATTGAGCAGTTTCGCTTTGTGCTATCCATTGTGCTTCATTTGGTATGGACCGGTGGAATCCAACTGTCCATTAAAACAAAGCTTTGCGAAGACTTTTGATCATGCTGACGTAATGTGACTTCTGCCCAGCGCTCTAAATGTCAACGTGAAGAAATGCAACAAGGCATGGCTACACAAAGCGAGTAACAATGGCTCTCTTGAGGGGCGGCTAGAGCAGTGTGGTGCTTGCGCTGCTTGGTGCGCTTCAACTGGCATGGACCGGGAGAATCCGACTCTCCAAATAAAACAATGCATTTTGAGGGCCGTTGACCATGCTGACGCAATGTGATTTCTGCCCAGGTCTGTAAATGTCAACGTGAAGAAATGAAAAAAAGGCGTGGTTAAACGACAGGAGTAACTATGACACCCTTTAGGTGCGGCTAGCGCAGTACAGCTCTTGCGCGGTCTGGTGCGAATGAACTGGCATGGACTGACAGAATCCACTGTCCAAATAAAACAAACCATTCTGGGGGCCGTTGAGCATGCTGACGCAGTGTGATTTCTGCACAGTGCTCTAAATGTCGAAGTGAAAAAATGAAAAAAAAAGCGTGGATAAAAGACAGGAGTAAGAATGACTCCCTTGCAGTGTGGATTGAGCTGTGCCGCTTTGCACTTTCCGTTGCGCTTCAACTGGTATGGACCGGGAGAACCTGACTGTCCATTGAAAACAAAGCATTGCGAGGACTTTTGACCATGCTCATGCAATGTGATCTCTGCCCAGTCCCCTATATGTCAACTTGATAAAATCAACAAGGCGTGGGTAAACGAAGAGACTAACAATGACTCCCATGAGGTGCGACTTGAGCAGCACGGCTCTGCACTGTCTGGTGTGGCTTACCTGGCATGCACCGGGGGAATCTCACTGTGCACTTAAAACAAATGATTGTGAAGGCTGTTGCCGATGCTGACACTATGTGATTTCTGCCCAGTGCTATTTAATGTCAACGTGAAGAAATGCAAGAAGGTGTGTGTAAGCGGTGAGAGTAACAATGACTCCCTTGAGGTGCGACTAGAGCAATGCAGCTTTTGCACAGTCTGCTGCACTCCAGCTGGCATAGATCGGGGGAATCCGACTGTCCATTTAAAACAAATGATTGCGAGGGCCGTCGGCCATGCTGACGCAATGTGATTTCTGCCCAGTGCTCTAAACGTGAAACTGAAGTAAATAAAAAAAGGCATGGATAAACTACAGGAGTCACAATGACTCCCTTGTGGTGCGGCTATCGCAGTGCGGCTCTTGCGTGGTCTTGTGTGCCTCAACTGGCATGGACCGGCGGAATCATCATCAGCATCAGCCTGGTTACGCCTACTGCAGGGCAAAGGCCTCTCCCATACATCTCCAACAACCCCGATCATGTACTATGTGTGGCCATGTCGTCCCTGCAAACTTCTTAATCTCATGCGCCCGCCTAACTTTCTGCCGCCCTCTGCTAAGCTTCCCTTCCCTTGGAATCCATTCCGTAACCCTTAATGACCATTGGTTATCTTCCCTCCTCATTTCGTGTCCTGCCCATGCCCATTTATTTTTCTTGATTTCAACTAAGACATCATTAACTCGCGTTTGTTCCCTCACCCAATCTGCTCTTTTCTTATCCTTTAACATTACACCTATCATTCTTCTTTCCATAGCTCGTTGCGTCGTCCTCAATTTGAGCAGAACCATTTTCGTAAGCCTCCAGGTTTCTGCCCCATAGTTGAGTACTGGTAAGACACAGGTATTATATACTTTCCTCTTGAGGGGATAATGGCAACCTGCTAATCATCATCTGAGAATGCCTGCCAAACACACCCCAGCCCATTCTTGTTCTTCTGAATATTTCTGTCTCATGATCCGCATCCGCTGTCACTACCTGCCCTAAGTTGATGTATTCCCTTACGACTTCTAGTGCCTCGCTGCCAATTGTAAATTGCTGTTTTCTTCCGAGACTGTTAAGCATTACTTTAGTTTCCTGCTGATTAATTTTTAGACCCACTCTTCTGCTTTGCCTATCCAGGTCAGTGAACATGCATTGCAATTGGTCCCCTGAGGTACTGAGGAAGGCAATGTCATCAGCGAATCGCGAGTTTCTAAGCTATTCTCGATTAACTTTTATCCCCAATTCTTCCCAATCCATGTCTCTGAATACCTCCTGTAAAATAAAATGCCCAAATAAAACAAAGCATTTTGGGGGCCGTTGACCGTGCTGACGCAGTGTGATTTCTGCACAGTGCTCTAAATGTCAAAGTAAAGAAATGAAAAAAAGGTGTGGATAAACGACATGAGTGAGAATGACTCCCTTGCAGTGTGCATTCAGCTGTGCCGCTTTGCACTTTCCATTGCGCTTGAACTGGTATAGACCGGGGGAATCCGACTGTCGATTTAAAACAAAGCATTGCGGGGACTTTTGACCACGCTGACGCAATGTGATTTCTGCACAGTCCCCTATATGTCAACTTGATAAAATGCAACAAGGCGTGGGTAAACGAAGAGACTAACAATGACTCCCATGAGGTGCGACTAGAGCAGCACAGGTCTGCACTGTCTGCTGTGGCTTACCTGGCATGCACCGCGGGAATCTCACTGTGCACTTAAAACAAACGATTGTGAAGGCTGTTGCCGATGCTGACACTATGTGATTTGTGCCCAGTGCTACTTAATGTCAACGTGAAGAAATGCAAGAAGGTGTGAATGCGATGAGAGTAACAATGACTCCCGCGAGGTGCGACTAGAGCAGTGCGGCTCTTGCGCAGTCTGCTGCACTCCAACTGGCATAGATCGGGGGAATCCGACTGTCCATTTAAAACAAATAATTGCGCGGGCCGTTCACCATGCTGACGCAATGTGATTTCTGCCTAGTGCTATAAACGGCAAAGTGATGAAATAAAGAAATGCCTGGATAAAGGACAGGTGTAAGAGTGACTCCTGTGAGGTGCGACTGGAGCAGTGCAGCTCTTGCGCGGTATGGTACGCCTCAACTGGCATGGACGGGCGGAATTCACTGTCCAAATGAAACAAAGCATTCTGGGAGCCAGTGCTCTAAATGTCAACGTGAAGAAATGCAAAAAGGTGGGTATAAAGGACAGGAGTAAGAATGACTCCCGTGCAGAGTTTATTGAGCAGTTTCGCTTTGTGCTATCCATTGTGCTTCATTTGGTATGGACCGGTGGAATCCAACTGTCCATTAAAACAAAGCTTTGCGAAGACTTTTGATCATGCTGACGTAATGTGACTTCTGCCCAGCGCTCTAAATGTCAACGTGAAGAAATGCAACAAGGCATGGCTACACAAAGCGAGTAACAATGGCTCTCTTGAGGTGCGGCTAGAGCAGTGTGGCGCTTGCGCTGCCTGGTGCGCTTCAACTGGCATGGACCGGGAGAATCAGACTCTCCAAATAAAACAATGCATTTTGAGGGCCGTTGACCATGCTGACGCAATGTGATTTCTGCCCAGGTCTGTAAATGTCAACGTGCAGAAATGAAAAAAAAGGCGTGGTTAAACGACAGGAGTAAGAATGACTCCCTTGCAGTGTGGATTCAGGAGTGGCGCTTTATGCTATCTGTTGTGCATCAACTGGCACGGAGCGGCTGAAACTGACTGTCCACTTAAAACAAAGCATTGCAAGGACTTTTGACGATGCTGACGCAATGTGATTTGTGCCCAGGGCTCTAAATGTCAATGTGAGGAAATGGAACAAAGCGTCGGTGAAGGACGTTAGTAACAATGACTCCCTTGAGGTGCGGCTAGAACAGTGCTGCTTTGCACTGTCTGGTGTGGTTCAACTGGAATGCACAGGGGGAATCTTACTGTGCTTTTAAAAGATATAATGGCGAGGGCGGTTGACCATTTTTATGCAAGGTGATTTGTGCCCAGTGCCCTAAATGTCAACCTGAAGAAATAGAACAAGGCGTGGGGGAGCTAAGTGAGTAACAATGACTCCCTTGAGCTGCGGCTAGAGCAGTGCGGCTCTAGCGCTGCCTGGTGCGCTTCAACTGGGATAGATCGGGGTAATCCGACTGTCCATTTAAAACAAATGATTGCGAGGGCCGTTGACCATGCTGACGCAATTTGATTTCTGCCTAGTGCTTTAAACGTGAAATAAATAAATTAAGGAAAGGGCTGGATAAACGACAGGAGTAACTATGACACCCTTTAGGTGCGGCTAGCGCAGTGCAGCTCTTGCGCGGTCTGGTGCGAATGAACTGGCATGGACTGACAGAATCCACTGTCCAAATAAAACAAACCATTCTGGGGGCCGTTGAGCTTGCTGACGCAGTGTGATTTCTGCACAGTGCTCTAAATGTCGAAGTGAAAAAATGAAAAAAAAAGCGTGGATAAAAGACAGGAGTAAGAATGACTCCCTTGCAGTGTGGATTGAGCTGTGCCGCTTTGCACTTTCCGTTGCGCTTCAACTGGTATGGACCGGGAGAATCTGACTGTCCATTTAAAACAAAGCATTGCGAGGACTTTTGACCATGCTGATGCAATGTGATCTCTGCCCAGTCCTTTAAATGTCAACGTGATAAAATGCAACAAGGCGAGGGTAAACGAAGAGACTAACAATGACTCCCATGAGGTGGGACTAGAGTAGAGCGGCTTTGCACTGTCTGGTGTGGTTTACCTGGCATGCAACGGGGGAATCTAACTCTGCCATGAAAAGAAATGATTGCGAAGGCCGTTGACCATGCTGACACAATGTGATTTCTGCCCAGTGCTATTTAATGTCAATGTGAAGAAATGCAAAAAAGGTGTGTGTAAGCGATGAGAGTAACAATGACACCCTTGAGGTGTGACTAGAGCAGCGCAGCATTTGCACAGTCTGCTGCACTCCAGCTGGCATAGATCGGGGGAATCCGACTGTCCAATTAAAACCAATGATTGTGAGCGCCGTCGACCATGCTGACGGAATGTGATTTCTGCCCAGTGCTCTAAACGTCAAAGTGAAGTAATTAAAAAAAGGACGGATAAACGAGAGGAGTAACCATGACTCCCTTGTGGAGCGGCTATCGCAGTGCGGCTCTTGCGTGGTCTTGTGTGCCTCAACTGGCATGGACCGGCGGAATCAGCATCAGCCTGGTTACGCCTACTGCAGGGCAAAGGCCTCTCCCATACATCTCCAACAACCCCGATCATGTACTAAGTGTGGCCATGTCGTCCCTGCAAACTTCTTAATCTCATGCGCCCGCCTAACTTTCTGCCGCCCTCTGCTAAGCTCCCCTTCCCTTGGAATCCATTCCGTAACCCTTAATGACCATTGGTTATCTTCCCTCCTCATTTCGTGTCCTGCCCATGCCCATTTCTTTTTCTTGATTTCAACTAAGACATCATTAACTCGCGTTTGTTCCCTCACCCAATCTGCTCTTTTCTTATCCTTTAACATTACACCTATCATTCTTCTTTCCATAGCTCGTTGCGTCGTCCTCAATTTGAGCAGAACCATTTTCGTAAGCCTCCAGGTTTCTGCCCCATAGTTGAGTACTGGTAAGACACAGGTATTATATACTTTCCTCTTGAGGGGATAATGGCAACCTGCTAATCATCATCTGAGAATGCCTGCCAAACACACCCCAGCCCATTCTTGTTCTTCTGAATATTTCTGTCTCATGATCCGCATCCGCTGTCACTACCTGCCCTAAGTTGATGTATTCCCTTACGACTTCTAGTGCCTCGCTGCCAATTGTAAATTGCTGTTTTCTTCCGAGACTGTTAAGCATTACTTTAGTTTCCTGCTGATTAATTTTTAGACCCACTCTTCTGCTTTGCCTATCCAGGTCAGTGAACATGCATTGCAATTGGTCCCCTGAGGTACTGAGGAAGGCAATGTCATCAGCGAATCGCGAGTTACTAAGCTATTCTCGATTAACTTTTATCCCCAATTCTTCCCAATCCATGTCTCTGAATACCTCCTGTAAAATAAAATGCCCAAATAAAACAAAGCATTTTGGGGGCCGTTGACCGTGCTGACGCAGTGTGATTTCTGCCCAGTCCCCTATATGTCAACTTGATAAAATGCAACAAGGCGTGGGTAAACGAAGAGACTAACAATGACTCCCATGAGGTGCGACTAGAGCAGCACGGTTCTGCACTGTCTGGTGTGGTTTACCTGGCATGCACCGCGGGAATCTCACTGTGCACTTAAAACAAATGATTGTGAAGGCTGTTGCCGATGCTGACACTATGTGATTTCTGCCCAGTGCTATTTAATGTCAACGTGAAGAAATGCAAGAAGGTGTGCGTAAGCGAAGAGAGTAACAATGACTCCCTCGTGGTGCGACTAGAGCAGTGCGGCTCTTGCGCAGTCTGCTGCACTTCAACTGGCATAGATCGGGGGAATCCGACGGTCCATTTAAAACAAATGATTCGAGGGCCGTTCACCATGCTGACGCAATGTGATTTCTGCCTAGTGCTCTAAACGGCAAAGTGATGAAATAAAGAAATGCCTGGATAAAGGACAGGTGTAAGAGTGACTCCTGTGAGGTGCGGCTGGAGCAGTGCAGCTCTTGCACGGTATGGTACGCCTCAACTGGCATGGACCGGTGGAATTCACTGTCCAAATGAAACAAAGCATTCTGGGGGCCAGTGCTCTAAAGGTCAACGTGAAGAAATGCAAAAAGGTGGGTATAAAGGACAGGAGTAAGAATGACTCCCGTGCAGAGTTTATTGAGCAGTTTCGCTTTGTGCTATCCATTGTGCTTCATTTGGTATGGACCGGTGGAATCCAACTGTCCATTAAAACAAAGCTTTGCGAAGACTTTTGATCATGCTGACGTAATGTGACTTCTGCCCAGCGCTCTAAATGTCAACGTGAAGAAATGCAACAAGGCATGGCTACACAAAGCGAGTAACAATGGCCCTCTTGAGGGGCGGCTAGATCAGTGTGGCGCTTGCGCTGCTTGGTGCGCTTCAACTGGCATGGACCGGGAGAATCCGACTCTCCAAATAAAACAATGCATTTTGAGGGCCGTTGACCATGCTGACGCAATGTGATTTCTGCCCAGGTCTGTAAATGTCAACGTGAAGAAATGAAAAAAAGGCGTGGTTAAACGACAGGAGTAACTATGACACCCTTTAGGTGCGGCTAGCGCAGTACAGCTCTTGCGCGGTCTGGTGCGAATGAACTGGCATGGACTGACAGAATCCACTGTCCAAATAAAACAAACCATTCTTGGGGCCGTTGAGCATGCTGACGCAGTGTCATTTCTGCACAGTGCTCTAAATGTCGAAGTGAAAAAATGAAGAAAAAAAGCGTGGATAAAAGACAGGAGTAAGAATGACTCCCTTGCAGTGTGGATTGAGCTGTGCCGCTTTGCACTTTCCGTTGCGCTTCAACTGGTATGGACCGGGAGAATCTGACTGTCCATTGAAAACAAAGCATTGCGAGGACTTTTGACCATGCTGATGCAATGTGATCTCTGCCCAGTCCCCTATATGTCAACTTGATAAAATCAACAAGGCGTGGGTAAACGAAGAGACTAACAATGACTCCCATGAGGTGCGACTAGAGCAGCACAGGTCTGCACTGTCTGGTGTGGCTTACCTGGCATGCACCGCGGGAATCTCACTGTGCACTTAAAACAAACGATTGTGAAGGCTGTTGCCGATGCTGACACTATGTGATTTCTGCCCAGTGCTATTTAATGTCAACGTGAAGAAATGCAAGAAGGCGTGTATGCGATGAGAGTAACAATGACTCCCTCGAGGTGCGACTAGAGCTGTGCGGCTCTTGTGCAGTCTGCTGCACTCCAACTGGCATAGATCGGGGGAATCCGACTGTCCATTTAAAACAAATAATTGCGTGGGCCGTTCACCATGCTCACGCAATGTGATTTCTGCCTAGTGCTCTAAACGGCAAAGTGATGAAATAAAGAAATGCCTGGATAAAGGACAGGTGTAAGAGTAACTCCTGTGAGGTGTGGCTGGAGCAGTGCAGCTCTTGCGCGGTATGGTACGCCTCAACTGGCATGGACGGGCGGAATTCACTGTCCAAATGAAACAAAGCATTCTGGGAGCCAGTGCTCTAAATGTCAACGTGAAGAAATGCAAAAAGGTGGGTATAAAGGACAGGAGTAAGAATGACTCCCGTGCAGAGTTTATTGAGCAGTTTCGCTTTGTGCTATCCATTGTGCTTCATTTTGTATGGACCGGTGGAATCCAACTGTCCATTAAAACAAAGCTTTGCGAAGACTTTTGATCATGCTGACGTAATGTGACTTCTGCCCAGCGCTCTAAATGTCAACGTGAAGAAATGCAACAAGGCATGGCTACACAAAGCGAGTAACAATCGCTCTCTTGAGGTGCGGCTAGAGCAGTGTGGCGCTTGCGCTGCCTGGTGCGCTTCAACTGGCATGGATCGGGAGAATCCGACTCTCCAAATAAAACAATGCATTTTGAGGGCCGTTGACCATGCTGACGCAATGTGATTTCTGCCCAGGTCTGTAAATGTCAACGTGCAGAAATGAAAAAAAGGCGTGGGTAAACGACAGGAGTAAGAATGACTCCCTTGCAGTGTGCATTCAGCTGTGCCGCTTTGCACTTTCCATTGCACTTGAACTGGTATAGACCGGGGGAATCCGACTGTCCATTTAAAACAAAGCATTGCGGGGAATTTTGACCACGCTGACGCAATGTGGTTTCTGCCCAGTCCCCTATATGTCAACTTGATAAAATGCAACAAGGCGTGGGTAAACGAAGAGACTAACAATGACTCCCATGAGGTGCGACTAGAGCAGCACAGGTCTGCACTGTCTGGTGTGGCTTACCTGGCATGCACCGCGGGAATCTCACTGTGCACTTAAAACAAACGATTCTGAAGGCTGTTGCCGATGCTGACACTATGTGATTTCTGCCCAGTGCTACTTAATGTCAACGTGAAGAAATGCAAGAAGGTGTGAATGCGATGAGGGTAACAATGACTCCCGCGAGGTGCGACTAGAGCAGTGCGGCTCTTGCGCAGTCTGCTGCACTCCAACTGGCATAGATCGGGGGAATCCGACTGTCCATTTAAAACAAATAATTGCGCGGGCCGTTCACCATGCTGACGCAATGTGATTTCTGCCTAGTGCTATAAACGGCAAAGTGATGAAATAAAGAAATGCCTGGATAAAGGACAGGTGTAAGAGTGACTCCTGTGAGGTGCGGCTGGAGCAGTGCAGCTCTTGCGCGGTATGATACACCTCAACTGGCATGGACGGGCGGAATTCACTGTCCAAATGAAACAAAGCATTCTGGGAGCCAGTGCTCTAAATGTCAACGTGAAGAAATGCAAAAAGGTGGGTATAAAGGACAGGAGTAAGAATGACTCCCGTGCAGAGTTTATTGAGCAGTTTCGCTTTGTGCTATCCATTGTGCTTCATTTGGTATGGACCGGTGGAATCCAACTGTCCATTAAAACAAAGCTTTGCGAAGACTTTTGATCATGCTGACGTAATGTGACTTCTGCCCAGCGCTCTAAATGTCAACGTGAAGAAATGCAACAAGGCATGGCTACACAAAGCGAGTAACAATGGCTCTCTTGAGGTGCGGCTAGAGCAGTGTGGCGCTTGCGCTGCCTGGTGCGCTTCAACTGGCATGGACCGGGAGAATCAGACTCTCCAAATAAAACAATGCATTTTGAGGGCAGTTGACCATGCTGACGCAATGTGATTTCTGCCCAGGTCTGTAAATGTCAACGTGCAGAAATGAAAAAAAAGGCGTGGTTAAACGACAGGAGTAAGAATGACTCCCTTGCAGTGTGGATTCAGGAGTGGCGCTTTATGCTATCTGTTGTGCATCAACTGGCATGGAGCGGCTGAAACTGACTGTCCACTTAAAACAAAGCATTGCAAGGACTTTTGACGATGCTGACGCAATGTGATTTGTGCCCAGGGCTCTAAATGTCAATGTGAGGAAATGGAACAAAGCGTCGGTGAAGGACGTTAGTAACAATGACTCCCTTGAGGTGCGGCTAGAACAGTGCTGCTTTGCACTGTCTGGTGTGGTTCAACTGGAATGCACAGGGGGAATCTTACTGTGCTTTTAAAAGATATAATGGCGAGGGCGGTTGACCATTTTTATGCAAGGTGATTTGTGCCCAGTGCCCTAAATGTCAACCTGAAGAAATAGAACAAGGCGTGGGGGAGCTAAGTGAGTAACAATGACTCCCTTGAGCTGCGGCTAGAGCAGTGCGGCTCTAGCGCTGCCTGGTGCGCTTCAACTGGGATAGATCGGGGTAATCCGACTGTCCATTTAAAACAAATGATTGCGAGGGCCGTTGACCATGCTGACGCAATTTGATTTCTGCCTAGTGCTTTAAACGTGAAATAAATAAATTAAGGAAAGGGCTGGATAAACGACAGGAGTAACTAGACACCCTTTAGGTGCGGCTAGCGCAGTGCAGCTCTTGCGCGGTCTGGTGCGAATGAACTGGCATGGACTGACAGAATCCACTGTCCAAATAAAACAAACCATTCTGGGGGCCGTTGAGCTTGCTGACGCAGTGTGATTTCTGCACAGTGCTCTAAATGTCGAAGTGAAAAAATGAAAAAAAAAGCGTGGATAAAAGACAGGAGTAAGAATGACTCCCTTGCAGTGTGGATTGAGCTGTGCCGCTTTGCACTTTCCGTTGCGCTTCAACTGGTATGGACCGGGAGAATCTGACTGTCCATTTAAAACAAAGCATTGCGAGGACTTTTGACCATGCTGATGCAATGTGATCTCTGCCCAGTCCCCTAAATGTCAACGTGATAAAATGCAACAAGGCGAGGGTAAACGAAGAGACTAACAATGACTCCCATGAGGTGGGACTAGAGTAGAGCGGCTTTGCACTGTCTGGTGTGGTTTACCTGGCATGCAACGGGGGAATCTAACTCTGCCATGAAAAGAAATGATTGCGAAGGCCGTTGACCATGCTGACACAATGTGATTTCTGCCCAGTGCTATTTAATGTCAATGTGAAGAAATGCAAAAAAGGTGTGTGTAAGCGATGAGAGTAACAATGACACCCTTGAGGTGTGACTAGAGCAGCGCAGCATTTGCACAGTCTGCTGCACTCCAGCTGGCATAGATCGGGGGAATCCGACTGTCCAATTAAAACCAATGATTGTGAGCGCCGTCGACCATGCTGACGGAATGTGATTTCTGCCCAGTGCTCTAAACGTCAAAGAGAAGTAATTAAAAAAAAGGACGGATAAACGAGAGGAGTAACCATGACTCCCTTGTGGAGCGGCTATCGCAGTGCGGCTCTTGCGTGGTCTTGTGTGCCTCAACTGGCATGGACCGGCGGAATCAGCATCAGCCTGGTTACGCCTACTGCAGGGCAAAGGCCTCTCCCATACATCTCCAACAACCCCGATCATGTACTAAGTGTGGCCATGTCGTCCCTGCAAACTTCTTAATCTCATGCGCCCGCCTAACTTTCTGCCGCCCTCTGCTAAGCTCCCCTTCCCTTGGAATCCATTCCGTAACCCTTAATGACCATTGGTTATCTTCCCTCCTCATTTCGTGTCCTGCCCATGCCCATTTCTTTTTCTTGATTTCAACTAAGACATCATTAACTCGCGTTTGTTCCCTCACCCAATCTGCTCTTTTCTTATCCTTTAACATTACACCTATCATTCTTCTTTCCATAGCTCGTTGCGTCGTCCTCAATTTGAGCAGAACCATTTTCGTAAGCCTCCAGGTTTCTGCCCCATAGTTGAGTACTGGTAAGACACAGGTATTATATACTTTCCTCTTGAGGGGATAATGGCAACCTGCTAATCATCATCTGAGAATGCCTGCCAAACACACCCCAGCCCATTCTTGTTCTTCTGAATATTTCTGTCTCATGATCCGCATCCGCTGTCACTACCTGCCCTAAGTTGATGTATTCCCTTACGACTTCTAGTGCCTCGCTGCCAATTGTAAATTGCTGTTTTCTTCCGAGACTGTTAAGCATTACTTTAGTTTCCTGCTGATTAATTTTTAGACCCACTCTTCTGCTTTGCCTATCCAGGTCAGTGAACATGCATTGCAATTGGTCCCCTGAGGTACTGAGGAAGGCAATGTCATCAGCGAATCGCGAGTTACTAAGCTATTCTCGATTAACTTTTATCCCCAATTCTTCCCAATCCATGTCTCTGAATACCTCCTGTAAAATAAAATGCCCAAATAAAACAAAGCATTTTGGGGGCCGTTGACCGTGCTGACGCAGTGTGATTTCTGCCCAGTCCCCTATATGTCAACTTGATAAAATCAACAAGGCGTGGGTAAACGAAGAGACTAACAATGACTCCCATGAGGTGCGACTAGAGCAGCACAGGTCTGCACTGTCTGGTGTGGCTTACCTGGCATGCACCGCGGGAATCTCACTGTGCACTTAAAACAAACGATTGTGAAGGCTGTTGCCGATACTGACACTATGTGATTTCTGCCCAGTGCTATTTAATGTCAACGTGAAGAAATGCAAGAAGGTGTGTATGCGATGAGAGTAACAATGACTCCCTCGAGGTGCGACTAGAGCTGTGCGGCTCTTGTGCAGTCTGCTGCACTCCAACTGGCATAGATCGGGGGAATCCGACTGTCCATTTAAAACAAATAATTGCGTGGGCCGTTCACCATGCTCACGCAATGTGATTTCTGCCTAGTGCTCTAAACGGCAAAGTGATGAAATAAAGAAATGCCTGGATAAAGGACAGGTGTAAGAGTGACTCCTGTGAGGTGTGGCTGGAGCAGTGCAGCTCTTGCGCGGTATGGTGCGCCTCAACTGGCATGGACGGGCGGAATTCACTGTCCAAATGAAACAAAGCATTCTGGGAGCCAGTGCTCTAAATGTCAACGTGAAGAAATGCAAAAAGGTGGGTATAAAGGACAGGAGTAAGAATGACTCCCGTGCAGAGTTTATTGAGCAGTTTCGCTTTGTGCTATCCATTGTGCTTCATTTGGTATGGACCGGTGGAATCCAACTGTCCATTAAAACAAAGCTTTGCGAAGACTTTTGATCATGCTGACGTAATGTGACTTCTGCCCAGCGCTCTAAATGTCAACGTGAAGAAATGCAACAAGGCATGGCTACACAAAGCGAGTAACAATCGCTCTCTTGAGGTGCGGCTAGAGCAGTGTGGCGCTTGCGCTGCCTGGTGCGCTTCAACTGGCATGGATCGGGAGAATCCGACTCTCCAAATAAAACAATGCATTTTGAGGGCCGTTGACCATGCTGACGCAATGTGATTTCTGCCCAGGTCTGTAAATGTCAACGTGCAGAAATGAAAAAAAGGCGTGGGTAAACGACAGGAGTAAGAATGACTCCCTTGCAGTGTGCTTTCAGCTGTGCCGCTTTGCACTTTCCATTGCGCTTGAACTGGTATAGACCGGGGGAATCCGACTGTCCATTTAAAACAAAGCATTGCGGGGAATTTTGACCACGCTGACGCAATGTGATTTCTGCCCAGTCCCCTATATGTCAACTTGATAAAATGCAACAAGGCGTGGGTATACGAAGAGACTAACAATGACTCCCATGAGGTGCGACTAGAGCAGCACAGGTCTGCACTGTCTGGTGTGGCTTACCTGGCATGCACCGCGGGAATCTCACTGTGCACTTAAAACAAACGATTGTGAAGGCTGTTGCCGATGCTGACACTATGTGATTTCTGCCCAGTGCTACTTAATGTCAACGTGAAGAAATGCAAGAAGGTGTGAATGCGATGAGAGTAACAATGACTCCCGCGAGGTGCGACTAGAGCAGTGCGGCTCTTGCGCAGTCTGCTGCACTCCAACTGGCATAGATCGGGGGAATCCGACTGTCCATTTAAAACAAATAATTGCGCGGGCCGTTCACCATGCTGACGCAATGTGATTTCTGCCTAGTGCTATAAACGGCAAAGTGATGAAATAAAGAAATGCCTGGATAAAGGACAGGTGTAAGAGTGACTCCTGTGAGGTGCGGCTGGAGCAGTGCAGCTCTTGCGCGGTATGATACGCCTCAACTGGCATGGACGGGCGGAATTCACTGTCCAAATGAAACAAAGCATTCTGGGAGCCAGTGCTCTAAATGTCAACGTGAAGAAATGCAAAAAGGTGGGTATAAAGGACAGGAGTAAGAATGACTCCCGTGCAGAGTTTATTGAGCAGTTTCGCTTTGTGCTATCCATTGTGCTTCATTTGGTATGGACCGGTGGAATCCAACTGTCCATTAAAACAAAGCTTTGCGAAGACTTTTGATCATGCTGACGTAATGTGACTTCTGCCCAGCGCTCTAAATGTCAACGTGAAGAAATGCAACAAGGCATGGCTACACAAAGCGAGTAACAATGGCTCTCTTGAGGTGCGGCTAGAGCAGTGTGGCGCTTGCGCTGCCTGGTGCGCTTCAACTGGCATGGACCGGGAGAATCCGACTCTCCAAATAAAACAATGCATTTTGAGGGCCGTTGACCATGCTGACGCAATGTGATTTCTGCCCAGGTCTGTAAATGTCAACGTGCAGAAATGAAAAAAAGGCGTTTAACGACAGGAGTAAGAATGACTCCCTTGCAGTGTGGATTCAGGAGTGGCGCTTTATGCTATCTGTTGTGCATCAACTGGCATGGAGCGGCTGAAACTGACTGTCCACGTAAAACAAAGCATTGCAAGGACTTTTGACGATGCTGACGCAATGTGATTTGTGCCCAGGGCTCTAAATGTCAATGTGAGGAAATGGAACTAAGCGTGGGTGAAGGACGTTAGTAACTATGACTCCCTTGAGGTGCGGCTAGAACAGTGCTGCTTTGCACTGTCTGGTGTGGTTCAACTGGAATGCACAGGGGGAATCTTACTGTGCTTTTAAAAGATATAATTGCGAGGGCGGTTGACCATTTTTATGCAAGGTGATTTGTGCCCAGTGCCCTAAATGTCAACCTGAAGAAATAGAACAAGGCGTGGGGGAGCTAAGTGAGTAACAATGACTCCCTTGAGCTGCGACTAGAGCAGTGCGGCTCTAGCGCTGCCTGGTGCGCTTCAACTGGGATAGATCGGGGTAATCCGACTGTCCATTTAAAACAAATGATTGCGAGGGCCGTTGACCATGCTGACGCAATTTGATTTCTGCCTAGTGCTTTAAACGTGAAATAAATAAATTAAGGAAAGGGCTGGATAAACGACAGGAGTACCTATGACACCCTTTAGGTGCGGCTAGCGCAGTGCAGCTCTTGCGCGGTCTGGTGCGAATGAACTGGCATGGACTGACAGAATCCACTGTCCAAATAAAACAAACCATTCTGGGGGCCGTTGAGCATGCTGACGCAGTGTGATTTCTGCACAGTGCTCTAAATGTCGAAGTGAAAAAATGAAAAAAAAAGCGTGGATAAAAGACAGGAGTAAGAATGACTCCCTTGCAGTGTGGATTGAGCTGTGCCGCTTTGCACTTTCCGTTGCGCTTCAACTGGTATGGACCGGGAGAATCTGACTGTCCATTTAAAACAAAGCATTGCGAGGACTTTTGACCATGCTGATGCAATGTGATCTCTGCCCAGTCCCCTAAATGTCAACGTGATAAAATGCAACAAGGCGAGGGTAAACGAAGAGACTAACAATGACTCCCATGAGGTGGGACTAGAGTCATCGTCATCATCATCATCATCAGCCTGGTTACGCCCACTGCAGGGCAAAGGCCTCTCCCATATTTCTCCAACAACCCCGGTCATGTACTAATTGTGGCCATGTCTTCCCTGCAAACTTCTTAATCTCATCCGCCCACCTAACTTTCTGCCGTCCCCTGCTACGCTTCCCTTCCCTTGGAATCCAGTCCGTAACCCTTAATGACCATCGGTTATCTTCCCTCCTCATTACATGTCCTGCCCATGCCCATTTCTTTTTCTTAATTTCAACTAAGATGTCATTAACTCGCGTTTGTTCCCTCACCCAATCTGCTCTTTTCTTATCCCTTAACGTTACACCTATCATTCTTCTTTCCATAGCTCGTTGCGTCGTCCTCAATTTGAGTAGAACCCTTTTCGTAAGCCTCCAGGTTTCTGCCCCGTAGGTGAGTACTGGTAAGACACAGCTATTATACACTTTTCTCTTGAGGGATAATGGCAACCTGCTGTTCATGATCTGAGAATGCCTGCCAAACGCACCCCAGCCCATTCTTATTCTTCTGATTATTTCTGCCTCATGATCCGGATCCGCAGTCACTACCTGCCCTAAGTAGATGTATTCCTTTACGACTTCCAGTGCCTCGCTGCCTATTGTAAACTGCTGTTCTCTTCCGAGACTGTTAAACATTACTTTAGTTTTCTGCAGATTAATTTTTAGACCCACTCTTCTGCTTTGCCTCTCCAGGTCAGTGAGCATGCATTGCAGTTGGTCCCCTGAGTTACTAAGCAAGGCAATATCATCAGCGAATCGCAAGTTACTAAGGTATTCTCCATTAACTTTTATCCCCGTTTCTTCCCAATCCAGGTCTCTGAATACCTCCTGTAAACACGCTGTGAATAGCATTGGAGAGATCGTATCTCCCTGCCTGACGCCTTTCTTTATTGGGATTTTGTTGCTTTCTTTATGAAGGACTATAGTGGCTGTGGAGCCGCTATAGATATCTTCCAGTACTTTTACATATGGCTCGTCTACACCCTGATTTCGTAATGCCTCCATGACTGCTGAGGTTTCGACAGAATCAAATGCTTTCTCGTAATCAATGAAAGCTATATATAAGGGTTGGTTATATTCCGCACATTTCTCTATCACCTGATTGATAGTGTGAATATGATCTATTGTTGAGTAGCCTTTACGGAATCCTGCCTGGTCCTTTGCTTGACAGAAGTCTAAGGTGTTCCTGATTCTATGTGCGATTACCTTAGTAAATAGTTTGTAGGCAACGGACAGTAAGCTGATTGGTCTGTAATTTTTCAAGTCTTTGGTGTCCCCTTTCTTATGGATTAGGATTATGTTAGCGTTTTTCCAAGATTCCGGTACGCTCGACGTTATGAGGCATTGCGTATACAGGGTGGCCAGTTTCTCTAGAACAATCTGCCCACCATCCTTCAACAAATCTGCTGTTACCTGATCCTCCCCAGCTGCCTTCCCACTTTGCATATCTCCCAAGGCTTTCTTTACTTCTTCCGGCGTTACCTGTGGGATTTCGAATTCCTCTAGACTATTTTCTCTTCCATTATCATCGTGGGTGGCACTGGCACTGTACAAATCTCTATAGAACTCCTCAGCCACTTGTACTATCTCATCCATATTAGTAATGATATTGCCGGCTTTGTCTCTTAACGCATACATCTGATTCTTGCCAATTCCTAGTTTCTTCTTCACTGTTTTTAGGCTTCCTCCGTTCCTGAGAGCATGTTCAATTCTATCCATATTATACTTCCTTATGTCAGCTGTCTTACGCTTGTTGATTAACTTCGAAAGTTCTGCCAGTTCTATTCTAGCTGTAGGGTTAGAGGCTTTCATACATTGGCGTTTCTTGATCAGATCTTTCCTCTCCTGCGATAGTTTACTGGTATCCTGCCTAACGGAGTTACCACCGACTTCCATTGCACACTCCTTAATGATGTCCACAAGATTGTCGTTCATTGCTTCAACACTAAAGTCCTCTTCCTGAGTTAAAGCCGAATACCTGTTCTGTAGCTTGATCTGGAATTGCTCTATTTTCCCTTTTACCGCTAACTCATTGATCGGTTTCTTATGTACCAGTTTCTTTCGTTCCCTTCTCAGGTCTAGGCTAATTCGAGTTCTTACCATCCTGTGGTCACTGCAGTGCACCTTGCCGAGCACGTCCACATCTTTTATGATGCCAGGGTTAGCGCAGAGTATGAAGTCTATTTAATTTCTAGTCTCGCCGTTCGGGCCCCTCCACGTCCACTTTCGGCTATCCCGTTTGCGGAAGAAGGTATTCATTATCCTCATATCATTCTTTTCCGCAAACTCTACCAATAACTCCCCCCTGATATTCCTAGTGCCTATGCCATATTCCCCC
Source organism: Dermacentor albipictus (assembly GCF_038994185.2). Taxonomy (NCBI): domain Eukaryota; kingdom Metazoa; phylum Arthropoda; class Arachnida; order Ixodida; family Ixodidae; genus Dermacentor; species Dermacentor albipictus. The sequence goes on from NW_027225591.1 coordinate 1,367,746, forward strand.
ACTGCCTTGTCTCCAGCCTGCTTTTTGCTTACCTTGGCATTAAAGTCACCCATTAGTATAGTGTATTTAGTTTTCACTCTACCCATCGCCGATTCCACGTCTTCATAGAAGCTTTCGACTTCCTGGTCATCATGACTGGATGTAGGGGCGTAGACCTGTACAATCTTCATTTTGTACCTCTTATTAAGTTTCACAACAAGACCTGCCACCCTCTCGTTAATGCTATAGAATTCCTGTATGTTACCAGCTATATTCTTATTAATCAGGAATCCGACGCCTAGTTCCCTTCTCTCTGCTAAGCCCCGGTAGCACAGGACGTGCCCGCTTTTTAGCACTGTATATGCTTCTTTTGGCCTCCTAACTTCGCTGAGCCCTATTATATCCCATTTACTGCCCTCTAATTCCTCCAATAGCACTGCTAGACTCGCCTCACTAGATAACGTTCTAGCGTTAAACGTTGCCAGGTTCATATTCCAATGGCGGCCTGTCCGCGCTACTCTAGCCGCGCTACTCTAGTCCGCGCTACTCTAGTCCCAATGGCGGACAGGCCGCCATTGGGACTAGAGTAGCGCGGCTTTGCACTGTCTGGTGTGGTTTACCTGGCATGCAACAGGGGATTCTAATTCTGCCATGAAAAGAAATGATTGCGAAGGCCGTTGACCATGCTGACACAATGTGATTTCTGCCCAGTGCTATTTAATGTCAATGTGAAGAAATGCAAAAAAGGTGTGTGTAAGCGATGAGAGTAACAATGACACCCTTGAGGTGTGATTAGAGCAGCGCAGCATTTGCACAGTCTGCTGCACTCCAGCTGGCATAGATAGGGAGAATCCGACTGTCCAATTAAAACAAATGATTGTGAGCGCCGTCGACCATGCTGACGGAATTTGATTTCTGCCCAGTGCTATTTAATGTCAACGTGAAGAAATGCAAGAAGGTGTGTGTAAGCGGTGAGAGTAACAATGACTCCCTTGAGGTGCGCCTAGAGCAGTGCGGCTCTTGCGCAGTCTGCTGCACTCCAACTGGCATAGATCGGGGGAATCCGACTGTCAATTTATAACAAATGATTGCGAGGGCCGTTCACCATGCTTACGCAATGTGATTTCTGCCCAGTGCTCTAAACGTCAAAGTGAAGTAATTAAAAAAAAGGACAGATAAACGACAGGAGTAACCATGACTCCCTTGTGGAGCGGCTATCGCAGTGCGGCTCTTGCGTGGTCTTGTGTGCCTCAACTGGCATGGACCGGCGGAATCAGCATCAGCCTGGTTACGCCTACTGCAGGGCAAAGGCCTCTCCCATACATCTCCAACAACCCCGATCATGTACTAAATGTGGCCATGTCGTCCCTGCAAACTTCTTAATCTCATGCGCCCGCCTAACTTTCTGCCGCCCTCTGCTAAGCTCCCCTTCCCTTGGAATCCATTCCGTAACCCTTAATGACCATTGGTTATCTTCCCTCCTCATTTCGTGTCCTGCCCATGCCCATTTCTTTTTCTTGATTTCAACTAAGACATCATTAACTCGCGTTTGTTCCCTCACCCAATCTGCTCTTTTCTTATCCTTTAACATTACACCTATCATTCTTCTTTCCATAGCTCGTTGCGTCGTCCTCAATTTGAGCAGAACCATTTTCGTAAGCCTCCAGGTTTCTGCCCCATAGTTGAGTACTGGTAAGACACAGGTATTATATACTTTCCTCTTGAGGGGATAATGGCAACCTGCTAATCATCATCTGAGAATGCCTGCCAAACACACCCCAGCCCATTCTTGTTCTTCTGAATATTTCTGTCTCATGATCCGCATCCGCTGTCACTACCTGCCCTAAGTTGATGTATTCCCTTACGACTTCTAGTGCCTCGCTGCCAATTGTAAATTGCTGTTTTCTTCCGAGACTGTTAAGCATTACTTTAGTTTCCTGCTGATTAATTTTTAGACCCACTCTTCTGCTTTGCCTATCCAGGTCAGTGAACATGCATTGCAATTGGTCCCCTGACGTACTGAGGAAGGCAATGTCATCAGCGAATCGCGAGTTACTAAGCTATTCTCGATTAACTTTTATCCCCAATTCTTCCCAATCCATGTCTCTGAATACCTCCTGTAAAATAAAATGCCCAAATAAAACAAAGCATTTTGGGGGCCGTTGACCGTGCTGACGCAGTGTGATTTCTGCCCAGTCCCCTATATGTCAACTTGATAAAATGCAACAAGGCGTGGGTAAACGAAGAGACTAACAATGACTCCCATGAGGTGCGACAAGAGCAGCACGGTTCTGCACTGTCTGGTGTGGTTTACCTGGCATGCACCGCGGGAATCTCACTGTGCACTTAAAACAAATGATTGTGAAGGCTGTTGCCGATGCTGACACTATGTGATTTCTGCCCAGTGCTATTTAATGTCAACGTGAAGAAATGCAAGAAGGTGTGCGTAAGCGAGGAGAGTAACAATGACTCCCTCGTGGTGCGACTAGAGCAGTGCGGCTCTTGCGCAGTCTGCTGCACTCCAACTGGCATAGATCGGGGGAATCCGACTGTCCATTTAAAACAAATGATTCGAGGGCCGTTCACCATTCTGACGCAATGTGATTTCTGCCTAGTGCTCTAAACGGCAAAGTGATGAAATAAAGAAATGCCTGGATAAAGGACAGGTGTAAGAGTGACTCCTGTGAGGTGCGGCTGGAGCAGTGCAGCTCTTGCACGGTATGGTACGCCTCAACTGGCATGGACCGGCGGAATTCACTGTCCAAATGAAACAAAGCATTCTGGGGGCCAGTGCTCTAAAGGTCAACGTGAAGAAATGCAAAAAGGTGGGTATAAAGGACAGGAGTAAGAATGACTCCCGTGCAGAGTTTATTGAGCAGTTTCGCTTTGTGCTATCCATTGTGCTTCATTTGGTATGGACCGGTGGAATCCAACTGTCCATTAAAACAAAGCTTTGCGAAGACTTTTGATCATGCTGACGTAATGTGACTTCTGCCCAGCGCTCTAAATGTCAACGTGAAGAAATGCAACAAGGCATGGCTACACAAAGCGAGTAACAATGGCTCTCTTGAGGGGCGGCTAGAGCAGTGTGGCGCTTGTGCTGCTTGGTGCGCTTCAACTGGCATGGACCGGGAGAATCCGACTCTCCAAATAAACAATGCATTTTGAGGGCCGTTGACCATGCTGACGCAATGTGATTTCTGCCCAGGTCTGTAAATGTCAACGTGAAGAAATGAAAAAAAGGCGTGGTTAAACGACAGGAGTAACTATGACACCCTTTAGGTGCGGCTAGCGCAGTACAGCTCTTGCGCGGTCTGGTGCGAATGAACTGGCATGGACTGACAGAATCCACTGTCCAAATAAAACAAACCATTCTGGGGGCCGTTGAGCATGCTGACGCAGTGTGATTTCTGCACAGTGCTCTAAATGTCGAAGTGAAAAAATGAAAAAAAAAAGCGTGGATAAAAGACAGGAGTAAGAATGACTCCCTTGCAGTGTGGATTGAGCTGTGCCGCTTTGCACTTTCCGTTGCGCTTCAACTGGTATGGACCGGGAGAATCTGACTGTCCATTGAAAACAAAGCATTGCGAGGACTTTTGACCATGCTGATGCAATGTGATCTCTGCCCAGTCCCCTATATGTCAACTTGATAAAATCAACAAGGCGTGGGTAAACGAAGAGACTAACAATGACTCCCATGAGGTGCGACTAGAGCAGCACGGCTCTGCACTGTCTGGTGTGGCTTACCTGGCATGCACCGGGGGAATCTCACTGTGCACTTAAAACAAATGATTGTGAAGGCTGTTGCCGATGCTGACACAATGTGATTTCTGCCCAGTGCTATTTAATGTCAACGTGAAGAAATGCAAGAAGGTGTGTGTAAGCTATGAGAGTAACTATGACTCCCTTGAGGTGCGACTAGAACAGTGCAGCTTTTGCACAGTCTGCTGCACTCCAGCTGGCATAGATCGGGGGAATCCGACGTTCCATTTAAAACAAATGATTGCGAGGGCCGTCGACCATGCTGACGCAATGTGATTTCTGCCCAGTGCTCTAAACGTGAAATTGAAGTAAATAAAAAAAGGCATGGATAAACTACAGGAGTCACAATGACTCCCTTGTGGTGCGGCTATCGCAGTGCGGCTCTTGCGTGGTCTTGTGTGCCTCAACTGGCATGGACCGGCGGAATCATCATCAGCATCAGCCTGGTTACGCCTACTGCAGGGCAAAGGCCTCTCCCGTACATCTCCAACAACCCCGATCATGTACTATGTGTGGCCATGTCGTCCCTGCAAACTTCTTAATCTCATGCGCCCGCCTAACTTTCTGCCGCCCTCTGCTAAGCTTCCCTTCCCTTGGAATCCATTCCGTAACCCTTAATGACCATCGGTTATCTTCCCTCCTCATTTCGTATCCTGCCCATGCCCATTTCTTTTTCTTGATTTCAACTAAGATGTCATTAACTCGCATTTGTTCCCTCACCCAATCTGCTCTTTTCTTATCCTTTAACGTTACACCTATCATTCTTCTTTCCATAGCTCGTTGCGTCGTCCTCAATTTGAGCAGAACCCATTTCGTAAGCCTCCAGGTTTCTGCCCCATAGGTGAGTACTGGTAAGACACAGGTATTATATACTTTCCTCTTGAGGGGATAATGGCAACCTGCAAATCATCATCTGAGAATGCCTGCCAAACGCACCCCAGCCCATTCTTGTTCTTCTGAATATATCTGTCTCATGATCCGCATCCGCTGTCACTACCTGCCCTAAGTTGATGTAATCCCTTACGACTTCTAGTGCCTCGCTGCCAATTGTAAATTGCTGTTTTCTTCCGAGACTGTTAAGCATTACTTTAGTTTCCTGCAGATTAATTTTTAGACACACTCTTCTGCTTTGCCTATCCAGGTCAGTGAACATGCATTGCAATTGGTCCCCTGAGGTACTAAGGAAGGCAATGTCATCAGCGAATCGCGAGTTACTAAGCTATTCTCGATTAACTTTTATCCCCAAATCTTCCCAATCCATGTCTCTGAATACCTCCTGTAAAATAAAATGCCCAAATAAAACAAAGCATTTTGGGGGCCGTTGACCATGCTGACGCAATGTGATTTCTGCCCAGGTCTGTAAATGTCAACGTGCAGAAATGAAAAAAAGGCGTGGTTAAACGACAGGAGTAAGAATGACTCCCTTGCAGTGTGGATTCAGGGGTGGCGCTTTATGCTATCTGTTGTGCATCAACTGGCATGGACCGGGGGAATCCGACTGTCCATTTAAAACAAAGCATTGCGGGGACTTTTGACCATGCTGACGCAATGTGATTTCTGCCCAGTCCCCTATATGTCAACTTGATAAAATCAACAAGGCGTGGGTAAATGAAGAGACTAACAATGACTCCCATGAGGTGCGACTAGAGCAGCACAGCTTTGCACTGTCTGGTGTGGTTTACCTGTCATGCACCGGGGGAATCTCACTGTGCACCTAAAACAAATGATTGTGAAGGCTGTTGCCGATGCTGACACAATGTGATTTCTGCCCAGTGCTAATTAATGTCAACGTGAAGAAATGCAAGAAGGTGTGTATGCGATGAGAGTAACAATGACTCCCTCGAGGTGCGACTAGAGCAGTGCGGCTCTTGCGCAGTCTGCTGCACTCCAACTGGCATAGATCGGGGGAATCCGACTGTCCATTTAAAACAAATGATTACGCGGGCCGTTCACCATGCTGACGCAATGTGATTTCTGCCTAGTGCTCTAAACGGCAAAGTGATGAAATAAAGAAATGCCTGGATAAAGGACAGGTGTAAGAGTGACTCCTGTGAGGTGCGGCTGGAGCAGTGCAGCTCTTGCGCGGTATGGTACGCCTCAACTGGCATGGACGGGCGGAATTCACTGTCCAAATGATACAAAGCATTCTGGGAGCCAGTGCTCTAAATGTCAACGTGAAGAAATGCAAAAAGGTGGGTATAAAGGACAGGAGTAAGAATGACTCCCGTGCAGAGTTTATTGAGCAGTTTCGCTGTGTGCTATCCATTGTGCTTCATTTGGTATGGACCGGTGGAATCCAACTGTCCATTAAAACAAAGCTTTGCGAAGACTTTTGATCATGCTGACGTAATGTGACTTCTGCCCAGCGCCCTAAATGTCAACGTGAAGAAATGCAACAAGGCATGGCTACACAAAGCGAGTAACAATGGCTCTCTTAAGGTGCGGCTAGAGCAGTGTGGCGCTTGCGCTGCCTGGTGCGCTTCAACTGGCATGGACCGGGAGAATCCGACTCTCGAAATAATACAATGCATTTTGAGGGCCGTTGACCATGCTGACGCAATGTGATTTCTGCCCAGGTCTGTAAATGTCAACGTGCAGAAATGAAAAAAAGGCTGGGTAAAGGACAGGAGTAAGAATGACTCCCTTGCAGTGTGGATTCAGGAGTGGCGCTTTATGCTATCTGTTGTGCTTCAACTGGCATGGACCGGCTGAAACTGACTGTCCACTTAAAACAAAGCATTGCAAGGGCTTTTGACGATGCTGACGCAATGTGATTTGTGCCCAGGGCTCTAAATGTCAATGTGAGGAAATGGAACAAAGCGTGGGTGAAGGACGTTAGTAACAATGACTCCCTTGAGGTGCGGCTAGAACAGTGCTGCTTTGCACTGTCTGGTGTGGTTCAACTGGAATGCACAGGGGGAATCTTACTGTGCTTTTAAAAGATATAATTGCGAGAGCGGTTGACCATTTTTATGCAAGGTGATTTGTGCCCAGTGCCCTAAATGTCAACCTGAAGAAATAGAACAAGGCGTGGGGGAGCTAAGTGAGTAACAATGACTCCCTTGAGCTGCGGCTAGAGCAGTGCGGCTCTAGCGCTGCCTGGTGCGCTTCAACTGGGATAGATCGGGGTAATCCGACTGTCCATTTAAAACAAATGATTGCGAGGGCCGTTGACCATGCTGACGCAATTTGATTTCTGCCTAGTGCTTTAAACGTGAAATAAATAAATTAAGGAAAGGGCTGGATAAACGACAGGAGTAACTATGACACCCTTTAGGTGCGGCTAGCGCAGTGCAGCTCTTGCGCGGTCTGGTGCGAATGAACTGGCATGGACTGACAGAATCCACTGTCCAAATAAAACAAACCATTCTGGGGGCCGTTGAGCATGCTGACGCAGTGTGATTTCTGCACAGTGCTCTAAATGTCGAAGTGAAAAAATGAAAAAAAGCGTGGATAAAAGACAGGAGTAAGAATGACTCCTTTGCAGTGTGGATTGTGCTGTGCCGCTTTGCACTTTCCGTTGCGCTTCAACTGGTATGGACCGGGAGAATCTGACTGTCCATTGAAAACAAAGCATTGCGAGGACTTTTGACCATGCTGATGCAATGTGATCTCTGCCCAGTCCCCTATATGTCAACTTGATAAAATCAACAAGGCGTGGGTAAACGAAGAGACTAACAATGACTCCCATGAGGTGCGACTAGAGCAGCACGGCTCTGCACTGTCTGGTGTGGCTTACCTGGCATGCACCGGGGGAATCTCACTGTGCACTTAAAACAAATGATTGTGAAGGCTGTTGCCGATGCTGACACAATGTGATTTCTGCCCAGTGCTATTTAATGTCAACGTGAAGAAATGCAAGAAGGTGTGTGTAAGCTATGAGAGTAACAATGACTCCCTTGAGGTGCGACTAGAACAGTGCAGGTTTTGCACAGTCTGCTGCACTCCAGCTGGCATAGATCGGGGGAATCCGACTGTCCATTTAAAACAAATGATTGCGAGGGCCGTCGACCATGCTGACGCAATGTGATTTCTGCCCAGTGCTCTAAACGTGAAACTGAAGTAAATAAAAAAAGGCATGGATAAACGACAGGAGTCACAATGACTCCCTTGTGGTGCGGCTATCGCAGTGCGGCTCTTGCGTGGTCTTGTGTGCCTCAACTGGCATGGACCGGCGGAATCATCATCAGCATCAGCCTGGTTACGCCTACTGCAGGGCAAAGGCCTCTCCCGTACATCTCCAACAACCCCGATCATGTACTATGTGTGGCCATGTCGTCCCTGCAAACTTCTTAATCTCATGCGCCCGCCTAACTTTCTGCCGCCCTTTGCTAAGCTTCCCTTCCCTTGGAATCCATTCCGTAACCCTTAATGACCATCGGTTATCTTCCCTCCTCATTTCGTATCCTGCCCATGCCCATTTCTTTTTCTTGATTTCAACTAAGATGTCATTAACTCGCGTTTGTTCCCTCACCCAATCTGCTCTTTTCTTATCCTTTAACGTTACACCTATCATTCTTCTTTCCATAGCTCGTTGCGTCGTCCTCAATTTGAGCAGAACCCATTTCGTAAGCCTCCAGGTTTCTGCCCCATAGGTGAGTACTGGTAAGACACAGGTATTATATACTTTCCTCTTGAGGGGATAATGGCAACCTGCTAATCATCATCTGAGAATGCCTGCCAAACGCACCCCAGCCCATTCTTGTTCTTCTGAATATTTCTGTCTCATGATCCGCATCCGCTGTCACTACCTGCCCTAAGTTGATGTAATCCCTTACGAATTCTAGTGCCTCGCTGCCAATTGTAAATTGCTGTTTTCTTCCGAGACTGTTAAGCATTACTTTAGTTTCCTGCAGATTAATTTTTAGACCCACTCTTCTGCTTTGCCTATCCAGGTCAGTGAACATGCATTGCAATTGGTCCCCTGAGGTACTAAGGAAGGCAATGTCATCAGCGAATCGCGAGTTACTAAGCTATTCTCGATTAACTTTTATCCCCAAATCTTCTCAATCCATGTCTCTGAATACCTCCTGTAAAATAAAATGCCCAAATAAAACAAAGCATTTTGGGGGCCGTTGACCATGCTGACGCAATGTGATTTCTGCCCAGGTCTGTAAATGTCAACGTGCAGAAATGAAAAAAAGGCGTGGTTAAACGACAGGAGTAAGAATGACTCCCTTGCAGTGTGGATTCAGGAGTGGCGCTTTATGCTATCTGTTGTGCATCAACTGGCATGGACCGGGGGAATCCGACTGTCCATTTAAAACAAAGCATTGCGGGGACTTTTGACCATGCTGACGCAATGTGATTTCTGCCCAGTCCCCTATATGTCAACTTGATAAAATCAACAAGGCGTGGGTAAACGAAGAGACTAACAATGACTCCCATGAGGTGCGACTAGAGCAGCACAGCTTTGCACTGTCTGGTGTGGTTTACCTGTCATGCACCGGGGAATCTCACTGTGCACTTAAAACAAACGATTGTGAAGGCTGTTGCCGATGCTGACACAATGTGATTTCTGCCCAGTGCTATTTAAGGTCAACGTGAAGAAATGCAAGAAGGTGTGTATGCGATGAGAGTAACAATGACTCCCTCGAGGTGCGACTAGAGCAGTGCGGCTCTTGCGCAGTCTGCTGCACTCCAACTGGCATAGATCGGGGGAATCCGACTGTCCATTTAAAACAAATGATTACACGGGCCGTTCACCATGCTGACGCAATGTGATTTCTGCCTAGTGCTCTAAACGGCAAAGTGATGAAATAAAGAAATGCCTGGATAAAGGACAGGTGTAAGAGTGACTCCTGTGAGGTGCGGCTGGAGCAGTGCAGGTCTTGCGCGGTATGGTACGCCTCAACTGGCATGGACGGGCGGAATTCACTGTCCAAATGAAACAAAGCATTCTGGGAGCCAGTGCTCTAAATGTCAACGTGAAGAAATGCAAAAAGGTGGGTATAAAGGACAGGAGTAAGAATGCCTCCCGTGCAGAGTTTATTGAGCAGTTTCGCTTTGTGCTATCCATTGTGCTTCATTTGGTATGGACCGGTGGAATCCAACTGTCCATTAAAACAAAGCTTTGCGAAGACTTTTGATCATGCTGACGTAATGTGACTTCTGCCCAGCGCCCTAAATGTCAACGTGAAGAAATGCAACAAGGCATGGCTACACAAAGCGAGTAACAATGGCTCTCTTAAGGTGCGGCTAGAGCAGTGTGGCGCTTGCGCTGCCTGGTGCGCTTCAACTGGCATGGACCGGGAGAATCCGACTCTCGAAATAAAACAATGCATTTTGAGGGCCGTTGACCATGCTGACGCAATGTGATTTCTGCCCAGGTCTGTAAATGTCAACGTGCAGAAATGAAAAAAAGGCGTGGGTAAAGGACAGGAGTAAGAATGACTCCCTTGCAGTGTGGATTCAGGAGTGGCGCTTTATGCTATCTGTTGTGCTTCAACTGGCATGGACCGGCTGAAACTGACTGTCCACTTAAAACAAAGCATTGCAAGGACTTTTGACGATGCTGACGCAATGTGATTTGTGCCCAGGGCTCTAAATGTCAATGTGAGGAAATGGAACAAAGCGTGGGTGAAGGACGTTAGTAACAATGACTCCCTTGAGGTGCGGCTAGAACAGTGCTGCTTTGCACTGTCTGGTGTGGTTCAACTGGAATGCACAGGGGGAATCTTACTGTGCTTTTAAAAGATATAATTGCGAGGGCGGTTGACCATTTTTATGCAAGGTGATTTGTGCCCAGTGCCCTAAATGTCAACCTGAAGAAATAGAACAAGGCGTGGGGGAGCTAAGTGAGTAACAATGACTCCCTTGAGCAGCGTCTAGAGCAGTGCGGCTCTAGCGCTGCCTGGTGCGCTTCAACTGGGATAGATCGGGGTAATCCGACTGTCCATTTAAAACAAATGATTGCGAGGGCCGTTGACCATGCCGACGCAATTTGATTTCTGCCTAGTGCTTTAAACGTGAAATAAATAAATTAAGGAAAGGGCTGGATAAACGACAGGAGTTACTATGACACCCTTTAGGTGCGGCTAGCGCAGTGCAGCTCTTGCGCGGTCTGGTGCGAATGAACTGGCATGGACTGACAGAATCCACTGTCCAAATAAAACAAACCATTCTGGGGGCCGTTGAGCATGCTGACGCAGTGTGATTTCTGCACAGTGCTCTAAATGTCGAAGTGAAAAAATGAAAAAAAAGCGTGGATAAAAGACAGGAGTAAGAATGACTCCCTTGCAGTGTGGATTGAGCTGTGCCGCTTTGCACTTTCCGTTGCGCTTCAACTGGTATGGACCGGGAGAATCTGACTGTCCATTTAAAACAAAGCATTGCGAGGACTTTTGACCATGCTGATGCAATGTGATCTCTGCCCAGTCCCCTAAATGTCAACGTGATAAAATGCAACAAGGCGAGGGTAAACGAAGAGACTAACAATGACTCCCATGAGGTGGGACTAGAGTAGCGCGGCTTTGCACTGTCTGGTGTGGTTTACCTGGCATGCAACGGGGGAATCTAACTCTGCCATGAAAAGAAATGATTGCGAAGGCCGTTGACCATGCTGACACAATGTGATTTCTGCCCAGTGCTATTTAATGTCAATGTGAAGAAATGCAAAAAAGGTGTGTGTAAGCGATGAGAGTAACAATGACAACCTTGAGGTGTGATTAGAGCAGCGCAGCATTTGCACAGTCTGCTGCACTCCAGCTGGCATAGATCGGGGGAATCCGACTGTCCAATTAAAACAAATGATTGTGAGCACCGTCGACCATGCTGACGGAATGTGATTTCTGCCCAGTGCTCTAAACGTCAAAGTGAAGTAAATAAAAAAAAAGGACGGATAAACGACAGGAGTAACAATGACTCCCTCGTGGTGCGGCTATCGCAGTGCGGCTATTGCGTGGTCTTGTGCGCCTCAACTGGCATGGACCGGCGGAATCATCATCAGCATAGGCCTGGTTACGCCTACTGCAGGGCAAAGGCCTCTCCCATACATCTCCAACAACCCCGATCATGTACTAAGTGTGGCCATGTCGTCCCCGCAAACTTCTGAATCTCATGCGCCCGCCTAACTTTCTGCCGCCCTCTGCTAAGCTTCTCTTCCCTTGGAATCCATTCCGTAACCCTCAATGACCATCGGTTATCTTCCCTCCTCATTGCGTATCCTGCCCATGCCCCTTTCTTTTTCTTGATTTCAACTAAGATGTCATTAAGTCGCGTTTGTTCCCTCACCCAATCTGCTCTTTTCTTATCCTTGAACGTTACACCTATCATTCTTCTTTCCATAGCTCGTTGTGTCGTCCTCAATATGAGCAGAACCCTTTTCGTAAGCCTCAAGGTTTCTGCCCCATAGGTGAGTGCTGGTAAGACACAGGTATTATATACTTTCCTCTTGAGGGGATAACGGCAACCTGCTATTCATCATCTGAGAATGCCTGCCAAACGCACCCCAGCCCATTCTTGTTCTTCTGAATATTTCTGTCTTATGATCCGCATCCGCTGTCACTACCTGACCTAAGTTGGTGTATTCCCTTACGACTTCCAGTGCCTCGCTGCCTATTGTAAATTGCGGTTTTCTTCGGAGACTGTTAAGCATTACTTTAGTTTCCTGCAGATTAATTTTTAGACCCACTCTTCTGCTTTGCCTATCCAGGTCACTGAACATGCATTGCAATTGGTCCCCTGAGGTACTAAGCAAGGCAATGTCATCAGCGAATCGCGAGTTACCAAGCTATTCTCGATTAACTTTTATCCCCAATTCTTCCCAATCCATGTCTCTGAATACCTCCTGTAAAATAAAATGCCCAAATAAAACCAAGCATTTTGGGGGCCGTTGACCGTGCTGACGCAGTGTGATTTCTGCACAGTGCTCTAAATGTCAAAGTGAAAAAATGAAAAAAAGCGTGGATAAAAGACAGGAGTAAGAATGACTCCTTTGCAGTGTGGATTGTGCTGTGCCGCTTTGCACTTTCCGTTGCGCTTCAACTGGTACGGACCGGGAGAATCTGACTGTCCATTGAAAACAAAGCATTGCGAGGACTTTTGACCATGCTGATGCAATGTGATCTCTGCCCAGTCCCCTATATGTCAACTTGATAAAATCAACAAGGCGTGGGTAAACGAAGAGACTAACAATGACTCCCATGAGGTGCGACTAGAGCAGCACGGCTCTGCACTGTCTGGTGTGGCTTACCTGGCATGCACCGGGGGAATCTCACTGTGCACTTAAAACAAATGATTGTGAAGGCTGTTGCCGATGCTGACACAATGTGATTTCTGCCCAGTGCTATTTAATGTCAACGTGAAGAAATGCAAGAAGGTGTGTGTAAGCTATGAGAGTAACAATGACTCCCTTGAGGTGCGACTAGAACAGTGCAGGTTTTGCACAGTCTGCTGCACTCCAGCTGGCATAGATCGGGGGAATCCGACTGTCCATTTAAAACAAATGATTGCGAGGGCCGTCGACCATGCTGACGCAATGTGATTTCTGCCCAGTGCTCTAAACGTGAAACTGAAGTAAATAAAAAAAGGCATGGATAAACTACAGGAGTCACAATGACTCCCTTGTGGTGCGGCTATCGCAGTGCGGCTCTTGCGTGGTCTTGTGTGCCTCAACTGGCATGGACCGGCGGAATCATCATCAGCATCAGCCTGGTTACGCCTACTGCAGGGCAAAGGCCTCTCCCGTACATCTCCAACAACCCCGATCATGTACTATGTGTGGCCATGTCGTCCCTGCAAACTTCTTAATCTCATGCGCCCGCCTAACTTTCTGCCGCCCTCTGCTAAGCTTCCCTTCCCTTGGAATCCATTCCGTAACCCTTAATGACCATCGGTTATCTTCCCTCCTCATTTCGTATCCTGCCCATGCCCATTTCTTTTTCTTGATTTCAACTAAGATGTCATTAACTCGCGTTTGTTCCCTCACCCAATCTGCTCTTTTCTTATCCTTTAACGTTACACCTATCATTCTTCTTTCCATAGCTCGTTGCGTCGTCCTCAATTTGAGCAGAACCCATTTCGTAAGCCTCCAGGTTTCTGCCCCATAGGTGAGTACTGGTAAGACACAGGTATTATATACTTTCCTCTTGAGGGGATAATGGCAACCTGCTAATCATCATCTGAGAATGCCTGCCAAACGCACCCCAGCCCATTCTTGTTCTTCTGAATATTTCTGTCTCATGATCCGCATCCGCTGTCACTACCTGCCCTAAGTTGATGTAATCCCTTACGAATTCTAGTGCCTCGCTGCCAATTGTAAATTGCTGTTTTCTTCCGAGACTGTTAAGCATTACTTTAGTTTCCTGCAGATTAATTTTTAGACCCACTCTTCTGCTTTGCCTATCCAGGTCAGTGAACATGCATTGCAATTGGTCCCCTGAGGTACTAAGGAAGGCAATGTCATCAGCGAATCGCGAGTTACTAAGCTATTCTCGATTAACTTTTATCCCCAAATCTTCTCAATCCATGTCTCTGAATACCTCCTGTAAAATAAAATGCCCAAATAAAACAAAGCATTTTGGGGGCCGTTGACCATGCTGACGCAATGTGATTTCTGCCCAGGTCTGTAAATGTCAACGTGCAGAAATGAAAAAAAGGCGTGGTTAAACGACAGGAGTAAGAATGACTCCCTTGCAGTGTGGATTCAGGAGTGGCGCTTTATGCTATCTGTTGTGCATCAACTGGCATGGACCGGGGGAATCCGACTGTCCATTTAAAACAAAGCATTGCGGGGACTTTTGACCATGCTGACGCAATGTGATTTCTGCCCAGTCCCCTATATGTCAACTTGATAAAATCAACAAGGCGTGGGTAAACGAAGAGACTAACAATGACTCCCATGAGGTGCGACTAGAGCAGCACAGCTTTGCACTGTCTGGTGTGGTTTACCTGTCATGCACCGGGGAATCTCACTGTGCACTTAAAACAAATGATTGTGAAGGCTGTTGCCGATGCTGACACAATGTGATTTCTGCCCAGTGCTATTTAAGGTCAACGTGAAGAAATGCAAGAAGGTGTGTATGCGATGAGAGTAACAATGACTCCCTCGAGGTGCGACTAGAGCAGTGCGGCTCTTGCGCAGTCTGCTGCACTCCAACTGGCATAGATCGGGGGAATCCGACTGTCCATTTAAAACAAATGATTACACGGGCCGTTCACCATGCTGACGCAATGTGATTTCTGCCTAGTGCTCTAAACGGCAAAGTGATGAAATAAAGAAATGCCTGGATAAAGGACAGGTGTAAGAGTGACTCCTGTGAGGTGCGGCTGGAGCAGTGCAGGTCTTGCGCGGTATGGTACGCCTCAACTGGCATGGACGGGCGGAATTCACTGTCCAAATGAAACAAAGCATTCTGGGAGCCAGTGCTCTAAATGTCAACGTGAAGAAATGCAAAAAGGTGGGTATAAAGGACAGGAGTAAGAATGCCTCCCGTGCAGAGTTTATTGAGCAGTTTCGCTTTGTGCTATCCATTGTGCTTCATTTGGTATGGACCGGTGGAATCCAACTGTCCATTAAAACAAAGCTTTGCGAAGACTTTTGATCATGCTGACGTAATGTGACTTCTGCCCAGCGCCCTAAATGTCAACGTGAAGAAATGCAACAAGGCATGGCTACACAAAGCGAGTAACAATGGCTCTCTTAAGGTGCGGCTAGAGCAGTGTGGCGCTTGCGCTGCCTGGTGCGCTTCAACTGGCATGGACCGGGAGAATCCGACTCTCGAAATAAAACAATGCATTTTGAGGGCCGTTGACCATGCTGACGCAATGTGATTTCTGCCCAGGTCTGTAAATGTCAATGTGCAGAAATGAAAAAAAGGCGTGGGTAAAGGACAGGAGTAAGAATGACTCCCTTGCAGTGTGGATTCAGGAGTGGCGCTTTATGCTATCTGTTGTGCTTCAACTGGCATGGACCGGCTGAAACTGACTGTCCACTTAAAACAAACCATTGCAAGGACTTTTGACGATGCTGACGCAATGTGATTTGTGCCCAGGGCTCTAAATGTCAATGTGAGGAAATGGAACAAAGCGTGGGTGAAGGACGTTAGTAACAATGACTCCCTTGAGGTGCGGCTAGAACAGTGCTGCTTTGCACTGTCTGGTGTGGTTCAACTGGAATGCACAGGGGGAATCTTACTGTGCTTTTAAAAGATATAATTGCGAGGGCGGTTGACCATTTTTATGCAAGGTGATTTGTGCCCAGTGCCCTAAATGTCAACCTGAAGAAATAGAACAAGGCGTGGGGGAGCTAAGTGAGTAACAATGACTCCCTTGAGCAGCGTCTAGAGCAGTGCGGCTCTAGCGCTGCCTGGTGCGCTTCAACTGGGATAGATCGGGGTAATCCGACTGTCCATTTAAAACAAATGATTGCGAGGGCCGTTGACCATGCCGACGCAATTTGATTTCTGCCTAGTGCTTTAAACGTGAAATAAATAAATTAAGGAAAGGGCTGGATAAACGACAGGAGTTACTATGACACCCTTTAGGTGCGGCTAGCGCAGTGCAGCTCTTGCGCGGTCTGGTGCGAATGAACTGGCATGGACTGACAGAATCCACTGTCCAAATAAAACAAACCATTCTGGGGGCCGTTGAGCATGCTGACGCAGTGTGATTTCTGCACAGTGCTCTAAATGTCGAAGTGAAAAAATGAAAAAAAAGCGTGGATAAAAGACAGGAGTAAGAATGACTCCCTTGCAGTGTGGATTGAGCTGTGCCGCTTTGCACTTTCCGTTGCGCTTCAACTGGTATGGACCGGGAGAATCTGACTGTCCATTTAAAACAAAGCATTGCGAGGACTTTTGACCATGCTGATGCAATGTGATCTCTGCCCAGTCCCCTAAATGTCAACGTGATAAAATGCAACAAGGCGAGGGTAAACGAAGAGACTAACAATGACTCCCATGAGGTGGGACTAGAGTAGCGCGGCTTTGCACTGTCTGGTGTGGTTTACCTGGCATGCAACGGGGGAATCTAACTCTGCCATGAAAAGAAATGATTGCGAAGGCCGTTGACCATGCTGACACAATGTGATTTCTGCCCAGTGCTATTTAATGTCAATGTGAAGAAATGCAAAAAAGGTGTGTGTAAGCGATGAGAGTAACAATGACAACCTTGAGGTGTGATTAGAGCAGCGCAGCATTTGCACAGTCTGCTGCACTCCAGCTGGCATAGATCGGGGGAATCCGACTGTCCAATTAAAACAAATGATTGTGAGCACCGTCGACCATGCTGACGGAATGTGATTTCTGCCCAGTGCTCTAAACGTCAAAGTGAAGTAAATAAAAAAAAGGACGGATAAACGACAGGAGTAACAATGACTCCCTCGTGGTGCGGCTATCGCAGTGCGGCTATTGCGTGGTCTTGTGCGCCTCAACTGGCATGGACCGGCGGAATCATCATCAGCATAGGCCTGGTTACGCCTACTGCAGGGCAAAGGCCTCTCCCATACATCTCCAACAACCCCGATCATGTACTAAGTGTGGCCATGTCGTCCCCGCAAACTTCTGAATCTCATGCGCCCGCCTAACTTTCTGCCGCCCTCTGCTAAGCTTCTCTTCCCTTGGAATCCATTCCGTAACCCTCAATGACCATCGGTTATCTTCCCTCCTCATTGCGTATCCTGCCCATGCCCCTTTCTTTTTCTTGATTTCAACTAAGATGTCATTAAGTCGCGTTTGTTCCCTCACCCAATCTGCTCTTTTCTTATCCTTGAACGTTACACCTATCATTCTTCTTTCCATAGCTCGTTGTGTCGTCCTCAATATGAGCAGAACCCTTTTCGTAAGCCTCAAGGTTTCTGCCCCATAGGTGAGTGCTGGTAAGACACAGGTATTATATACTTTCCTCTTGAGGGGATAACGGCAACCTGCTATTCATCATCTGAGAATGCCTGCCAAACGCACCCCAGCCCATTCTTGTTCTTCTGAATATTTCTGTCTTATGATCCGCATCCGCTGTCACTACCTGACCTAAGTTGGTGTATTCCCTTACGACTTCCAGTGCCTCGCTGCCTATTGTAAATTGCGGTTTTCTTCGGAGACTGTTAAGCATTACTTTAGTTTCCTGCAGATTAATTTTTAGACCCACTCTTCTGCTTTGCCTATCCAGGTCACTGAACATGCATTGCAATTGGTCCCCTGAGGTACTAAGCAAGGCAATGTCATCAGCGAATCGCGAGTTACCAAGCTATTCTCGATTAACTTTTATCCCCAATTCTTCCCAATCCATGTCTCTGAATACCTCCTGTAAAATAAAATGCCCAAATAAAACCAAGCATTTTGGGGGCGTTGACCGTGCTGACGCAGTGTGATTTCTGCACAGTGCTCTAAATGTCAAAGTGAAAAAATGAAAAAAAAAGCGTGGATAAAAGACAGGAGTAAGAATGACTCCCTTCCAGTGTGGATTGAGCTGTGCCGCTTTGCACTTTCCGTTGCGCTTCAACTGGTATCGACCGGGAGAATCTGACTGTCCATTTAAAACAAAGCATTGCGAGGACTTTTGACCATGCTGATGCAATGTGATCTCTGCCCAGTCACCTATATGTCAACTTGATAAAATCAACAAGGCGAGGGTAAACGAAGAGACTAACAATGACTCCCATGAGGTGCGACTAGAGCAGCACGGCTCTGCACTGTGTGGTGTGGCTTACCTGGCATGCACCGGGGGAATCTCACTGTGCACTTAAAACAAATGATTGTGAAGGCTGTTGCCGATGCTGACACAATGTGATTTCTGCCCAGTGCTCTAAACGTCAAACTGAAGTAATTAAAAAAAGGCATGGATAAACTACAGGAGTCACAATGACTCCCTTGTGGTGCGGCTATCGCAGTGCGGCTCTTGCGTGGTCTTGTGTGCCTCAACTGGCATGGACCGGCGCAGTCATCATCAGCATCAGCCTGGTTACGCCTACTGCAGGGCAAAGGCCTCTCCCATACATCTCCAACAACCCCGATCATGTACTATGTGTGGCCATGTCGTCCCTGCAAACTTCTTAATCTCATGCGCCCGCCTAACTTTCTGCCGCCCTCTGCTAAGCTTCCCTGCCCTTGGAATCCATTCCGTAACCCTCAATGACCATCGGTTATCTTCCCTCCTCGTTGCGTATCCTGCCCATGCCCATTTCTTTTTCTTGATTTCACCTAAGATGTCATTAACTCGCGTTTGTTCCCTCACCCAATCTGCTCTTTTCTTATCCTTGAACGTTACACCTATCATTCTTCTTTCCATAGCTCGTTGCGTCGTCCTCAATTTGAGCAGAACCCTTTTCGTAAGCCTCCAGCTTTTTGCCCCATAGGTGAGTACTGGTAAGACACAGGTATTATATACTTTCCTCTTGAGGGGATAATGGCAACCTGCTAATCATCATCTGAGAATGCCTGCCAAACGCACCCCAGCCCATTCTTGTTCTTCTGAATATTTCTGTCTCATGATCCGCATCCGCTGTCACTACCTGCCCTAAGTTGATGTATTCCCTTACGACTTCCAGTGCCTCGCTGCCAATTGTAAATTGCTGTTTTCTTCCGAGACTGTTAAGCATTACTTTAGTTTCCTGCAGATTACTTTTTAGACCCACTCTTCTGCTTTGTCTCTCCAGGTCAGTGAACATGCATTGCAATTGGTCCCCTGAGGTACTAATGAAGGCAATGTCATCAGCGAATCGCGAGTTACTAAGCTATTCTCGATTAACTTTTATCCCCAATTCTTCCCAATCCATGTCTCTGAATACCTCCTGTAAAATAAAATGCCCAAATAAAACAAAGCATTTTGGGGGCCGTTGACCATGCTGACGCAGTGTGATTTCTGCACAGTGCTCTAAATGTCAACGTGACAAAATGAAGAAAAGCGTGGATAAACGACATGAGTAATGACTCCCTAGCAGTGTGCATTCAGCTGTGCCGCTTTGCACTTTCCGTTGTGCTTCAACTGGTATAGACCGGGGGAATCCTGCTGTCCATTTAAAACAAAGCATTGCGGGGACTTTTGACCTTGCTGACGCAATGTGATTTCTGCCCAGTCCCCTATATGTCAACTTGATAAAATGCGACAAGGCGTGGGTAAACGAAGAGACTAACTATGACTCCCATGAGGTGCGACTAGAGCAGCACGGCTTTGCACTGTCTGGTGTGGTTTACCTGGCATGCACCGCGGGAATCTCACTGTGCACTTAAAACAAACGATTGTGAAGGCTGTTGCCGATGCTGACACTATGTGATTTCTGCCCACTGCTATTTAATGTCAACGTGAAGAAATGCAAGAAGGTGTGTGTAAGCGGTGAGAGTAACAATGACTCCCTTGAGGTGCGCCTAGAGCAGTGCGGCTCTTGCGCAGTCTGCTGCACTCCAACTGGCATAGATCGGGGGAATCCGACTGTCAATTTATAACAAATGATTGCGAGGGCCGTTCACCATGCTTACGCAATGTGATTTCTGCCCAGTGCTCTCAACGTCAAAGTGAAGTAATTAAAAAAAAGGACGGATAAACGACAGGAGTAACCATGACTCCCTTGTGGAGCGGCTATCGCAGTGCGGCTCTTGCGTGGTCTTGTGTGCCTCAACTGGCATGGACCGGCGGAATCAGCATCAGAATGGTTACGCCTACTGCAGGGCAAAGGCCTCTCCCATACATCTCCAACAACCCCGATCATGTACTAAGTGTGGCCATGTCGTCCCTGCAAACTTCTTAATCTCATGCGCCCGCCTAACTTTCTGCCGCCCTCTGCTAAGCTCCCCTTCCCTTGGAATCCATTCCGTAACCCTTAATGACCATTGGTTATCTTCCCTCCTCATTTCGTGTCCTGCCCATGCCCATTTCTTTTTCTTGATTTCAACTAAGACATCATTAACTCGCGTTTGTTCCCTCACCCAATCTGCTCTTTTCTTATCCTTTAACATTACACCTATCATTCTTCTTTCCATAGCTCGTTGCGTCGTCCTCAATTTGAGCAGAACCATTTTCGTAAGCCTCCAGGTTTCTACCCCATAGTTGAGTACTGGTAAGACACAGGTATTATATACTTTCCTCTTGAGGGGATAATGGCAACCTGCTAATCATCATCTGAGAATGCCTGCCAAACACACCCCAGCCCATTCTTGTTCTTCTGAATATTTCTGTCTCATGATCCGCATCCGCTGTCACTACCTGCCCTAAGTTGATGTATTCCCTTACGACTTCTAGTGCCTCGCTGCCAATTGTAAATTGCTGTTTTCTTCCGAGACTGTTAAGCATTACTTTAGTTTCCTGCTGATTAATTTTTAGACCCACTCTTCTGCTTTGCCTATCCAGGTCAGTGAACATGCATTGCAATTGGTCTCCTGAGGTACTGAGGAAGGCAATGTCATCAGCGAATCGCGATTTACTAAGCTATTCTCGATTAACTTTTATCCCCAATTCTTCCCAATCCATGTCTCTGAATACCTCCTGTAAAATAAAATGCCCAAATAAAACAAAGCATTTTGGGGGCCATTGACCATGCTGACGCAATGTGATTTCTGCCCAGGTCTGTAAATGTCAACGTGCAGAAATGAAAAAAAGGCGTGGTTAAACGACAGGAGTAAGAATGACTCCCATGAGGTGCGACTAGAGCAGCACAGCTTTGCACTGTCTGGTGTGGTTTACCTGTCATGCACCGGGGGAATCTCACTGTGCACTTAAAACAAATGATTGTGAAGGCTGTTGCCGATGCTGACACAATGTGATTTCTGCCCAGTGCCATTTAATGTCAACGTGAAGAAATGCAAGAAGGTGTGTATGCGATGAGAGTAACAATGACTCCCTTGAGGTGCGACTAGAGCAGTGCAGCTTTTGCACAGTCTGCTGCACTCCAGCTGGCATAGATCGGGGGAATCCGACTGTCCAATTAAAACAAATGATTGTGAGCACCGTCGACCATGCTGACGGAATGTGATTTCTGCCCAGTGCTCTAAACGTCAAAGTGAAGTAAATAAAAAAAAGGACGGATAAACGACAGGAGTAACAATGACTCCCTCGTGGTGCGGCTATCGCAGTGCGGCTATTGCGTGGTCTTGTGCGCCTCAACTGGCATGGACCGGCGGAATCATCATCAGCATAGGCCTGGTTACGCCTACTGCAGGGCAAAGGCCTCTCCCATACATCTCCAACAACCCCGATCATGTACTAAGTGTGGCCATGTCGTCCCCGCAAACTTCTGAATCTCATGCGCCCGCCTAACTTTCTGCCGCCCTCTGCTAAGCTTCTCTTCCCTTGGAATCCATTCCGTAACCCTCAATGACCATCGGTTATCTTCCCTCCTCATTGCGTATCCTGCCCATGCCCCTTTCTTTTTCTTGATTTCAACTAAGATGTCATTAAGTCGCGTTTGTTCCCTCACCCAATCTGCTCTTTTCTTATCCTTGAACGTTACACCTATCATTCTTCTTTCCATAGCTCGTTGTGTCGTCCTCAATATGAGCAGAACCCTTTTCGTAAGCCTCAAGGTTTCTGCCCCATAGGTGAGTGCTGGTAAGACACAGGTATTATATACTTTCCTCTTGAGGGGATAACGGCAACCTGCTATTCATCATCTGAGAATGCCTGCCAAACGCACCCCAGCCCATTCTTGTTCTTCTGAATATTTCTGTCTTATGATCCGCATCCGCTGTCACTACCTGACCTAAGTTGGTGTATTCCCTTACGACTTCCAGTGCCTCGCTGCCTATTGTAAATTGCGGTTTTCTTCGGAGACTGTTAAGCATTACTTTAGTTTCCTGCAGATTAATTTTTAGACCCACTCTTCTGCTTTGCCTATCCAGGTCACTGAACATGCATTGCAATTGGTCCCCTGAGGTACTAAGCAAGGCAATGTCATCAGCGAATCGCGAGTTACCAAGCTATTCTCGATTAACTTTTATCCCCAATTCTTCCCAATCCATGTCTCTGAATACCTCCTGTAAAATAAAATGCCCAAATAAAACCAAGCATTTTGGGGGCCGTTGACCGTGCTGACGCAGTGTGATTTCTGCACAGTGCTCTAAATGTCAAAGTGAAAAAATGAAAAAAAAAGCGTGGATAAAAGACAGGAGTAAGAATGACTCCCTTGCAGTGTGGATTGAGCTGTGCCGCTTTGCACTTTCCGTTGCGCTTCAACTGGTATCGACCGGGAGAATCTGACTGTCCATTTAAAACAAAGCATTGCGAGGACTTTTGACCATGCTGATGCAATGTGATCTCTGCCCAGTCCCTTATATGTCAACTTGATAAAATCAACAAGGCGAGGGTAAACGAAGAGACTAACAATGACTCCCATGAGGTGCGACTAGAGCAGCACGGCTCTGCACTGTGTGGTGTGGCTTACCTGGCATGCACCGGGGGAATCTCACTGTGCACTTAAAACAAATGATTGTGAAGGCTGTTGCCGATGCTGACACAATGTGATTTCTGCCCAGTGCTCTAAACGTCAAACTGAAGTAATTAAAAAAAGGCATGGATAAACTACAGGAGTCACAATGACTCCCTTGTGGTGCGGCTATCGCAGTGCGGCTCTTGCGTGGTCTTGTGTGCCTCAACTGGCATGGACCGGCGCAGTCATCATCAGCATCAGCCTGGTTACGCCTACTGCAGGGCAAAGGCCTCTCCCATACATCTCCAAAAACCTCGATCATGTACTATGTGTGGCCATGTCGTCCCTGCAAACTTCTTAATCTCATGCGCCCGCCTAACTTTCTGCCGCCCTCTGCTAAGCTTCCCTGCCCTTGGAATCCATTCCGTAACCCTCAATGACCATCGGTTATCTTCCCTCCTCTTTGCGTATCCTGCCCATGCCCATTTCTTTTTCTTGATTTCACCTAAGATGTCATTAACTCGCGTTTGTTCCCTCACCCAATCTGCTCTTTTCTTATCCTTGAACGTTACACCTATCATTCTTCTTTCCATAGCTCGTTGCGTCGTCCTCAATTTGAGCAGAACCCTTTTCGTAAGCCTCCAGGTTTTTGCCCCATAGGTGAGTACTGGTAAGACACAGGTATTATATACTTTCCTCTTGAGGGGATAATGGCAACCTGCTAATCATCATCTGAGAATGCCTGCCAAACGCACCCCAGCCCATTCTTGTTCTTCTGAATATTTCTGTCTCATGATCCGCATCCGCTGTCACTACCTGCCCTAAGTTGATGTATTCCCTTACGACTTCCAGTGCCTCGCTGCCAATTGTAAATTGCTGTTTTCTTCCGAGACTGTTAAGCATTACTTTAGTTTCCTGCAGATTACTTTTTAGACCCACTCTTCTGCTTTGTCTCTCCAGGTCAGTGAACATGCATTGCAATTGGTCCCCTGAGGTACTAATGAAGGCAATGTCATCAGCGAATCGCGAGTTACTAAGCTATTCTCGATTAACTTTTATCCCCAATTCTTCCCAATCCATGTCTCTGAATACCTCCTGTAAAATAAAATGCCCAAATAAAACAAAGCATTTTGGGGGCGGTTGACCATGCTGACGCAGTGTGATTTCTGCACAGTGCTCTAAATGTCAACGTGACAAAATGAAAAAAAGCGTGGATAAACGACATGAGTAATGACTCCCTAGCAGTGTGCATTCAGCTGTGCCGCTTTGCACTTCCGTTGTGCTTCAACTGGTATAGACCGGGGGAATCCTGCTGTCCATTTAAAACAAAGCATTGCGGGGACTTTTGACCTTGCTGACGCAATGTGATTTCTGCCCAGTCCCCTATATGTCAACTTGATAAAATGCGACAAGGCGTGGGTAAACGAAGAGACTAACTATGACTCCCATGAGGTGCGACTAGAGCAGCACGGCTTTGCACTGTCTGGTGTGGTTTACCTGGCATGCACCGCGGGAATCTCACTGTGCACTTAAAACAAACGATTGTGAAGGCTGTTGCCGATGCTGACACTATGTGATTTCTGCCCACTGCTATTTAATGTCAACGTGAAGAAATGCAAGAAGGTGTGTGTAAGCGGTGAGAGTAACAATGACTCCCTTGAGGTGCGCCTAGAGCAGTGCGGCTCTTGCGCAGTCTGCTGCACTCCAACTGGCATAGATCGGGGGAATCCGACTGTCAATTTATAACAAATGATTGCGAGGGCCGTTCACCATGCTTACGCAATGTGATTTCTGCCCAGTGCTCTCAACGTCAAAGTGAAGTAATTAAAAAAAAGGACGGATAAACGACAGGAGTAACCATGACTCCCTTGTGGAGCGGCTATCGCAGTGCGGCTCTTGCGTGGTCTTGTGTGCCTCAACTGGCATGGACCGGCGGAATCAGCATCAGAATGGTTACGCCTACTGCAGGGCAAAGGCCTCTCCCATACATCTCCAACAACCCCGATCATGTACTAAGTGTGGCCATGTCGTCCCTGCAAACTTCTTAATCTCATGCGCCCGCCTAACTTTCTGCCGCCCTCTGCTAAGCTCCCCTTCCCTTGGAATCCATTCCGTAACCCTTAATGACCATTGGTTATCTTCCCTCCTCATTTCGTGTCCTGCCCATGCCCATTTCTTTTTCTTGATTTCAACTAAGACATCATTAACTCGCGTTTGTTCCCTCACCCAATCTGCTCTTTTCTTATCCTTTAACATTACACCTATCATTCTTCTTTCCATAGCTCGTTGCGTCGTCCTCAATTTGAGCAGAACCATTTTCGTAAGCCTCCAGGTTTCTGCCCCATAGTTGAGTACTGGTAAGACACAGGTATTATATACTTTCCTCTTGAGGGGATAATGGCAACCTGCTAATCATCATCTGAGAATGCCTGCCAAACACACCCCAGCCCATTCTTGTTCTTCTGAATATTTCTGTCTCATGATCCGCATCCGCTGTCACTACCTGCCCTAAGTTGATGTATTCCCTTACGACTTCTAGTGCCTCGCTGCCAATTGTAAATTGCTGTTTTCTTCCGAGACTGTTAAGCATTACTTTAGTTTCCTGCTGATTAATTTTTAGACCCACTCTTCTGCTTTGCCTATCCAGGTCAGTGAACATGCATTGCAATTGGTCTCCTGAGGTACTGAGGAAGGCAATGTCATCAGCGAATCGCGAGTTACTAAGCTATTCTCGATTAACTTTTATCCCCAATTCTTCCCAATCCATGTCTCTGAATACCTCCTGTAAAATAAAATGCCCAAATAAAACAAAGCATTTTGGGGGCCATTGACCATGCTGACGCAATGTGATTTCTGCCCAGGTCTGTAAATGTCAACGTGCAGAAATGAAAAAAAGGCGTGGTTAAACGACAGGAGTAAGAATGACTCCCATGAGGTGCGACTAGAGCAGCACAGCTTTGCACTGTCTGGTGTGGTTTACCTGTCATGCACCGGGGGAATCTCACTGTGCACTTAAAACAAATGATTGTGAAGGCTGTTGCCGATGCTGACACAATGTGATTTCTGCCCAGTGCCATTTAATGTCAACGTGAAGAAATGCAAGAAGGTGTGTATGCGATGAGAGTAACAATGACTCCCTCGAGGTGCGACTAGAGCAGTGCGGCTCTTGCGCAGTCTGCTGCACTCCAACTGGCATAGATCGGGGGAATCCGACTGTCCATTTAAAACAAATGATTACGCGGGCCGTTCACCATGCTGACGCAATGTGATTTCTGCCTAGTGCTCTAAACGGCAAAGTGATGAAATAAAGAAATGCCTGGATAAAGGACAGGTGTAAGAGTGACTCCTGTGAGGTGCGGCTGGAGCAGTGCAGGTCTTGCGCGGTATGGTACGCCTCAACTGGCATGGACGGGCGGAATTCACTGTCCAAATGAAACAAAGCATTCTGGGAGCCAGTGCTCTAAATGTCAACGTGAAGAAATGCAAAAAGGTGGGTATAAAGGACAAGAGTAAGAATGACTCCCGTGCAGAGTTTATTGAGCAGTTTCGCTTTGTGCTATCCATTGTGCTTCATTTGGTATGGACCGGTGGAATCCAACTGTCCATTAAAACAAAGCTTTGCGAAGACTTTTGATCATGCTGACGTAATGTGACTTCTGCCCAGCGCCCTAAATGTCAACGTGAAGAAATGCAACAAGGCATGGCTACACAAAGCGAGTAACAATGGCTCTCTTAAGGTGCGGCTAGAGCAGTGTGGCGCTTGCGCTGCCTTGTGCGCTTCAACTGGCATGGACCGGGAGAATCCGACTCTCGAAATAAAACAATGCATTTTGAGGGCCGTTGACCATGCTGACGCAATGTGATTTCTGCCCAGGTCTGTAAATGTCAACGTGCAGAAATGCAAAAAAAGGCGTGGTTAAAGGACAGGAGTAAGAATGACTCCCTTGCAGTGTGGATTCAGGAGTGGCGCTTTATGCTATCTGTTGTGCTTCAACTGGCATGGACCGGCTGAAACTGACTGTCCACCTAAAACAAAGCATTGCAAGGACTTTTGACGATGCTGACGCAATGTGATTTGTGCCCAGGGCTCTATATGTCAATGTGAGGAAATGGAACAAAGCGTGGGTGAAGGACGTTAGTAACAATGACTCCCTTGAGGTGCGGCTAGAACAGTGCTGCTTTGCACTGTCTGGTGTGGTTCAACTGGAATGCACAGGGGGAATCTTACTGTGCTTTTAAAAGATATAATTGCGTAGGCGGTTGACCATTTTTATGCAAGGTGATTTGTGCCCAGTGCCCTAAATGTCAACCTGAAGAAATAGAACAAGGCGTGGGGGAGCTAAGTGAGTAACAATGACTCCCTTGAGCTGCGACTAGAGCAGTGCGGCTCTAGCGCTGCCTGGTGCGCTTCAACTGGGATAGATCGGGGTAATCCGACTGTCCATTTAAAACAAATGATTGCGAGGGCCGTTGCCCATGCCGACGCAATTTGATTTCTGCCTAGTGCTTTAAACGTGAAATAAATAAATTAAGGAAAGGGCTGGATAAACGACAGGAGTAACTATGACACCCTTTAGGTGCGGCTAGCGCAGTGCAGCTCTTGCGCGGTGTGGTGCGAATGAACTGGCACGGACTGACAGAATCCACTGTCCAAATAAAACAAACCATTCTGGGGGCCGTTGAGCATGCTGACGCAGTGTGATTTCTGCACAGTGCTCTAAATGTCGAAGTGAAAAGATGAAAAAAAAAGCGTGGATAAAAGACAGGAGTAAGAATGACTCCCTTGCAGTGTGGATTGAGCTGTGCCGCTTTGCACTTTCCGTTGCGCTTCAACTGGTATGGACCGGGAGAATCTGACTGTCCATTTAAAACAAAGCATTGCGAGGACTTTTGACCATGCTGATGCAATGTGATCTCTGCCCAGTCACCTATATGTCAACTTGATAAAATCATCAAGGCGTGGGTAAACGAAGAGACTAACAATGACTCCCATGAGGTGCGACTAGAGCAGCACGGCTCTGCACTGTCTGGTGTGGCTTACCTGGCATGCACCGGGGGAATCTCACTGTGCACTTAAAACAAATGATTGTGAAGGCTGTTGCCGATGCTGACGCAATGTGATTTCTGCCTAGTGCTCTAAACGGCAAAGTGATGAAATAAAGAAATGCCTGGATAAAGGACAGGTGTAAGAGTGACTCCTGTGAGGTGCGGCTGGAGCAGTGCAGCTCTTGCGCGGTATGGTACGCCTCAACTGGCATGGACGGGCGGAATTCACTGTCCAAATGAAACAAAGCATTCTGGGAGCCAGTGCTCTAAATGTCAACGTGAAGAAATGCAAAAAGGTGGGTATAAAGGACAGGAGTAAGAATGACTCCCGTGCAGAGTTTATTGAGCAGTTTCGCTTTGTGCTATCCATTGTGCTTCATTTGGTATGGAGCGGTGGAATCCAACTGTCCATTAAAACAAAGCTTTGCGAAGACTTTTGATCATACTGACGTAATGTGACTTCTGCCCAGCGCCCTAAATGTCAACGTGAAGAAATGCAACAAGGCATGGCTACACAAAGCGAGTAACAATGGCTCTCTTAAGGTGCGGCTAGAGCAGTGTGGCGCTTGCGCTGCCTGGTGCGCTTCAACTGGCATGGACCGGGACAATCCGACTCTCGAAATAAAACAATGCATTTTGAGGGCCGTTGACCATGCTGACGCAATGTGATTTCTGCCCAGGTCTGTAAATGTCAACGTGCAGAAATGAAAAAAAGGCTTGGTTAAACGACAGGAGTAAGAATGACTCCCTTGCAGTGTGGATTCAGGAGTGGCGCTTTATGCTATCTGTTGTGCATCAACTGGCATGGACCGGCTGAAACTGACTGTCCACTTAAAACAAAGCATTGCAAGGACTTTTGACGATGCTGACGCAATGTGATTTGTGCCCAGGGCTCTAAATGTCAATGTGAGGAAATGGAACAAAGCGTGGGTGAAGGACGTTAGTAACAATGACTCCCTTAAGGTGCGGCTAGAACAGTGCTGCTTTGCACTGTCTGGTGTGGTTCAACTGGAATGCACAGGGGGAATCTTACTATGCTTTTAAAAGATATAATTGCGAGGGCGGTTGACCATTTTTATGCAAGGTGATTTGTGCCCAGTGCCCTAAATGTCAACCTGAAGAAATAGATCAAGGCGTGGGGGAGCTAAGTGAGTAACAATGACTCCCTTGAGCTGCGACTAGAGCAGTGCGGCTCTAGCGCTGCCTGGTGCGCTTCAACTGGGATAGATCGGGGTAATCCGACTGTCCAATTAAAACAAATGATTGCGAGGGCCGTTGACCATGCTGACGCAATTTGATTTCTGCCTAGTGCTTTAAACGTGAAATAAATAAATTAAGGAAAGGGCTGGATAAACGACAGGAGTAACTATGACACCCTTTAGGTGCGGCTAGCGCAGTGCAGCTCTTGCGCGGTCTGGTGCGAATGAACTGGCATGGACTGACAGAATCCACTGTCCAAATAAAACAAACCATTCTGGGGGCCGTTGAGCATGCTGACGCAGTGTGATTTCTGCACAGTGCTCTAAATGTCGAAGTGAAAAAATGAAAAAAAAAGCGTGGATAAAAGACAGGAGTAAGAATGACTCCCTTGCAGTGTGGATTGAGCTGTGCCGCTTTGCACTTTCCGTTGCGCTTCAACTGGTATGGACCGGGAGAATCTGACTGTCCATTTAAAACAAAGCATTGCGAGGACTTTTGACCATGCTGATGCAATGTGATCTCTGCCCAGTCCATTAAATGTCAACGTGATAAAATGCAACAAGGCGAGGGTAAACGAAGAGACTAACAATGACTCCGATGAGGTGGGACTAGAGTAGCGCGGCTTTGCACTGTCTGGTGTGGTTTACCTGGCATGCAACGGGGGAATCTAACTCTGCCATGAAAAGAAATGATTGCGAAGGCCGTTGCCGATGCTGACACAATGTGATTTCTGCCCAGTGCTATTTAATGTCAACGTGAAGAAATGCAAGAAGGTGTTTGTAAGCTATGAGAGTAACAATGACTCCCTTGAGGTGCGACTAGAACAGTGCAGCTTTTGCACAGTCTGCTGCACTCCAGCTGGCATAGATCGGGGGAATCCGACTGTCCATTTAAAACAAATGATTGCGAGGGCCGTCGACCATGCTGACGCAATGTGATTTCTGCCCAGTGCTTTAAACGTGAAACTGAAGTAAATAAAAAAAGGCATGGATAAACTACAGGAGTCACAATGACTCCCTTGTGGTGCGGCTATCGCAGTGCGGCTCTTGCGTGGTCTTGTGTGCCTCAACTGGCATGGACCGGCGGAATCATCATCAGCATCAGCCTGGTTACGCCTACTGCAGGGCAAAGGCCTCTCCCGTACATCTCCAACAACCCCGATCATGTACTATGTGTGGCCATGTCGTCCCTGCAAACTTCTTAATCTCATGCGCCCGCCTAACTTTCTGCCGCCCTCTGCTAAGCTTCCCTTCCCTTGGAATCCATTCCGTAACCCTTAATGACCATCGGTTATCTTCCCTCCTCATTTCGTATCCTGCCCATGCCCATTTCTTTTTCTTGATTTCAACTAAGATGTCATTAACTCGCGTTTGTTCCCTCACCCAATCTGCTCTTTTCTAATCCTTTAACGTTACACCTATCATTCTTCTTTCCATAGCTCGTTGCGTCGTCCTCAATTTGAGCAGAACCCATTTCGTAAGCCTCCAGGTTTCTGCCCCATAGGTGAGTACTGGTAAGACACAGGTATTATATACTTTCCTCTTGAGGGGATAATGGCAACCTGCTAATCATCATCTGAGAATGCCTGCCAAACGCACCCCAGCCCATTC
Source organism: Dermacentor albipictus (assembly GCF_038994185.2). Classification (NCBI taxonomy): domain Eukaryota; kingdom Metazoa; phylum Arthropoda; class Arachnida; order Ixodida; family Ixodidae; genus Dermacentor; species Dermacentor albipictus. The sequence continues at coordinate 1,398,637 of NW_027225591.1, forward strand.
TTGTTCTTCTGAATATTTCTGTCTCATGATCCGCATCCGCTGTCACTACCTGCCCTAAGTTGATGTAATCCCTTACGACTTCTAGTGCCTCGCTGCCAATTGTAAATTGCTGTTTTCTTCCGAGACTGTTAAGCATTACTTTAGTTTCCTGCAGATTAATTTTTAGACCCACTCTTCTGCTTTGCCTATCCAGGTCAGTGAACATGCATTGCAATTGGTCCCCTGAGGTACTAAGGAAGGCAATGTCATCAGCGAATCGCGAGTTACTAAGCTATTCTCGATTAACTTTTATCCCCAAATCTTCCCAATCCATGTCTCTGAATACCTCCTGTAAAATAAAATGCCCAAATAAAACAAAGCATTTTGGGGGCCGTTGACCATGCTGACGCAATGTGATTTCTGCCCAGGTCTGTAAATGTCAACGTGCAGAAATGAAAAAAAGGCGTGGTTAAACGACAGGAGTAAGAATGACTCCCATGAGGTGCGACTAGAGCAGCACAGCTTTGCACTGTCTGGTGTGGTTTACCTGTCATGCACCGGGGGAATCTCACTGTGCACTTAAAACAAATGATTGTGAAGGCTGTTGCCGATGCTGACACAATGTGATTTCTGCCCAGTGCTATTTAATGTCAACGTGAAGAAATGCAAGAAGGTGTGTATGCGATGAGAGTAACAATGACTCCCTCGAGGTGCGACTAGAGCAGTGCGGCTCTTGCGCAGTCTGCTGCACTCCAACTGGCATAGATCGGGGGAATCCGACTGTCCATTTAAAACAAATGATTACGCGGGCCGTTCACCATGCTGACGCAATGTGATTTCTGCCTAGTGCTCTAAACGGCAAAGTGATGAAATAAAGAAATGCCTGGATAAAGGACAGGTGTAAGAGTGACTCCTGTGAGGTGCGGCTGGAGCAGTGCAGGTCTTGCGCGGTATGGTACGCCTCAACTGGCATGGACGGGCGGAATTCACTGTCCAAATGAAACAAAGCATTCTGGGAGCCAGTGCTCTAAATGTCAACGTGAAGAAATGCAAAAAGGTGGGTATAAAGGACAAGAGTAAGAATGACTCCCGTGCAGAGTTTATTGAGCAGTTTCGCTTTGTGCTATCCATTGTGCTTCATTTGGTATGGACCGGTGGAATCCAACTGTCCATTAAAACAAAGCTTTGCGAAGACTTTTGATTATGCTGACGTAATGTGACTTCTTCCCAGCGCCCTAAATGTCAACGTGAAGAAATGCAACAAGGCATGGCTACACAAAGCGAGTAACAATGGCTCTCTTAAGGTGCGGCTAGAGCAGTGTGGCGCTTGCGCTGCCTGGTACGCTTCAACTGGCATGGACCGGGAGAATCCGACTCTCGAAATAAAACAATGCATTTTGAGGGCCGTTGACCATGCTGACGCAATGTGATTTCTGCCCAGGTCTGTAAATGTCAACGTGCAGAAATGAAAAAAAAGGCGTGGTTAAAGGACAGGAGTAAGAATGACTCCCTTGCAGTGTGGATTCAGGAGTGGCGCTTTATGCTATCTGTTGTGCTTCAACTGGCATGGACCGGCTGAAACTGACTGTCCACTTAAAACAAAGCATTGCAAGGACTTTTGACGATGCTGACGCAATGTGATTTGTGCCCAGGGCTCTAAATGTCAATGTGAGGAAACGGAACAAAGCGTGGGTGAAGGACGTTAGTAACAATGACTCCCTTGAGGTGCGGCTAGAACAGTGCTGCTTTGCACTGTCTGGTGTGGTTCAACTGGAATGCACAGGGGGAATCTTACTGTGCTTTTAAAAGATATAATTGCGAGGGCGGTTGACCATTTTTATGCAAGGTGATTTGTGCCCAGTGCCCTAAATGTCAACCTGAAGAAATAGAACAAGGCGTGGGGGAGCTAAGTGAGTAACAATGACTCCCTTGAGCTGCGACTAGAGCAGTGCGGCTCTAGCGCTGCCTGGTGCGCTTCAACTGGGATAGATCGGGGTAATCCGACTGTCCATTTAAAACAAATGATTGCGAGGGCCGTTGACCATGCCGACGCAATTTGATTTCTGCCTAGTGCTTTAAACGTGAAATAAATAAATTAAGGAAAGGGCTGGATAAACGACAGGAGTAACTATGACACCCTTTAGGTGCGGCTAGCGCAGTGCAGCTCTTGCGCGGTCTGGTGCGAATGAACTGGCACGGACTGACAGAATCCACTGTCCAAATAAAACAAACCATTCTGGGGGCCGTTGAGCATGCTGACGCAGTGTGATTTCTGCACAGTGCTCTAAATGTCGAAGTGAAAAAATGAAAAAAAAAGCGTGGATAAAAGACAGGAGTAAGAATGACTCCCTTGCAGTGTGGATTGAGCTGTGCCGCTTTGCACTTTCCGTTGCGCTTCAACTGGTATGGACCGGGAGAATCTGACTGTCCATTTAAAACAAAGCATTGCGAGGACTTTTGACCATGCTGATGCAATGTGATCTCTGCCCAGTCCCCTATATGTCAACTTGATAAAATCATCAAGGCGTGGGTAATCGAAGAGACTAACAATGACTCCCATGAGGTGCGACTAGAGCAGCACGGCTCTGCACTGTCTGGTGTGGCTTACCTGGCATGCACCGGGGGAATCTCACTGTGCACTTAAAACAAATGATTGTGAAGGCTGTTGCCGATGCTGACGCAATGTGATTTCTGCCTAGTGCTCTAAACGGCAAAGTGATGAAATAAAGAAATGCCTGGATAAAGGACAGGTGTAAGAGTGACTCCTGTGAGGTGCGGCTGGAGCAGTGCAGCTCTTGCGCGGTATGGTACGCCTCAACTGGCATGGACGGGCGGAATTCACTGTCCAAATGAAACAAAGCATTCTGGGAGCCAGTGCTCTAAATGTCAACGTGAAGAAATGCAAAAAGGTGGGTATAAAGGACAGGAGTAAGAATGACTCCCGTGCAGAGTTTATTGAGCAGTTTCGCTTTGTGCTATCCATTGTGCTTCATTTGGTATGGACCGGTGGAATCCAACTGTCCATTAAAACAAAGCTTTGCGAAGACTTTTGATCATGCTGACGTAATGTGACTTCTGCCCAGCGCCCTAAATGTCAACGTGAAGAAATGCAACAAGGCATGGCTACACAAAGCGAGTAACAATGGCTCTCTTAAGGTGCGGCTAGAGCAGTGTGGCGCTTGCGCTGCCTGGTGCGCTTCAACTGGCATGGACCGGGAGAATCCGACTCTCGAAATAAAACAATGCATTTTGAGGGCCGTTGACCATGCTGACGCAATGTGATTTCTGCCCAGGTCTGTAAATGTCAACGTGCAGAAATGCAAAAAAAGGCGTGGTTAAAGGACAGGAGTAAGAATGACTCCCTTGCAGTGTGGATTCAGGAGTGGCGCTTTATGCTATCTGTTGTGCTTCAACTGGCATGGACCGGCTGAAACTGACTGTCCACCTAAAACAAAGCATTGCAAGGACTTTTGACGATGCTGACGCAATGTGATTTGTGCCCAGGGCTCTAAATGTCAATGTGAGGAAATGGAACAAAGCGTGGGTGAAGGACGTTAGTAACAATGACTCCCTTGAGGTGCGGCTAGAACAGTGCTGCTTTGCACTGTCTGGTGTGGTTCAACTGGAATGCACAGGGGGAATCTTACTGTGCTTTTAAAAGATATAATTGCGAGGGCGGTTGACCATTTTTATGCAAGGTGATTTGTGCCCAGTGCCCTAAATGTCAACCTGAAGAAATAGAACAAGGCGTGGGGGAGCTAAGTGAGTAACAATGACTCCCTTGAGCTGCGACTAGAGCAGTGCGGCTCTAGCGCTGCCTGGTGCGCTTCAACTGGGATAGATCGGGGTAATCCGACTGTCCATTTAAAACAAATGATTGCGAGGGCCGTTGACCATGCCGACGCAATTTGATTTCTGCCTAGTGCTTTAAACGTGAAATAAATAAATTAAGGAAAGGGCTGGATAAACGACAGGAGTAACTATGACACCCTTTAGGTGCGGCTAGCGCAGTGCAGCTCTTGCGCGGTCTGGTGCGAATGAACTGGCACGGACTGACAGAATCCACTGTCCAAATAAAACAAACCATTCTGGGGGCCGTTGAGCGTGCTGACGCAGTGTGATTTCTGCACAGTGCTCTAAATGTCGAAGTGAAAAAATGAAAAAAAAGCGTGGATAAAAGACAGGAGTAAGAATGACTCCCTTGCAGTGTGGATTGAGCTGTGCCGCTTTGTACTTTCCGTTGCGCTTCAACTGGTATGGACCGGGAGAATCTGACTGTCCATTTAAAACAAAGCATTGCGAGGACTTTTGACCATGCTGATGCAATGTGATCTCTGCCCAGTCCCCTATATGTCAACTTGATAAAATCATCAAGGCGTGGGTAAACGAAGAGACTAACAATGACTCCCATGAGGTGCGACTAGAGCAGCACGGCTCTGCACTGTCTGGTGTGGCTTACCTGGCATGCACCGGGGGAATCTCACTGTGCACTTAAAACAAATGATTGTGAAGGCTGTTGCCGATGCTGACACTATGTGATTTCTGCCCAGTGCTATTTAATGTCAACGTGAAGAAATGCAAGAAGGTATGTTTAAGCGGTGAGAGTAACAATGACTCCCTTGAGGTGCGACTAGAGCAGTGCAGCTTTTGCACAGTCTGCTGCATTCCAGCTGGCATAGATCGGGGGAATCCGACTGTCCATTTAAAACAAATGATTGCGAGGGCCGTCGGCCATGCTGACGCAATGTGATTTCTGCCCAGTGCTCTAAACGTGAAACTGAAGTAAATAAAAAAGGCATGGATAAACTACAGGAGTCACAATGACTCCCGGTGCGGCTATCGCAGTGCGGCTCTTGCGTGGTCTTGTGTGCCTCAACTGGCATGGACCGGCGGAATCATCATCAGCATCAGCCTGGTTACGCCTACTGCAGGGCAAAGGCCTCTCCCATACATCTCCAACAACCCCGATCATGTACTAAGTGTGGCCATGTCGTCCCCGCAAACTTCTGAATCTCATGCGCCCGCCTAACTTTCTGCCGCCCTCTGCTAAGCTTCTCTTCCCTTGGAATCCATTCCGTAACCCTCAATGACCATCGGTTATCTTCCCTCCTCATTGCGTATCCTGCCCATGCCCCTTTCTTTTTCTTGATTTCAACTAAGATGTCATTAAGTCGCGTTTGTTCCCTCACCCAATCTGCTCTTTTCTTATCCTTGAACGTTACACCTATCATTCTTCTTTCCATAGCTCGTTGTGTCGTCCTCAATATGAGCAGAACCCTTTTCGTAAGCCTCAAGGTTTCTGCCCCATAGGTGAGTGCTGGTAAGACACAGGTATTATATACTTTCCTCTTGAGGGGATAACGGCAACCTGCTATTCATCATCTGAGAATGCCTGCCAAACGCACCCCAGCCCATTCTTGTTCTTCTGAATATTTCTGTCTTATGATCCGCATCCGCTGTCACTACCTGACGTAAGTTGGTGTATTCCCTTACGACTTCCAGTGCCTCGCTGCCTATTGTAAATTGCGGTTTTCTTCGGAGACTGTTAAGCATTACTTTAGTTTCCTGCAGATTAATTTTTAGACCCACTCTTCTGCTTTGCCTATCCAGGTCACTGAACATGCATTGCAATTGGTCCCCTGAGGTACTAAGCAAGGCAATGTCATCAGCGAATCGCGAGTTACCAAGCTATTCTCGATTAACTTTTATCCCCAATTCTTCCCAATCCATGTCTCTGAATACCTCCTGTAAAATAAAATGCCCAAATAAAACAAAGCATTTTGGGGGCCGTTGACCGTGCTGACGCAGTGTGATTTCTGCACAGTGCTCTAAATGTCAAAGTGAAAAAATGAAAAAAAGGTGTGGATAAACGACATGAGTAAGAATGACTCCCTTGCAGTGTGCATTCAGCTGTGCCGCTTTGCACTTTCCATTGTGCTTCAACTGGTATAGACCGGGGGAATCCGACTGTCCATTTAAAACAAAGCATTGCGGGGACTTTTGACCATGCTGACGCAATGTGATTTCTGCCCAGTCCCCTATATGTCAACTTGATAAAATCAACAAGGCGTGGGTAAACGAAGAGACTAACAATGACTCCCATGAGGTGCGACTAGAGCAGCACAGCTTTGCACTGTCTGGTGTGGTTTACCTGTCATGCACCGGGGGAATCTCACTGTGCACTTAAAACAAATGATTGTGAAGGCTGTTGCCGATGCTGACACAATGTGATTTCTGCCCAGTGCTATTTAATGTCAACGTGAAGAAATGCAAGAAGGTGTGTATGCGATGAGAGTAACAATGACTCCCTCGAGGTGCGACTAGAGCAGTGCGGCTCTTGCGCGGTCTGCTGCACTCCAACTTTCATAGATCGGGGGAATCCGACTGTCCATTTAAAACAAATGATTACGCGGGCCGTTCACCATGCTGACGCAATGTGATTTCTGCCTAGTGCTCTAAACGGCAAAGTGATGAAATAAAGAAATGCCTGGATAAAGGACAGGTGTAAGAGTGACTCCTGTGAGGTGCGGCTGGAGCAGTGCAGCTCTTGTGCGGTATGGTACGCCTCAACTGGCATGGACGGGCGGAATTCACTGTCCAAATGAAACAAAGCATTCTGGGAGCCAGTGCTCTAAATGTCAACGTGAAGAAATGCAAAAAGGTGGGTATAAAGGACAGGAGTAAGAATGACTCCCGTGCAGAGTTTATTGAGCAGTTTCGCTTTGTGCTATCCATTGCGCTTCATTTGGTATGGACCGGTGGAATCCAACTGTCCATTAAAACAAAGCTTTGCGAAGACTTTTGATCATGCTGACGTAATGTGACTTCTGCCCAGCGCGCTTAATGTCAACGTGAAGAAATGCAACAAGGCATGGCTACACAAAGCGAGTAACAATGGCCCTCTTGAGGTGCGGCTAGAGCAGTGTGGCGCTTGCGCTGCCTGGTGCGCTTCAACTGGCATGGACCGGGAGAATCCGACTCTCCAAATAAAACAATGCATTTTGAGGGCCGTTGACAATGCTGACGCAATGTGATTTCTGCCCAGGTCTGTAAATGTCAACGTGCAGAAATGAAAAAAAAGGCGTGGTTAAACGACAGGAGTAAGAATGACTCCCTTGCAGTGTGGATTCAGGAGTGGCGCTTTATGCTATCTGTTGTGCTTCAACTGGCATGGACCGGCTGAAACTGACTGTCCGCTTAAAACAAAGCATTGCAAGGACTTTTGACGATGCTGACGCAATGTGATTTGTGCCCAGGGCTCTAAATGTCAATGTGAGGAAATGGAACAAAGCGTGGGTGAAGGACGGTAGTAACAATGACTCCCTTGAGGTGCGGCTAGAACAGTGCTGCTTTGCACTGTCTGGTGTGGTTCAACTGGAATGCACAGGGGGAATCTTACTGTGCTTATAAAAGATATAATTGCGAGGGCGGTTGACCATTTTTATGCAAGGTGATTTGTGCCCAGTGCCCTAAATGTCAACCTGAAGAAATAGAACAAGGCGTGGGGAGCTAAGTGAGTAACAATGACTCCCTTGAGCTGCGGCTAGAGCAGTGCGGCTCTAGCGCTGCCTGGTGCGCTTCAACTGGGATAGATCGGGGTAATCCGACTGTCCATTTAAAACAAATGATTGCGAGGGCCGTTGACCATGCTGACGCAATTTGATTTCTGCCTAGTGCTTTAAACGTGAAATAAATAAATTAAGGAAAGGGCTGGATAAACGACAGGAGTAACTATGACACCGTTTAGGTGCGGCTAGCGCAGTGCAGCTCTTGCGCGGTCTGGTGCGAATGAACTGGCACGGACTGACAGAATCCACTGTCCAAATAAAACAAACCATTCTGGGGGCCGTTGAGCATGCTGACGCAGTGTGATTTCTGCACAGTGCTCTAAATGTCGAAGTGAAAAAATGAAAAAAAAAAGCGTGGATAAAAGACAGGAGTAAGAATGACTCCCTTGCAGTGTGGATTGAGCTGTGCCGCTTTGTACTTTCCGTTGCGCTTCAACTGGTATGGACCGGGAGAATCTGACTGTCCATTTAAAACAAAGCATTGCGAGGACTTTTGACCATGCTGATGCAATGTGATCTCTGCCCAGTCCCCTATATGTCAACTTGATAAAATCAACAAGGCGAGGGTAAACGAAGAGACTAACAATGACTCCCATGAGGTGCGACTAGAGCAGCACGGCTCTGCACTGTCTGGTGTGGCTTACCTGGCATGCACCGGGGGAATCTCACTGTGCACTTAAAACAAATGATTGTGAAGGCTGTTGCCGATGCTGACGCATTGTGATTTCTGCCTAGTGCTCTAAACGGCAAAGTGATGAAATAAAGAAATGCCTGGATAAAGGACAGGTGTAAGAGTGACTCCTGTGAGGTGCGGCTGGAGCAGTGCAGCTCTTGCGCGGTATGGTACGCCTCAACTGGCATGGACGGGCGGAATTCACTGTCCAAATGAAACAAAGCATTCTGGGAGCCAGTGCTCTAAATGTCAACGTGAAGAAATGCAAAAAGGTGGGTATAAAGGACAGGAGTAAGAATGACTCCCGTGCAGAGTTTATTGAGCAGTTTCGCTTTGTGCTATCCATTGTGCTTCATTTGGTATGGACCGGTGGAATCCAACTGTCCATTAAAACAAAGCTTTGCGAAGACTTTTGATCATGCTGACGTAATGTGACTTCTGCCCAGCGCTCTAAATGTCAACGTGAAGAAATGCAACAAGGCATGGCTACACAAAGCGAGTAACAATCGCTCTCTTGAGGTGCGGCTAGAGCAGTGTGGCGCTTGCGCTGCCTGGTGCGCTTCAACTGGCATGGACCGGGAGAATCCGACTCTCCAAATAAAACAATGCATTTTGAGGGCCGTTGACCATGCTGACGCAATGTGATTTCTGCCCAGGTCTGTAAATGTCAACGTGCAGAAATGAAAAAAAGGCGTGGTTAAACGACAGGAGTAAGAATGACTCCCTTGCAGTGTGGATTCAGGAGTGGCACTTTATGCTATCTGTTGTGCATCAACTGGCATGGACCGGCTGAAACTGACTGTCCACTTAAAACAAAGCATTGCAAGGACTTTTGACGATGCTGACGCAATGTGATTTGTGCCCAGGGCTCTAAATGTCAATGTGAGGAAATGGAACAAAGCGTGGGTGAAGGACGTTGGTAACAATGACTCCCTTAAGGTGCGGCTAGAACAGTGCTGCTTTGCACTGTCTGGTGTGGTTCAACTGGAATGCACAGGGGGAATCTTACTGTGCTTTTAAAAGATATAATTGCGAGGGCGGTTGACCATTTTTATGCAAGGTGATTTGTGCTCAGTGCCCTAAATGTCAACCTGAAGAAATAGATCAAGGCGTGGGGGAGCTAAGTGAGTAACAATGACTCCCTTGAGCTGCGACTAGAGCAGTGCGGCTCTAGCGCTGCCTGGTGCGCTTCAACTGGGATAGATGGGGGTAATCCGACTGTCCATTTAAAACAAATGATTGCGAGGGCCGTTGACCATGCTGACGCAATTTGATTTCTGCCTAGTGCTTTAAACGTGAAATAAATAAATTAAGGAATGGGCTGGATAAACGACAGGAGTAACTATGACACCCTTTAGGTGCGGCTAGCGCAGTGCAGCTCTTGCGCGGTCTGGTGCGAATGAACTGGCATGGACTGACAGAATCCACTGTCCAAATAAAACAAACCATTCTGGGGGCCGTTGAGCATGCTGACGCAGTGTGATTTCTGCACAGTGCTCTAAATGTCGAAGTGAAAAAATGAAAAAAAGCGTGGATAAAAGACAGGAGTAAGAATGACTCCCTTGCAGTGTGGATTGAGCTGTGCCGCTTTGCACTTTCCGTTGCGCTTCAACTGGTATGGACCGGGAGAATCTGACTGTCCATTTAAAAGAGCATTGCGAGGACTTTTGACCATGCTGATGCAATGTGATCTCTGCCCAGTCCCCTAAATGTCAACGTGATAAAATGCAACAAGGCGAGGGTAAACGAAGAGACAACAATGACTCCCATGAGGTGGGACTAGAGTAGCGCGGCTTTGCACTGTCTGGTGTGGTTTACCTGGCATGCAACGGGGGAATCTAACTCTGCCATGAAAAGAAATGATTGCGAAGGCCGTTGCCGATGCTGACACAATGTGATTTCTGCCCAGTGCTATTTAATGTCAACGTGAAGAAATGCAAGAAGGTGTGTGTAAGCTATGAGAGTAACAATGACTCCCTTGAGGTGCGACTAGAACAGTGCAGCTTTTGCACAGTCTGCTGCACTCCAGCTGGCATAGATCGGGGGAATCCGACTGTCCTTTTTAAACAAATGATTGCGAGGGCCGTCGACCATGCTGACGCAATGTGATTTCTGCCCAGTGCTCTAAACGTGAAACTGAAGTAAATAAAAAAAGGCATGGATAAACTACAGGAGTCACAATGACTCCCTACAGGAGTCACAATGACTCCCACAATGACAGGAGTCATTGTGACTCCTGTAGTTTATCCATGCCTTTTTTTATTCACTTCAGTTTCACGTTTAGAGCACTGGGCAGAAATCACATTGCGTCAGCATGGCCGACGGCCCTCGCAATCATTTGTTTTAAATGGACAGTCGGATTCCCCCGATCTATGCCAGCTGGAGTGCAGCAGACTGTGCAAAAGCTGCACTGCTCTAGTCGCACCTCAAGGGAGTCATTGTTACTCTCACCGCTTACACACACCTTCTTGCATTTCTTCACGTTGACATTAAATAGCACTGGGCAGAAATCACATAGTGTCAGCATCGGCAACAGCCTTCACAATCATTTGTTTTAAGTGCACAGTGAGATTCCCCCGGTGCATGCCAGGTAAGCCACACCAGACAGTGCAGAGCCGTGCTGCTCTAGTCGCACCTCATGGGAGTCATTGTTAGTCTCTTCGTTTACCCTCGCCTTGTTGATTTTATCAAGTTGACATATAGGGGACTGGGCAGAGATCACATTGCATCAGCATGGTCAAAAGTCCTCGCAATGCTTTGTTTTAAATGGACAGTCAGATTCTCCCGGTCCATACCAGTTGAAGCGCAACGGAAAGTGCAAAGCGGCACAGCTCAATCCACACTGCAAGGGAGTCATTCTTACTCCTGTCTTTTATCCACGCTTTTTTTTTCATTTTTTCACTTCGACATTTAGAGCACTGTGCAGAAATCACACTGCGTCAGCATGCTCAACGGCCCCCAGAATGGTTTGTTTTATTTGGACAGTGGATTCTGTCAGTCCATGCCAGTTCATTCGCACCAGACCGCGCAAGAGCTGCACTGCGCTAGCCGTACCTAAAGGGTGTCATAGTTACTCCTGTCGTTTATCCAGCCCTTTCCTTAATTTATTTATTTCACGTTTAAAGCACTAGGCAGAAATCAAATTGCGTCAGCATGGTCAACGGCCCTCGCAATCATTTGTTTTAAATGGACAGTCGGATTACCCCGATCTATCCCAGTTGAAGCGCACCAGGCAGCGCTAGAGCCGCACTGCTCTAGCCGCAGTTCAAGGGAGTCATTGTTACTCACTTATCTCCCCCACGCCTTGTTCTATTTCTTCAGGTTGACATTTAGGGCACTGGGCACAAATCACCTTGCATAAAAATGGTCAACCGCCCTCGCAATTATATCTTTTAAAAGCACAGTAAGATTCCCCCTGTGCATTCCAGTTGAACCACACCAGACAGTGCAAAGCAGCACTGTTCTAGCCGCACCTCAAGGGAGTCATTGTTACTAACGTCCTTCACCCACGCTTTGTTCCATTTCCTCACATTGACATTTAGAGCCCTGGGCACAAATCACATTGCGTCAGCATCGTCAAAAGTCCTTGCAATGCTTTGTTTTAAGTGGACAGTCAGTTTCAGCCGGTCCCTGCCAGTTGAAGCACAACAGATAGCATAAAGCGCCACTCCTGAATCCACACTGCAAGGGAGTCATTCTTACTCCTGTCCTTTAACCACGCCTTTTTTTTTCATTTCTGCACGTTGACATTTAAAGACCTGGGCAGAAATCACATTGCGTCAGCATGGTCAACGGCCCTCAAAATGCATTGTTTTATTTCGAGAGTCGGATTCTCCCGGTCCATGCCAGTTGAAGCGTACCAGGCAGCGCAAGCGCCACACTGCTCTAGCCGCACCTTAAGAGAGCCATTGTTACTCGCTTTGTGTAGCCATGCCTTGTTGCATTTCTTCACGTTGACATTTAGGGCGCTGGGCAGAAGTCACATTACGTCAGCATGATCAAAAGTCTTCGCAAAGCTTTGTTTTAATGGACAGTTGGATTCCACCGGTCCATACCAAATGAAGCACAATGGATAGCACAAAGCGAAACTGCTCAATAAACTCTGCACGGGAGTCATTCTTACTCCTGTCCTTTATACCCACCTTTTTGCATTTCTTCACGTTGACATTTAGAGCACTGGCTCCCAGAATGCTTTGTTTCATTTGGACAGTGAATTCCGCCCGTCCATGCCAGTTGAGGCGTACCATACCGCGCAAGACCTGCACTGCTCCAGCCGCACCTCACAGGAGTCACTCTTACACCTGTCCTTTATCCAGGCATTTCTTTATTTCATCACTTTGCCGTTTAGAGCACTAGGCAGAAATCACATTGCGTCAGCATGGTGAACGGCCCGCGTAATCATTTGTTTTAAATGGACAGTCGGATTCCCCCGATCTATGCCAGTTGGAGTGCAGCAGACTGCGCAAGAGCCGCACTGCTCTAGTCGCACCTCGAGGGAGTCATTGTTACTCTCATCGCATACACACCTTCTTGCATTTCTTCACGTTGACATTAAATAGCACTGGGCAGAAATCACATTGTGTCAGCATCGGCAACAGCCTTCACAATCATTTGTTTTAAGTGCACAGTGAGATTCCCCCGGTGCATGACAGGTAAACCACACCAGACAGTGCAAAGCTGTGCTGCTCTAGTCGCACCTCATGGGAGTCATTGTTAGTCTCTTCGTTTACCCACGCCTTGTTGATTTTATCAAGTTGACATACAGGGGACTGGGCAGAAATCACATTGCGTCAGCATGGTCAAAAGTCCCCGCAATGCTTTGTTTTAAATGGACAGTCGGATTCCCCCGGTCCATGCCAGTTGATGCACAACAGATAGCATAAAGCGCCACTCCTGAATCCACACTGCAAGGGAGTCATTCTTACTCCTGTCGTTTAACCACGCCTTTTTTTCATTTCTGCACGTTGACATTTACAGACCTGGGCAGAAATCACATTGCGTCAGCATGGTCAACGGCCCCCAAAATGCTTTGTTTTATTTGGGCATTTTATTTTACAGGAGGTATTCAGAGACATGGATTGGGAAGATTTGGGGATAAAAGTTAATCGAGAATAGCTTAGTAACTCGCGATTCGCTGATGACATTGCCTTCCTTAGTACCTCAGGGGACCAACTGCAATGCATGTTCACTGACCTGGATAGGCAAAGCAGAAGAGTGGGCCTAAAAATTAATCTGCAGGAAACTAAAGTAATGCTTAACAGTCTCGGAAGAAAACAGCAATTTACAATTGGCAGCGAGGCACTAGAAGTCGTAAGGGATTACATCAACTTAGGGCAGGTAGTGACAGCGGATGCGGATCATGAGACAGAAATATTCAGAAGAACAAGAATGGGCTGGGGTGGGTTTGGCAGGCATTCTCAGATGATGATTAGCAGGTTGCCATTATCCCCTCAAGAGGAAAGTATATAATACCTGTGTCTTACCAGTACTCACCTATGGGGCAGAAACCTGAAGGCTTACGAAATAGGTTCTGCTCAAATTGAGGACGACGCAACGAGCTATGGAAAGAAGAATGATGGGTGTAACGTTAAAGGATAAGAAAAGAGCAGATTGGGTGAGGGAACAAACGCGAGGTAATGACATCTTAGTTGAAATCAAGAAAAAGAAATGGGCATGGGCAGGATACGAAATGATGAGGGAAGATAACCGATGGTCATTAAGGGTTACGGAATGGATTCCAAGGGAAGGGAAGCTTAGCAGAGGGCGGCAGAAAGTTAGGCGGGCGCATGAGATTAAGAAGTTTGCAGGGACGACATGGCCACACATAGTACATGATCGGGGTTGTTGGAGATGTACGGGAGAGGCCTTTGCCCTGCAGTAGGCGTAACCAGGCTGATGCTGATGATGATTCCGCCGGTCCATGCCAGTTGAGGCACACAAGACCACGCAAGAGCCGCACTGCGATAGCCGCACCACAAGGGAGTCATTGTGACTCCTGTAGTTTATCCATGCCTTTTTTTATTTACTTCAGTTTCACGTTTAGAGCACTGGGTAGAAATCACATTGCGTCAGCATGGTCGACGGCCCTCGCAATCATTTGGTTTAAGTGGACAGTCGGATTCCCCCGATCTATGCCAGCTGGAGTGCAGCAGACTGTGCAAAAGCTGCACTGTTCTAGTCGCACCTCAAGGGAGTCATTGTTACTCTCATAGCTTACACACACCTTCTTGCATTTCTTCACGTTGACATTAAATAGCACTGGGCAGAAATCACATTGTGTCAGCATCGGCAACAGCCTTCACAATCATTTGTTTTATGTGCACAGTGAGATTCCCCCGGTGCATGCCAGGTAAGCCACACCAGACAGTGCAGAGCCGTGCTGCTCTAGTCGCACCTCATGGGAGTCATTGTTAGTCTCTTCGTTTACCCACGCCTTGATGATTTTATCAAGTTGACATATAGGGGACTGGGCAGAGATCACATTGCATCAGCATGGTCAAAAGTCCTCGCAATGCTTTGTTTTAAATGGACAGTCAGATTCTCCCGGTCCATACCAGTTGAAGCGCAACGGAAAGTGCAAAGCGGCACAGCTCAATCCACACTGCAAGGGAGTCATTCTTACTCCTGTCTTTTATCCACGCTTTTTTTTCATTTTTTCACTTCGACATTTAGAGCACTGTGCAGAAATCACACTGCGTCAGCATGCTCAGCGGCCCCCAGAATGGTTTGTTTTATTTGGACAGTGGATTCTGTCAGTCCATGCCAGTTCATTCGCACCAGACCGCGCAAGAGCTGCAGTGCGCTAGCCGCACCTAAAGGGTGTCATAGTTACTCCTGTCGTTTATCCAGCCCTATCCCTAATTTATTTATTTCACGTTTAAAGCACTAGGCAGAAATCAAATGGCGTCAGCATGGTCAACGGCCCTCGCAATCATTTGTTTTAAATGGACAGTCGGATTACCCCGATCTATCCCAGTTGAAGCGCACCAGGCAGCGCTAGAGCCGCACTGCTCTAGCCGCAGCTCAAGCGAGTCATTGTTACTCACTTAGCTCCCCCACGCCTTGTTCTATTTCTTCAGGTTGACATTTAGGGCACTGGGCACAAATCACCTTGCATAAAAATGGTCAACCGCCCTCGCAATTATATCTTTTAAAAGCACAGTAAGATTCCCCCTGTGCATTCCAGTTGAACCACACCAGACAGTGCAAAGCAGCACTGTTCTAGCCGCACCTCAGGGGAGTCATTGTTACTAACGTCCTTCACCCACGCTTTGTTCCATTTCCTCACAGTGACATTTAGAGCCCTGGGCACAAATCACATTGCGTCAGCATCGTCAAAAGTCCTTGCAATGCTTTGTTTTAAGTGGACAGTCAGTTTCAGCCGCTCCATGCCAGTTGATGCACAACAGATAGCATAAAGCGCCACTCCTGAATCCACACTGCAAGGGAGTCATTACTCCTGTCGTTTAACCATGCCTTTTTTTCATTTCTGCACGTTGACATTTACAGACCTGGGCAGAAATCACATTGCGTCAGCATGGTCAACGGCCCTCAAAATGCATTGTTTTATTTGGAGAGTCGGATTCTCCCGGTCCATGCCAGTTGAAGCGCACCAGGCAGCGCAAGCGCCACACTGCTCTAGCCGCACCTCAAGAGAGCGATTGTTACTCGCTTTGTGTAGCCATGCCTTGTTGCATTTCTTCACGTTGACATTTAGAGCGCTGGGCAGAAGTGACATTACGTCAGCATGATCAAAAGTCTTCGCAAAGCTTTGTTTTAATGGACAGTTGGATTCCACCGGTCCATACCAAATGAAGCACAATGGATAGCACAAAGCGAAACTGCTCAATAAACTCTGCACGGGAGTCATTCTTACTCCTGTCCTTTATACCCACCTTTTTGCATTTCTTCACGTTGACATTTAGAGCACTGGCTCCCAGAATGCTTTGTTTCATTTGGACAGTGAATTCCGCCCGTCCATGCCAGTTGAGGCGTACCATACCGCGCAAGAGCTGCACTGCTCCAGCCGCACCTCACAGGAGTCACTCTTACACCTGTCCTTTATCCAGGCATTTCTTTATTTCATCACTTTGCCGTTTAGAGCACTAGGCAGAAATCACATTGCGTCAGCATGGTGAACGGCCCGCGTAATCATTTGTTTTAAATGGACAGTCGGATTCCCCCGATCTATGCCAGTTGGAGTGCAGCAGACTGCGCAAGAGCCGCACTGCTCTAGTCGCACCTCGAGGGAGTCATTGTTACTCTCATCGCATACACACCTTCTTGCATTTCTTCACGTTGACATTAAATAGCACTGGGCAGAAATCACATTGTGTCAGCATCAGCAACAGCCTTCACAATCATTTGTTTTAAGTGCACAGTGAGATTCCCCCGGTGCATGACAGGTAAACCACACCAGACAGTGCAAAGCTGTGCTGCTCTAGTCGCACCTCATGGGAGTCATTGTTAGTCTCTTCGTTTACCCACGCCTTGTTGATTTTATCAAGTTGACATATAGGGGACTGGGCAGAAATCACATTGCGTCAGCATGGTCAAAAGTCCCCGCAATGCTTTGTTTTAAATGGACAGTCGGATTCCCCCGGTCTATACCAGTTGAAACGCAATGGAAAGTGCAAAGCGGCACAGCTGAATGCACACTGCAAGGGAGTCATTCTTACTCATGTCGTTTATCCACACCTTTTTTTCATTTTTTCACTTTGACATTTAGAGCACTGTGCAGAAATCACACTGCGTCAGCACGGTCAACGGCCCCCAAAATGCTTTGTTTTATTTGGGCATTTTATTTTACAGGAGGTATTCAGAGACATGGATTGGGAAAAATTGGGGATAAAAGTTAATCGAGAATAGCTTGGTAACTCGCGATTCGCTGATGACATTGCCTTGCTTAGTACCTCAGGGGACCAATTGCAATGCATGTTCAGTGACCTGGATAGGCAAAGCAGAAGAGTGGGTCTAAAAATTAATCTGCAGGAAACTAAAGTAATGCTTAACAGTCTCCGAAGAAAACCGCAATTTACAATAGGCAGCGAGGCACTGGAAGTCGTAAGGGAATACACCAACTTAGGTCAGGTAGTGACAGCGGATGCGGATCATAAGACAGAAATATTCAGAAGAACAAGAATGGGCTGGGGTGCGTTTGGCAGGCATTCTCAGATGATGAATAGCAGGTTGCCGTTATCCCCTCAAGAGGAAAGTATATAATACCTGTGTCTTACCAGCACTCACCTATGGGGCAGAAACCTTGAGGCTTACGAAAAGGGTTCTGCTCATATTGAGGACGACACAACGAGCTATGGAAAGAAGAATGATAGGTGTAACGTTCAAGGATAAGAAAAGAGCAGATTGGGTGAGGGAACAAACGCGACTTAATGACATCTTAGTTGAAATCAAGAAAAAGAAAGGGGCATGGGCAGGATACGCAATGAGGAGGGAAGATAACCGATGGCCATTGAGGGTTACGGAATGGATTCCAAGGGAAGGGAAGCTTAGCAGAGGGCGGCAGAAAGTTAGGCGGGCGCATGAGATTAAGAAGTTTGCAGGGACGACATGGCCACACATAGTACATGATCGGGGTTGTTGGAGATGTATGGGAGAGGCCTTTGCCCTGCAGTAGGCGTAACCAGGCCTATGCTGATGATGATTCTGCCGGTCCATGCCAGTTGAGGCGCACAAGACCACGCAATAGCCGCACTGCGATAGCCGCACCACGAGGGAGTCATTGTTACTCCTGTCGTTTATCCGTCCTTTTTTTTATTTACTTCACTTTGACGTTTAGAGCACTGGGCAGAAATCACATTCCGTCAGCATGGTCGACGGCGCTCACAATCATTTGTTTTAATTGGACAGTCGGATTCCCCCGATCTATGCCAGCTGGAGTGCAGCAGACTGTGCAAATGCTGCGCTGCTCTAATCACACCTCAAGGGTGTCATTGTTACTCTCATCGCTTACACACACCTTTCTTGCATTTCTTCACATTGACATTAAATAGCACTGGGCAGAAATCACATTGTGTCAGCATGGTCAACGGCCTTCGCAATCATTTCTTTTCATGGCAGAGTTAGATTCCCCCGTTGCATGCCAGGTAAACCACACCAGACAGTGCAAAGCCGCGCTACTCTAGTCCCACCTCATGGGAGTCATTGTTAGTCTCTTCGTTTACCCTCGCCTTGTTGCATTTTATCACGTTGACATTTAGGGGACTGGGCAGAGATCACATTGCATCAGCATGGTCAAAAGTCCTCGCAATGCTTTGTTTTAAATGGACAGTCAGATTCTCCCGGTCCATACCAGTTGAAGCGCAACGGAAAGTGCAAAGCGGCACAGCTCAATCCACACTGCAAGGGAGTCATTCTTACTCCTGTCTTTTATCCACGCTTTTTTTTTCATTTTTTCACTTCGACATTTAGAGCACTGTGCAGAAATCACACTGCGTCAGCATGCTCAACGGCCCCCAGAATGGTTTGTTTTATTTGGACAGTGGATTCTGTCAGTCTATGCCAGTTCATTCGCACCAGACCGCGCAAGAGCTGCACTGCGCTAGCCGCACCTAAAGGTTGTCATAGTTACTCCTGTCGTTTATCCAGCCCTTTCATTAATTTATTTATTTCACGTTTAAAGCACTAGGCAGAAATCAAATTGCGTCAGCATGGTCAACGGCCCTCGCAATCATTTGTTTTAAATGGACAGTCGGATTACCCCGATCTATCCCAGTTGAAGCGCACCAGGCAGCGCTAGAGCCGCACTGCTCTAGCCGCAGCTCAAGGGAGTCATTGTTACTCACTTAGCTCCCCCACGCCTTGTTCTATTTCTTCAGGTTGACATTTAGGGCACTGGGCACAAATCACCTTGCATAAAAATGGTCAACCGCCCTCGCAATTATATCTTTTAAAAGCACAGTAAGATTCCCCCTGTGCATTCCAGTTGAACCACACCAGACAGTGCAAAGCAGCACTGTTCTAGCCGCACCTCAAGGGAGTCATTGTTACTAACGTCCTTCACCCACGCTTTGTTCCATTTCCTCACATTGACATTTAGAGCCCTGGGCACAAATCACATTGCGTCAGCATCGTCAAAAGTCCTTGCAATGCTTTGTTTTAAGTGGACAGTCAGTTTCAGCCGCTCCATGCCAGTTGATGCACAACAGATAGCATAAAGCGCCACTCCTGAATCCACACTGCAAGGGAGTCATTCTTACTCCTGTCGTTTAACCACGCCTTTTTTCATTTCTGCACGTTGACATTTACAGACCTGGGCAGAAATCACATTGCGTCAGCATGGTCAACGGCCCTCAAAATGCATTGTTTTATTTGGAGAGTCGGATTCTCCCGGTCCATGCCAGTTGAAGCGCACCAGGCAGCGCAAGCGCCACACTGCTCTAGCCGCACCTCAAGAGAGCGATTGTTACTCGCTTTGTGTAGCCATGCCTTGTTGCATTTCTTCACGTTGACATTTAGAGCGCTGGGCAGAAGTCACATTACGTCAGCATGATCAAAAGTCTTCGCAAAGCTTTGTTTTAATGGACAGTTGGATTCCACCGGTCCATACCAAATGAAGCACAATGGATAGCACAAAGCGAAACTGCTCAATAAACTCTGCACGGGAGTCATTCTTACTCCTGTCCTTTATACCCACCTTTTTGCATTTCTTCACGTTGACATTTAGAGCACTGGCTCCCAGAATGCTTTGTTTCATTTGGACAGTGAATTCCGCCCGTCCATGCCAGTTGAGGCGTACCATACCGCGCAAGAGAAGCACTGCTCCAGCCGCACCTCACAGGAGTCACTCTTACACCTGTCCTTTATCCAGGCATTTCTTTATTTCATCACTTTGCCGTTTAGAGCACTAGGCAGAAATCACATTGCGTCAGCATGGTGAACGGCCCACGCAATTATTTGTTTTAAATGGACAGTCGGATTCCCCCGATCTATGCCAGTTGGAGTGCAGCAGACTGCGCAAGAGCCGCACTGCTCTAGTCGCACCTCGAGGGAGTCATTGTTACTCTCATCGCATACACACCTTCTTGCATTTCTTCACGTTGACATTAAATAGCACTGGGCAGAAATCACATAGTGTCAGCATCGGCAACAGCCTTCACAATCGTTTGTTTTAAGTGCACAGTGAGATTCCCGCGGTGCATGCCAGGTAAGCCACACCAGACAGTGCAGACCTGTGCTGCTCTAGTCGCACCTCATGGGAGTCATTGTTAGTCTCTTCGTTTACCCACGCCTTGTTGCATTTTATCAAGTTGACATATAGGGGACTGGGCAGAAATCACATTGCGTCAGCGTGGTCAAAAGTCCCCGCAATGCTTTGTTTTAAATCGACAGTCGGATTCCCCCGGTCTATACCAGTTGAAACGCAATGGAAAGTGCAAAGCGGCACAGCTGAATGCACACTGCAAGGGAGTCATTCTTACTCATGTCGTTTATCCACACCTTTTTTTCATTTTTTCACTTTGACATTTAGAGCACTGTGCAGAAATCACACTGCGTCAGCACGGTCAACGGCCCCCAAAATGCTTTGTTTTATTTGGGCATTTTATTTTACAGGAGGTATTCAGAGACATGGATTGGGAAAAATTGGGTATAAAAGTTAATCGAGAATAGCTTGGTAACTCGCGATTCGCTGATGACATTGCCTTGCTTAGTACCTCGGGGGACCAATTGCAATGCATGTTCAGTGACCTGGATAGGCAAAGCAGAAGAGTGGGTCTAAAAATTAATCTGCAGGAAACTAAAGTAATGCTTAACAGTCTCCGAAGAAAACCGCAATTTACAATAGGCAGCGAGGCACTGGAAGTCGTAAGGGAATACACCAACTTAGGTCAGGTAGTGACAGCGGATGCGGATCATAAGACAGAAATATTCAGAAGAACAAGAATGGGCTGGGGTGCGTTTGGCAGGCATTCTCAGATGATGAATAGCAGGTTGCCGTTATCCCCTCAAGAGGAAAGTATATAATACCTGTGTCTTACCAGCACTCACCTATGGGGCAGAAACCTTGAGGCTTACGAAAAGGGTTCTGCTCATATTGAGGACGACACAACGAGCTATGGAAAGAAGAATGATAGGTGTAACGTTCAAGGATAAGAAAAGAGCAGATTGGGTGAGGGAACAAACGCGACTTAATGACATCTTAGTTGAAATCAAGAAAAAGAAAGGGGCATGGGCAGGATACGCAATGAGGAGGGAAGATAACCGATGGCCATTGAGGGTTACGGAATGGATTCCAAGGGAAGGGAAGCTTAGCAGAGGGCGGCAGAAAGTTAGGCGGGCGCATGAGATTAAGAAGTTTGCAGGGACGACATGGCCACACATAGTACATGATCGGGGTTGTTGGAGATGTATGGGAGAGGCCTTTGCCCTGCAGTAGGCGTAACCAGGCCTATGCTGATGATGATTCTGCCGGTCCATGCCAGTTGAGGCGCACAAGACCACGCAATAGCCGCACTGCGATAGCCGCACCACGAGGGAGTCATTGTTACTCCTGTCGTTTATCCGTCCTTTTTTTTATTTACTTCACTTTGACGTTTAGAGCACTGGGCAGAAATCACATTCCGTCAGCATGGTCGACGGCGCTCACAATCATTTGTTTTAATTGGACAGTCGGATTCCCCCGATCTATGCCAGCTGGAGTGCAGCAGACTGTGGAAATGCTGCGCTGCTCTAATCACACCTCAAGGGTGTCATTGTTACTCTCATCGCTTACACACACCTTTATTGCATTTCTTCACATTGACATTAAATAGCACTGGGCAGAAATCACATTGTGTCAGCATGGTCAACGGCCTTCGCAATCATTTCTTTTCATGGCAGAGTTAGATTCCCCCGTTGCATGCCAGGTAAACCACACCAGACAGTGCAAAGCCGCGCTACTCTAGTCCCACCTCATGGGAGTCATTGTTAGTCTCTTCGTTTACCCACGCCTTGTTGCATTTTATCACGTTGACATTTAGGGGACTGGGCAGAGATCACATTGCATCAGCATGGTCAAAAGTCCTCGCAATGCTTTGTTTTAAATGGACAGTCAGATTCTCCCGGTCCATACCAGTTGAAGCGCAACGGAAAGTGCAAAGCGGCACAGCTCAATCCACACTGCAAGGGAGTCATTCTTACTCCTGTCTTTTATCCACGCTTTTTTTTTCATTTTTTCACTTCGACATTTAGAGCACTGTGCAGAAATCACACTGCGTCAGCATGCTCAACGGCCCCCAGAATGGTTTGTTTTATTTGGACAGTGGATTCTGTCAGTCCATGCCAGTTCATTCGCACCAGACCGCGCAAGAGCTGCACTGCGCTAGCCGCACCTAAAGGGCGTCATAGTTACTCCTGTCGTTTATCCAGCCCTTTCCTTAATTTATTTATTTCACGTTTAAAGCACTAGGCAGAAATCAAATTGCGTCAGCATGGTCAACGGCCCTCGCAATCATTTGTTTTAAATGGACAGTCGGATTACCCCGATCTATCCCAGTTGAAGCGCACCAGGCAGCGCTAGAGCCGCACTGCTCTAGTCGCAGCTCAAGGGAGTCATTGTTACTCACTTAGCTCCCCCACGCCTTGTTCTATTTCTTCAGGTTGACATTTAGGGCACTGGGCACAAATCACCTTGCATAAAAATGGTCAACCGCCCTCGCAATTATATCTTTTAAAAGCACAGTAAGATTCCCCCTGTGCATTCCAGTTGAACCACACCAGACAGTGCAAAGCAGCACTGTTCTAGCCGCACCTCAAGGGAGTCATTGTTACTAACGTCCTTCACCCACGCTTTGTTCCATTTCCTCACATTGACATTTAGAGCCCTGGGCACAAATCACATTGCGTCAGCATCGTCAAAAGTCCTTGCAATGCTTTGTTTTAAGTGGACAGTCAGTTTCAGCCGCTCCATGCCAGTTGATGCACAACAGATAGCATAAAGCGCCACTCCTGAATCCACACTGCAAGGGAGTCATTCTTACTCCTGTCGTTTAACCACGCCTTTTTTTCATTTCTGCACGTTGACATTTACAGACCTGGGCAGAAATCACATTGCGTCAGCATGGTCAACGGCCCTCAAAATGCATTGTTTTATTTGGAGAGTCGGATTCTCCCGGTCCATGCCAGTTGAAACGCACCAGGCAGCGCAAGCGCCACACTGCTCTAGCCGCACCTCAAGAGAGCGATTGTTACTCGCTTTGTGTAGCCATGCCTTGTTGCATTTCTTAACGTTGACATTTAGAGCGCTGGGCAGAAGTCACATTACGTCAGCATGATCAAAAGTCTTCGCAAAGCTTTGTTTTAATGGACAGTTGGATTCCACGGGTCCATACCAAATGAAGCACAATGGATAGCACAAAGCGAAACTGCTCAATAAACTCTGCACGGGAGTCATTCTTACTCCTGTCCTTTATACCCACCTTTTTGCATTTCTTCACGTTGACATTTAGAGCACTGGCTCCCAGAATGCTTTGTTTCATTTGGACAGTGAATTCCGCCCGTCCATGCCAGTTGAGGCGTACCATACCGCGCAAGAGCTTCACTGCTCCAGCCGCACCTCACAGGAGTCACTCTTACACCTGTCCTTTATCCAGGCATTTCTTTATTTCATCACTTTGCCGTTTAGAGCACTAGGCAGAAATCACATTGTTTCAGCATGGTGAACGGCCCACGCAATTATTTGTTTTAAATGGACAGTCGGATTCCCCCGATCTATGCCAGTTGGAGTGCAGCAGACTGCGCAAGAGCCGCACTGCTCTAGTCGCACCTCGAGGGAGTCATTGTTACTCTCATCGCATACACACCTTCTTGCATTTCTTCACGTTGACATTAAATAGCACTGGGCAGAAATCACATAGTGTCAGCATCGGCAACAGCCTTCACAATCGTTTGTTTTAAGTGCACAGTGAGATTCCCGCGGTGCATGCCAGGTAAGCCACACCAGACAGTGCAGACCTGTGCTGCTCTAGTCGCACCTCATGGGAGTCATTGTTAGTCTCTTCGTTTACCTACGCCTTGTTGCATTTTATCAAGTTGACATATAGGGGACTGGGCAGAAATCACATTGCGTCAGCGTGGTAAAAAGTCCCCGCAATGCTTTGTTTTAAATCGACAGTCGGATTCCCCCGGTCTATACCAGTTCAAGCGCAATGGAAAGTGCAAAGCGGCACAGCTGAATGCACACTGAAAGGGAGTCATTCTTACTCATGTCGTTTATCCACACCTTTTTTTCATTTCTTTACTTTGACATTTAGAGCACTGTGCAGAAATCACACTGCGTCAGCACGGTCAACGGCCCCCAAAATGCTTTGTTTTATTTGGGCATTTTATTTTACAGGAGGTATTCAGAGACATGGATTGGGAAGATTTGGGGATAAAAGTTAATCGAGAATAGCTTAGTAACTCGCGATTCGCTGATGACATTGCCTTCCTTAGTACCTCAGGGGACCAATTGCAATGCATGTTCACTGACCTGGATAGGCAAAGCAGAAGAGTGGGTCTAAAATTAATCTGCAGGAAACTAAAGTAATGCTTAACAGTCTCGGAAGAAAACAGCAATTTACAATTGGCAGCGAGGCACTAGAAGTCGTAAGGGAATACATCAACTTAGGGCAGGTAGTGACAGCGGATGCGGATCATGAGACAGAAATATTCAAAAGAACAAGAATGGGCTGGGGTGCGTTTGGCAGGCATTCTCAGATGATGATTAGCAGGTTGCCATTATCCCCTCCAGAGGAAAGTATATAATACCTGTGTCTTACCAGTACTCACCTATGGGGCAGAAACCTGGAGGCTTACGAAATGGGTTCTGCTCAAATTGAGGACGACGCAACGAGCTATGGAAAGAAGAATGATAGGTGTAACGTTAAAGGATAAGAAAAGAGCAGATTGGGTGAGGGAACAAACGCGAGTTAATGACATCTTAGTTGAAATCAAGAAAAAGAAATGGGCATGGGCAGGATACGAAATGAGGAGGGAAGATAACCGATGGTCATTAAGGGTTACGGAATGGATTCCAAGGGAAGGGAAGCTTAGCAGAGGGCGGCAGAAAGTTAGGCGGGCGCATGAGATTAAGAAGTTTGCAGGGACGACATGGCCACACATAGTACATGATCGGGGTTGTTGGAGATTTATGGGAGAGGCCTTTGCCCTGCAGTAGGCGTAACCAGGCTGATGCTGATGATGATTCCGCCGGTCCATGCCAGTTGAGGCACACAAGACCACGCAAGAGCCGCACTGCGATAGCCGCACCACAAGGGAGTCATTGTGACTCCTGTAGTTTATCCATGCCTTTTTTTATTTACTTCAGTTTCACGTGTAGAGCACTGGGCAGAAATCACATTGCGTCAGCATGGCGGACGGCCCTCGCAATCATTTGTTTTAAATGGACAGTCGGATTCCCCCGATCTATGCCAGCTGGAGTGCAGCAGACTGTGCAAAAGCTGCACTGCTCTAGTCGCACCTCAAGGGAGTCATTGTTACTCTAACCGCTTACACACACCTTCTTGCATTTCTTCACGTTGACATTAAATAGCACTGGGCAGAAATCACATAGTGTCAGCATCGGCAACAGCCTTCACAATCATTTGTTTTAAGTGCACAGTGAGATTCCCCCGGTGCATGCCAGGTAAGCCACACCAGACAGTGCAGAGCCGTGCTGCTCTAGTCGCACCTCATGGGAGTCATTGTTAGTCTCTTCGTTTACCCACGCCTTGTTGCATTTTATCACGTTGACATTTAGGGGACTGGGCAGAGATCACATTGCATCAGCATGGTCAAAAGTCCTCGCAATGCTTTGTTTTAAATGGACAGTCAGATTCTCCCGGTCCATACCAGTTGAAGCGCAACGGAAAGTGCAAAGCGGCACAGCTCAATCCACACTGCAAGGGAGTCATTCTTACTCCTGTCTTTTATCCACGCTTTTTTTTCATTTTTTCACTTCGACATTTAGAGCACTGTGCAGAAATCACACTGCGTCAGCATGCTCAACGGCCCCCAGAATGGTTTGTTTTATTTGGACAGTGGATTCTGTCAGTCCATGCCAGTTCATTCGCACCAGACCGCGCAAGAGCTGCACTGCGCTAGCCGCACCTAAAGGGTGTCATAGTTACTCCTGTCGTTTATCCAGCCCTTTCCTTAATTTATTTATTTCACGTTTAAAGCACTAGGCAGAAATCAAATTGCGTCAGCATGGTCAACGGCCCTCGCAATCATTTGTTTTAAATGGACAGTCGGATTACCCCGATCTCTCCCAGTTGAAGCGCACCAGGCAGCGCTAGAGCCGCACTGCTCTAGTCGCAGCTCAAGGGAGTCATTGTTACTCACTTAGCTCCCCCACGCCTTGTTCTATTTCTTCAGGTTGACATTTAGGGCACTGGGCACAAATCACCTTGCATAAAAATGGTCAACCGCCCTCGCAATTATATCTTTTAAAAGCACAGTAAGATTCCCCCTGTGCATTCCAGTTGAACCACACCAGACAGTGCAAAGCAGCACTGCTCTAGCCGCACCTCAAGGGAGTCATTGTTACTAACGTCCTTCACCCAAGCTTTGTTCCATTTCCTCACATTGACATTTAGAGCCCTGGGCACAAATCACATTGCGTCAGCATCGTCAAAAGTCCTTGCAATGCTTTGTTTTAAGTGGACAGTCAGTTTCAGCCGGTCCATGCCAGTTGAAGCACAACAGATAGCATAAAGCGCCACTCCTGAATCCACACTGCAAGGGAGTCATTCTTACTCCTGTCGTTTAACCACGCCTTTTTTTTCATTTCTGCACGTTGACATTTACAGACCTGGGCAGAAATCACATTGCGTCAGCATGGTCAACGGCCCTCAAAATGCATTGTTTTATTTGGAGAGTCGGATTCTCCCGGTCCATGCCAGTTGAAGCGCACCAGGCAGCGCAAGCGCCACACTGCTCTAGCCGCACCTCAAGAGAGCCATTGTTACTCGCTTTGTGTAGCCATGCCTTGTTGCATTTCTTCACGTTGACATTTAGAGCGCTGGGCAGAAGTCACATTACGTCAGCATGATCAAAAGTCTTCGCAAAGCTTTGTTTTAATGGACAGTTGGATTCCACCGGTCCATACCAAATGAAGCACAATGGATAGCACAAAGCGAAACTGCTCAATAAACTCTGCACGGGAGTCATTCTTACTCCTGTCCTTTATACCCACCTTTTTGCATTTCTTCACGTTGACATTTAGAGCACTGGCTCCCAGAATGCTTTGTTTCATTTGGACAGTGAATTCCGCCCGTCCATGCCAGTTGAGGCGTACCATACCGCGCAAGAGCTGCACTGCTCCAGCCGCACCTCACAGGAGTCACTCTTACACCTGTCCTTTAGCAGAACTGATAGTTGGGCGAGTTGGTACGAATTCATAGTAAAATATTCTTGCGCGCACAATTGACAAGGACACAGTGAAGGGGGCACACGAGCGCTTACTCACAACTATTTTATTTTCGGAAAGATACAGAACATATATACCTTAGCTATCAGCGCTGAGCATGTGCAAGAAGAGTGGTCAGTAAAGCATAAACAGATTAAACACAGATTAAGAAGGTTCAACCATTATTTAAGAAAGCGAATTCATTTTCAGCGATTACAACCGATGGTTGGCTTATGCATCTTTCCGCGCACTTTTTGATATAAAATGCTTCTGCGATTTCACGTGTTAGTTTATTATTATCTGAAAACAAAATGTCAGTGTTAAAAAATATCGGATCACAATGACATAGAATGCAGTGGTTCGACAAGTGCGAATGATTTTCTTTACCAAGGGAACGCTCATGTTCTTTTAGACGGGTGTTTATGCACCGACCGGTTTGTCCTATGTACATGCTGCCACAGGTCAATGGAAGCCGGTACACAACACCTATTCTGCATTTTGTGAATTTTTTATCGTCTTTTATACCGCAGCTGCATTTTTTTACCTTATTGTCTAATTTTCTGGAAATAGCTTGACACAGTTTTTGCACCTTGTTAGGAGCGCTGAAAACTACTTCAACGCCATACCGGCTGGCAACATTCTTTAGCCCATGGGAAAAATAATGTACGTAAGGTACAACTGCAAGGCGTTTTTTGTTTGTGCTAAGCCTGTTCCTTGAATCTGTATGTTGTACACCCTTTACTATTCTTATTACCTTTTCGGCCGCTCTGACTATAATGTGTTCCGGGAATCCCCCTGAGGCTAGTCTAGTTACCTGATTAGCAAAGCTTTCTTTTAGTCGGTGGCAACAAGATTTTACCAACGCTGCCCGAAGGCAAGACACTGCAATTCCGCTTTTTACAATCTTCGAATGTCCTGATTTGAAGTGTAATATGGGCTTTTTTGATCTAGGGCTGTACATCCAGCATGTGTGATCGGGTAGCAATCGCAGAGAAAGATCGAGAAATTGTAGTTCATTTTCTTTAGCAATCTCGTGGGTAAACTTAAGGCCTAGGCCACATTCGTGGAACACTTTCAGTACATTAACCACATTACATCCATGTTCATTCCCATCAAAAATAACCAAAAAATCATCAACAAATCGGAAAATCTTTGCCAAGCTTCCTAAAGCACTGTGAATACTTTTGTCAACATGAGCTAGAAAAATATCGCTTAGTATTGGCGCTACCTTGGAGCCTATACATATACCTGATTTTTGCACATACATTGCTTCATTCCAACCAACAAACGTAGAACTAAGATAAAAGAGTAGTATTTCCATAAAGCTTTCCACGGTTGTTCCGCTGTCATTTCTAAACTTTACTTCATCATTATCTTCACAAATACACATTTTAACATTTTTTAACAGCTCTGTGTGGGGAATCGAGTAAAACAAATCTTGTACGTCGACACTGAAGGCGCTGCATCCCTTTGTTTTGTTTTCCCTCAAATATTGTACAACAGCCTCAGAATTACAGATTGCTAACGGATCTGGGATTCTTAACGAGGAAAGCTGTTTCTGGATATACGATGCTACCTGCTGCTGCCAGGTGCTTCTTTCAGTGACAATGGCTCTGAACGGCTCTCCAGGTTTGTGCGTTTTACATGAGAAAAACACTTCAAGATGCAGGCCCTTTGCTTTTTTCACTGAGGCACATAAGTTTTCTAAATTAAGGGAACGCAATAATTCAATAGCACGCTGTTTTTGTTTGGCAGGCTTAACATCAGTTCTCTTGAAATTTTTATCTATAGCTTCACAAGCTTTTTCACGAAACATGCCATCTGGTAGCACAACAAAACATCCTTCTTTATCGGCGGTAAGAACACGTAACCCTCTGGAAGCCAAGTCTCCTGCTACTAGGTTAAGCCTGTTGGGACTCACACATGCAGTTTTTGCCTTCGCGATAGCGTCTACACATTCAGAAACACACCTTGCACGTTCTTCCTCAGGAACCAGTCGGGAAACGGCTCTCGTTGCTGCCAGCTTCGCAGATGGACACAGTGTCGGTTCCAGCGCGAACTTTGGCCCAAGCTGGAGAAGCTTGTTGTCCTTTTCTGGAATAAAATATTCCCCAAGCCGTACCACTCTTCCTTCTGTAGGAGGTGCCTTCTTGACAGTGGGCAAGAGCGGTCTCACCGTGTTCCAGAGGAACTCCGTTGTCCTATCCGCTGTTTTGCACCAGTCCAGGAAGAGTCGTCTGCTGGTATCCCCACACTGTGTCTGGCACGCTACACGCAAGCAGTCTTTATGGTGTCGCACTTGCCTCCACGATTCAGACGCAACTATTCGGCATATTCTTCTGGTGTGTCCTATCGTCCTATTTTTCTAGCTCATGTTGACAAAAGTATTCACAGTGCTTTAGGAAGCTTGGCAAAGATTTTCCGATTTGTTGATGATTTTTTGGTTATTTTTGATGGGAATGAACATGGATGTAATGTGGTTAATGTACTGAAAGTGTTCCACGAATGTGGCCTAGGCCTTAAGTTTACCCACGAGATTGCTAAAGAAAATGAACTACAATTTCTCGATCTTTCTCTGCGATTGCTACCCGATCACACATGCTGGATGTACAGCCCTAGATCAAAAAAGCCCATATTACACTTCAAATCAGGACATTCGAAGATTGTAAAAAGCGGAATTGCAGTGTCTTGCCTTCGGGCAGCGTTGGTAAAATCTTGTTGCCACCGACTAAAAGACAGCTTTGCTAATCAGGTAACTAGACTAGCCTCAGGGGGATTCCCGGAACACATTATAGTCAGAGCGGCCGAAAAGGTAATAAGAATAGTAAAGGGTGTACAACATACAGATTCAAGGAACAGGCTTAGCACAAACAAAAAAACGCCTTGCAGTTGTACCTTACGTACATTATTTTTCCCATGGGCTAAAGAATGTTGCCAGCCGGTATGGCGTTGAAGTAGTTTTCAGCGCTCCTAACAAGGTGCAAAAACTGTGTCAAGCTATTTCCAGAAAATTAGACAATAAGGTAAAAAAATGCAGCTGCGGTATAAAAGACGATAAAAAATTCACAAAATGCAGAATAGGTGTTGTGTACCGGCTTCCATTGACCTGTGGCAGCATGTACATAGGACAAACCGGTCGGTGCATAAACACCCGTCTAAAAGAACATGAGCGTTCCCTTGGTAAAGAAAATCATTCGCACTTGTCGAACCACTGCATTCTATGTCATTGTGATCCGATATTTTTTAACACTGACATTTTGTTTTCAGATAATAATAAACTAACACGTGAAATCGCAGAAGCATTTTATATCAAAAAGTGCGCGGAAAGATGCATAAGCCAACCATCGGTTGTAATCGCTGAAAATGAATTCGCTTTCTTAAATAATGGTTGAACCTTCTTAATCTGTGTTTAATCTGTTTATGCTTTACTGACCACTCTTCTTGCACATGCTCAGCGCTGATAGCTAAGGTATATATGTTCTGTATCTTTCCGAAAATAAAATAGTTGTGAGTAAGCGCTCGTGTGTCCCCTTCACTGTGTCCTTGTCAATTGTGCGCGCAAGAATATTTTACTATGAACCTGTCCTTTATCCAGGCATTTCTTTATTTCATCACTTTGCCGTTTAGAGCACTAGGCAGAAATCACATTGCGTCAGCATGGTGAACGGCCCGCGTAATCATTTGTTTTAAATGGACAGTCGGATTCCCCCGATCTATGCCAGTTGGAGTGCAGCAGACTGCGCAAGAGCCGCACTGCTCTAGTCGCACCTCGAGGGAGTCATTGTTACTCTCATCGCATACACACCTTCTTGCATTTCTTCACGTTGACATTAAATAGCACTGGGCAGAAATCACATTGTGTCAGCATCGGCAACAGCCTTCACAATCATTTGTTTTAGGTGCACAGTGAGATTCCCCCGGTGCATGACAGGTAAACCACACCAGACAGTGCAAAGCTGTGCTGCTCTAGTCGCACCTCATGGGAGTCATTGTTAGTCTCTTCGTTTACCCACGCCTTGTTGATTTTATCAAGTTGACATATAGGGGACTGGGCAGAAATCACATTGCGTCAGCATGGTCAAAAGTCCCCGCAATGCTTTGTTTTAAATGGACAGTCGGATTCCCCCGGTCTATACCAGTTGAAGCACAATGGAAAGTGCAAAGCGGCACAGCTGAATGCACACTGCAAGGGAGTCATTCTTACTCATGTCGTTTATCCACACCTTTTTTTCATTTTTTCACTTTGACATTTAGAGCACTGTGCAGAAATCACACTGCGTCAGCACGGTCAACGGCCCCCAAAATGCTTTGTTTTATTTGGGCATTTTATTTTACAGGAGGTATTCAGAGACATGGATTGGGAAGAATTGGGGATAAAAGTTAATCGAGAATAGCTTGGTAACTCGCGATTCGCTGATGACATTGCCTTGCTTAGTACCTCAGGGGACCAATTGCAATGCATGTTCAGTGACCTGGATAGGCAAAGCAGAAGAGTGGGTCTAAAAATTAATCTGCAGGAAACTAAAGTAATGCTTAACAGTCTCCGAAGAAAACCGCAATTTAAAATAGGCAGCGAGGCACTGGAAGTCGTAAGGGAATACACCAACTTAGGTCAGGTAGTGACAGCGGATGCGGATCATGAGACAGAAATATTCAGAAGAACAAGAATGGGCTGGGGTGCGTTTGGCAGGCATTCTCAGATGATGAATAGCAGGTTGCCGTTATCCCCTCAAGAGGAAAGTATATAATACCTGTGTCTTACCAGCACTCACCTATGGGGCAGAAACCTTGAGGCTTACGAAAAGGGTTCTGCTCATATTGAGGACGACACAACGAGCTATGGAAAGAAGAATGATAGGTGTAACGTTCAAGGATAAGAAAAGAGCAGATTGGGTGAGGGAACAAACGCGACTTAATGACATCTTAGTTGAAATCAAGAAAAAGAAAGGGGCATGGGCAGGATACGCAATGAGGAGGGAAGATAACCGATGGTCATTGAGGGTTACGGAATGGATTCCAAGGGAAGAGAAGCTTAGCAGAGGGCGGCAGAAAGTTAGGCGGGCGCATGAGATTCAGAAGTTTGCGGGGACGACATGGCCACACTTAGTACATGATCGGGGTTGTTGGAGATGTATGGGAGAGGCCTTTGCCCTGCAGTAGGCGTAACCAGGCCTATGCTGATGATGATGCCGCCGGTCCATGCCAGTTGAGGCGCACAAGACCACGCAATAGCCGCACTGCGATAGCCGCACCACGAGGGAGTCATTGTTACTCCTGTCGTTTATCCGTCCTTTTTTTTATTTACTTCACTTTGACGTTTAGAGCACTGGGCAGAAATCACATTCCGTCAGCATGGTCGACGGCGCTCACAATCCTTTGTTTTAATTGGACAGTCGGATTCCCCCGATCTATGCCAGC
Source organism: Dermacentor albipictus (assembly GCF_038994185.2). Taxonomy (NCBI): domain Eukaryota; kingdom Metazoa; phylum Arthropoda; class Arachnida; order Ixodida; family Ixodidae; genus Dermacentor; species Dermacentor albipictus. Next base: position 1,431,659 of record NW_027225591.1, read on the forward strand.
TGGAGTGCAGCAGACTGTGCAAATGCTGCGCTGCTCTAATCACACCTCAAGGGTGTCATTGTTACTCTCATCGCTTACACACACCTTTTTTGCATTTCTTCACATTGACATTAAATAGCACTGGGCAGAAATCACATTGTGTCAGCATGGTCAACGGCCTTCGCAATCATTTCTTTTCATGGCAGAGTTAGATTCCCCCGTTGCATGCCAGGTAAACCACACCAGACAGTGCAAAGCCGCGCTACTCTAGTCCCACCTCATGGGAGTCATTGTTAGTCTCTTCGTTTACCCTCGCCTTGTTGCATTTTATCACGTTGACATTTAGGGGACTGGGCAGAGATCACATTGCATCAGCATGGTCAAAAGTCCTCGCAATGCTTTGTTTTAAATGGACAGTCAGATTCTCCCGGTCCATACCAGTTGAAGCGCAACGGAAAGTGCAAAGCGGCACAGCTCAATCCACACTGCAAGGGAGTCATTCTTACTCCTGTCTTTTATCCACGCTTTTTTTTTCAATTTTTCACTTCGACATTTAGAGCACTGTGCAGAAATCACACTGCGTCAGCATGCTCAACGGCCCCCAGAATGGTTTGTTTTATTTGGACAGTGGATTCTGTCAGTCCATGCCAGTTCATTCGCACCAGACCGCGCAATAGCTGCACTGCGCTAGCCGCACCTAAAGGGTGTCATAGTTACTCCTGTCGTTTATCCAGCCCTTTCCTTAATTTATTTATTTCACGTTTAAAGCACTAGGCAGAAATCAAATTGCGTCAGCATGGTCAACGGCCCTCGCAATCATTTGTTTTAAATGGACAGTCGGATTACCCCGATCTATCCCAGTTGAAGCGCACCAGGCAGCGCTAGAGCCGCACTGCTCTAGTCGCAGCTCAAGGGAGTCATTGTTACTCACTTAGCTCCCCCACGCCTTGTTCTATTTCTTCAGGTTGACATTTAGGGCACTGGGCACAAATCACCTTGCATAAAAATGGTCAACCGCGCTCGCAATTATATCTTTTAAAAGCACAGTAAGATTCCCCCTGTGCATTCCAGTTGAACCACACCAGACAGTGCAAAGCAGCACTGTTCTAGCCGCACCTCAAGGGAGTCATTGTTACTAACGTCCTTCACCCACGCTTTGTTCCATTTCCTCACATTGACATTTAGAGCCCTGGGCACAAATCACATTGCGTCAGCATCGTCAAAAGTCCTTGCAATGCTTTGTTTTAAGTGGACAGTCAGTTTCAGCCGCTCCATGCCAGTTGATGCACAACAGATAGCATAAAGCGCCACTCCTGAATCCACACTGCAAGGGAGTCATTCTTACTCCTGTCGTTTAACCACGCCTTTTTTTCATTTCTGCACGTTGACATTTACAGACCTGGGCAGAAATCACATTGCGTCAGCATGGTCAACGGCCCTCAAAATGCATTGTTTTATTTGGAGAGTCGGATTCTCCCGGTCCATGCCAGTTGAAGCGCACCAGGCAGCGCAAGCGCCACACTGCTCTAGCCGCACCTCAAGAGAGCGATTGTTACTCGCTTTGTCTAGCCATGCCTTGTTGCATTTCTTCACGTTGACATTTAGAGCGCTGGGCAGAAGTCACATTACGTCAGCATGATCAAAAGTCTTCGCAAAGCTTTGTTTTAATGGACAGTTGGATTCCACCGGTCCATACCAAATGAAGCACAATGGATAGCGCAAAGCGAAACTGCTCAATAAACTCTGCACGGGAGTCATTCTTACTCCTCTCCTTTATACCCACCTTTTTGCATTTCTTCACGTTGACATTTAGAGCACTGGCTCCCAGAATGCTTTGTTTCATTTGGACAGTGAATTCCGCCCGTCCATGCCAGTTGAGGCGTACCATACCGCGCAAGAGCTGCACTGCTCCAGCCGCACCTCACAGGAGTCACTCTTACACCTGTCCTTTATCCAGGCATTTCTTTATTTCATCACTTTGCCGTTTAGAGCACTAGGCAGAAATCACATTGCGTCAGCATGGTGAACGGCCCACGCAATTATTTGTTTTAAATGGACAGTCGGATTCCCCCGATCTATGCCAGTTGGAGTGCAGCAGACTGCGCAAGAGCCGCACTGCTCTAGTCGCACCTCGAGGGAGTCATTGTTACTCTCATCGCATACACACCTTCTTGCATTTCTTCACGTTGACATTAAATAGCACTGGGCAGAAATCACATAGTGTCAGCATCGGCAACAGCCTTCACAATCGTTTGTTTTAAGTGCACAGTGAGATTCCCGCGGTGCATGCCAGGTAAGCCACACCAGACAGTGCAGACCTGTGCTGCTCTAGTCGCACCTCATGGGAGTCATTGTTAGTCTCTTCGTTTACCCACGCCTTGTTGCATTTTATCAAGTTGACATATAGGGGACTGGGCAGAAATCACATTGCGTCAGCGTGGTCAAAAGTCCCCGCAATGCTTTGTTTTAAATCGACATTCGGATTCCCCCGGTCTATACCAGTTCAAGCGCAATGGAAAGTGCAAAGCGGCACAGCTGAATGCACACTGCAAGGGAGTCATTCTTACTCATGTCGTTTATCCACACCTTTTTTTCATTTCTTTACTTTGACATTTAGAGCACTGTGCAGAAATCACACTGCGTCAGCACGGTCAACGGCCCCCAAAATGCTTTGTTTTATTTGGGCATTTTATTTTACAGGAGGTATTCAGAGACATGGATTGGGAAGATTTGGGGATAAAAGTTAATCGAGAATAGCTTAGTAACTCGCGATTCGCTGATGACATTGCCTTCCTTAGTACCTCAGGGGACCAATTGCAATGCATGTTCACTGACCTGGATAGGCAAAGCAGAAGTGTGGGTCTAAAATTAATCTGCAGGAAACTAAAGTAATGCTTAACAGTCTCGGAAGAAAACAGCAATTTACAATTGGCAGCGAGGCACTAGAAGTCGTAAGGGAATACATCAACTTAGGGCAGGTAGTGACAGCGGATGCGGATCATGATACAGAAATATTCAGAAGAACAAGAATGGGCTGGGGTGCGTTTGGCAGGCATTCTCAGATGATGATTAGCAGGTTGCCATTATCCCCTCCAGAGGAAAGTATATAATACCTGTGTCTTACCAGTACTCACCTATGGGGCAGAAACCTGGAGGCTTACGAAATGGGTTCTGCTCAAATTGAGGACGACGCAACGAGCTATGGAAAGAAGAATGATAGGTGTAACGTTAAAGGATAAGAAAAGAGCAGATTGGGTGAGGGAACAAACGCGAGTTAATGACATCTTAGTTGAAATCAAGAAAAAGAAATGGGCATGGGCAGGATACGAAATGAGGAGGGAAGATAACCGATGGTCATTAAGGGTTACGGAATGGATTCCAAGGGAAGGGAAGCTTAGCAGAGGGCGGCAGAAAGTCAGGCGGGCGCATGAGATTAAGAAGTTTGCAGGGACGACATGGCCACACATAGTACATGATCGGGGTTGTTGGAGATGTATGGGAGAGGCCTTTGCCCTGCAGTAGGCGTAACCAGGCTGATGCTGATGATGATTCCGCCGGTCCATGCCAGTTGAGGCACACAAGACCACGCAAGAGCCGCACTGCGATAGCCGCACCACAAGGGAGTCATTGTGACTCCTGTAGTTTATCCATGCCTTTTTTTATTTACTTCAGTTTCACGTGTAGAGCACTGGGCAGAAATCACATTGCGTCAGCATGGCCAACGGCCCTCGCAATCATTTGTTTTAAATGGACAGTCGGATTCCCCCGATCTATGCCAGCTGGAGTGCAGCAGACTGTGCAAAAGCGGCACTGCTCTAGTCGCACCTCAAGGGAGTCATTGTTACTCTCACCGCTTACACACACCTTCTTGCATTTCTTCACGTTGACATTAAATAGCACTGGGCAGAAATCACATAGTGTCAGCATCGGCAACAGCCTTCACAATCATTTGTTTTAAGTGCACAGTGACATTCCCCCGGTGCAGGCCAGGTAAGCCACACCAGACAGTGCAGAGCCGAGCTGCTCTAGTCGCACCTCATGGGAGTCATTGTTAGTCTCTTCGTTTACCCACGCCTTGATGATTTTATCAAGTTGACATATAGGGGACTGGGCAGAGATCACATTGCATCAGCATGGTCAAAAGTCCTCGCAATGCTTTGTTTTAAATGGACAGTCAGATTCTCCCGGTCCATACCAGTTGAAGCGCAACGGAAAGTGCAAAGCGGCACAGCTCAATCCACACTGCAAGGGAGTCATTCTTACTCCTGTCTTTTATCCACGCTTTTTTTTTTCATTTTTTCACTTCGACATTTAGAAAACTGTGCAGAAATCACACTGCGTCAGCATGCTCAACGGCCCCCAGAATGGTTTGTTTTATTTGGACAGTGGATTCTGTCAGTCCGTGCCAGTTCATTCGCACCAGACCGCGCAAGAGCTGCACTGCGCTAGCCGCACCTAAAGGGTGTCATAGTTACTCCTGTCGTTTATCCAGCCCTTTCCTTAATTTATTTATTTCACGTTTAAAGCACTAGGCAGAAATCAAATTGCGTCGGCATGGTCAACGGCCCTCGCAATCATTTGTTTTAAATGGACAGTCGGATTACCCCGATCTATCCCAGTTGAAGCGCACCAGGCAGCGCTAGAGCCGCACTGCTCTAGTCGCAGCTCAAGGGAGTCATTGTTACTCACTTAGCTCCCCCACGCCTTGTTTTTTTTCTTCAGGTTGACATTTAGGGCACTGGGCACAAATCATCTTGCATAAAAATGGTCAACCGCCCTCGCAATTATATCTTTTAAAAGCACAGTAAGATTCCCCCTGTGCATTCCTGTTGAACCACACCAGACCGTGCAAAGCAGCACTGTTCTAGCCGCACCTCAAGGGAGTCATTGTTACTAACGTCCTTCACCCACGCTTTGTTCCATTTCCTCACATTGACATTTAGAGCCCTGGGCACAAATCACATTGCGTCAGCATCGTCAAAAGTCCTTGCAATGCTTTGTTTTAAGTGGACAGTCAGTTTCAGCCGGTCCATGGCAGTTGAAGCACAACAGATAGCATAAAGCGCCACTCCTGAATCCACACTGCAAGGGAGTCATTCTTACTCCTGTCCTTTAACCACGCCTTTTTTTTCATTTCTGCACGTTGACATTTACAGACCTGGGCAGAAATCACATTGCGTCAGCATGGTCAACGGCCCTCAAAATGCATTGTTTTATTTCGAGAGTCGGATTCTCCCGGTCCATGCCAGTTGAAGCGCACCAGGCAGCGCAAGCGCCACACTGCTCTAGCCGCACCACGAGGGAGTCATTGTTACTCTCTTCGCTTACGCACGCCTTCTTGCATTTCTTCACGTTGACATTAAATAGCACTGGGCAGAAATCACATAGTGTCAGCATCGGCAACAGCCTTCACAATCATTGTTTTAAGTGCACAGTGAGATTCCCGCGGTGCATGCCAGGTAAACCACACCAGACAGTGCAGAACCGTGCTGCTCTAGTCGCACCTCATGGGAGTCATTGTTAGTCTCTTGGTTTACCCACGCCTTGTTGCATTTTATCAAGTTGACATATAGGGGACTGGGCAGAAATCACACTGCGTCAGCACGGTCAACGGCCCCCAAAATGCTTTGTTTTATTTGGGCATTTTATTTTACAGGAGGTATTCAGAGACATGGATTGGGAAGAATTGGGGATAAAAGTTAATCGAGAATAGCTTAGTAACTCGCGATTCGCTGATGACATTGCCTTCCTCAGTACCTCAGGGGACCAATTGCAATGCATGTTCACTGACCTGGATAGGCAAAGCAGAAGAGTGGGTCTAAAAATTAATCTGCAGGAAACTAAAGTAATGCTTAACAGTCTCGGAAGAAAACAGCAATTTACAATTGGCAGCGAGGCACTAGAAGTCGTAAGGGAATACATCAACTTAGGGCAGGTAGTGACAGCGGATGCGGATCATGAGACAGAAATATTCAGAAGAACAAGAATGGGCTGGGGTGTGTTTGGCAGGCATTCTCAGATGATGATTAGCAGGTTGCCATTATCCCCTCAAGAGGAAAGTATATAATACCTGTGTCTTACCAGTACTCAACTATGGGGCAGAAACCTGGAGGCTTACGAAAATGGTTCTGCTCAAATTGAGGACGACGCAACGAGCTATGGAAAGAAGAATGATAGGTGTAATGTTAAAGGATAAGAAAAGAGCAGATTGGGTGAGGGAACAAACGCGAGTTAATGATGTCTTAGTTGAAATCAAGAAAAAGAAATGGGCATGGGCAGGACACGAAATGAGGAGGGAAGATAACCAATGGTCATTAAGGGTTACGGAATGGATTCCAAGGGAAGGGAAGCTTAGCAGAGGGCGGCAGAAAGTTAGGCGGGCGCATGAGATTAAGAAGTTTGCAGGGACGACATGGCCACACTTAGTACATGATCGGGGTTGTTGGAGATGTATGGGAGAGGCCCCTGCCCTGCAGTAGGCGTAACCAGGCTGATGCTGATTCCGCCGGTCCATGCCAGTTGAGGCACACAAGACCACGCAAGAGCCGCACTGCGATAGCCGCTCCTCAAGGGAGTCATGGTTACTCCTGTCGTTTATCCGTCCTTTTTTTTAATTACTTCACTTTGACGTTTAGAGCACTGGGCAGAAATCACATTGCGTAAGCATGGTGAACGGCCCTCGCAATCATTTGTTATAAATCGACAGTCGGATTCCCCCGATCTATGCCAGTTGGAGTGCAGCAGACTGCGCAAGAGCCGCACTGCTCTAGGCGCACCTCAAGGGAGTCATTGTTACTCTCACCGCTTACACACACCTTCTTGCATTTCTTCACGTTGACATTAAATAGCAGGGGGCAGAAATCACATTGTGTCAGCATCGGCAACAGCCTTCACAATTATTTGTTTTATTTGCACAGTGAGATTCCCCCGGTGCATGCCAGGTAAACCACACCAGACAGTGCAAAGCCGTGCTGCTCTAGTCGCACCTCATGGGAGTCATAGTTAGTCTCTTCGTTTACCCACGCCTTGTCGCATTTTATCAAGTTGACATATAGGGGACTGGGCAGAAATCACATTGCGTCAGCATGGTCAAAAGTCCCCGCAATGCTTCGTTTTAAATGGACAGCAGGATTCCCCCGGTCTATACCAGTTGAAGCACAACGGAAAGTGCAAAGCGGCACAGCTGAATGCACACTGCTAGGGAGTCATTACTCATGTCGTTTATCCACGCTTTTTTTCATTTTGTCACGTTGACATATAGAGCACTGTGCAGAAATCACACTGCGTCAGTATGGTCAACGGCCCCCAAAATGCTTTGTTTTATTTGGGCATTTTATTTTACAGGAGGTATTCAGAGACATGGATTGGGAAGAATTGGGGATAAAAGTTAATCGAGAATAGCTTAGTAACTCGCGATTCGCTGATGACATTGCCTTCATTAGTACCTCAGGGGACCAATTGCAATGCATGTTCACTGACCTGGAGAGACAAAGCAGAAGAGTGGGTCTAAAAAGTAATCTGCAGGAAACTAAAGTAATGCTTAACAGTCTCGGAAGAAAACAGCAATTTACAATTGGCAGCGAGGCACTGGAAGTCGTAAGGGAATACATCAACTTAGGGCAGGTAGTGACAGCGGATGCGGATCATGAGACAGAAATATTCAGAAGAACAAGAATGGGCGGGGGTGCGTTTGGCAGGCATTCTCAGATGATGATTAGCAGGTTGCCATTATCCCCTCAAGAGGAAAGTATATAATACCTGTGTCTTACCAGTACTCACCTATGGGGCAAAAACCTGGAGGCTTACGAAAAGGGTTCTGCTCAAATTGAGGACGACGCAACGAGCTATGGAAAGAAGAATGATAGGTGTAACGTTCAAGGATAAGAAAAGAGCAGATTGGGTGAGGGAACAAACGCGAGTTAATGACATCTTAGTTGAAATCAAGAAAAAGAAATGGGCATGGGCAGGATACGCAATGAGGAGGGAAGATAACCGATGGTCATTGAGGGTTACGGAATGGATTCCAAGGGAAGGGAAGCTTAGCAGAGGGCGGCAGAAAGTTAGGCGGGCGCATGAGATTAAGAAGTTTGCAGGGACGACATGGCCACACATAGTACATGATCGGGGTTGTTGGAGATGTATGGGAGAGGCCTTTGCCCTGCAGTAGGCGTAACCAGGCTGATGCTGATGATGATTGCGCCGGTCCATGCCAGTTGAGGCACACAAGACCACGCAAGAGCCGCACTGCGATAGCCGCACCACAAGGGAGTCATTGTGACTCCTGTAGTTTATCCATGCCTTTTTTTAATTACTTCAGTTTGACGTTTAGAGCACTGGGCAGAAATCACATTGTGTCAGCATCGGCAACAGCCTTCACAATCATTTGTTTTAAGTGCACAGTGAGATTCCCCCGGTGCATGCCAGGTAAGCCACACCAGACAGTGCAGAGCCGTGCTGCTCTAGTCGCACCTCATGGGAGTCATTGTTAGTCTCTTCGTTTACCCTCGCCTTGTTGATTTTATCAAGTTGACATATAGGGGACTGTGCAGAGATCACATTGCATCAGCATGGTCAAAAGTCCTCGCAATGCTTTGTTTTAAATGGACAGTCAGATTCTCCCGGTCCATACCAGTTGAAGCGCAACGGACAGTGCAAAGCGGCACAGCTCAATCCACACTGCAAGGGAGTCATTCTTACTCCTGTCTTTTATCCACGCTTTTTTTTTCATTTTTTCACTTCGACATTTAGAGCACTGTGCAGAAATCACACTGCGTCAGCATGCTCAACGGCCCCCAGAATGGTTTGTTTTATTTGGACAGTGGATTCTGTCAGTCCATGCCAGTTCATTCGCACCAGACCCCGCAAGAGCTGCACTGCGCTAGCCGCACCTAAAGGGTGTCATAGTTACTCCTGTCGTTTATCCAGCCCTTTCCTTAATTTATTTATTTCACGTTTAAAGCACTAGGCAGAAATCAAATTGCGTCAGCATGGTCAACGGCCCTCGCAATCATTTGTTTTAAATGGACAGTCGGATTACCCCGATCTATCCCAGTTGAAGCGCACCAGGCAGCGCTAGAGCCGCACTGCTCTAGCCGCAGCTCAAGGGAGTCATTGTTACTCACTTAGCTCCCCCACGCCTTGTTCTATTTCTTCAGGTTGACATTTAGGGCACTGGGCACAAATCACCTTGCATAAAAATGGTCAACCGCCCTCGCAATTATATCTTTTAAAAGCACAGTAAGATTCCCCCTGTGCATTCCAGTTGAACCACACCAGACAGTGCAAAGCAGCACTGTTCTAGCCGCACCTCAAGGGAGTCATTGTTACTAACGTCCTTCACCCACGCTTTGTTACATTTCCTCACATTGACATTTAGAGCCCTGGGCACAAATCACATTGCGTCAGCATCGTCAAAAGTCATTGCAATGCTTTGTTTTAAGTGGACAGTCAGTTTCAGCCGGTCCATGCCAGTTGAAGCACAACAGATAGCATAAAGCGCCACTCCTGAATCCACACTGCAAGGGAGTCATTCTTACTCCTGTCGTTTAACCACGCCTTTTTTTTCATTTCTGCACGTTGACATTTACAGACCTGGGCAGAAATCACATTGCGTCAGCATGGTCAACGGCCCTCAAAATGCATTGTTTTATTTGGAGAGTCGGATTCTCCCGGTCCATGCCAGTTGAAGCGCACCAGGCAGCGCAAGTGCCACACTGCTCTAGCCGCACCTCAAGAGAGCCATTGTTACTCGCTTTGTGTAGCCATGCCTTGTTGCATTTCTTCACGTTGACATTTAGAGCGCTGGGCAGAAGTCACATTACGTCAGCATGATCAAAAGTCTTCGCAAAGCTTTGTTTTAATGGACAGTTGGATTCCACCGGTCCATACCAAATGAAGCACAATGGATAGCACAAAGCGAAACTGCTCAATAATCTCTGCACGGGAGTCATTCTTACTCCTGTCCTTTATACCCACCTTTTTGCATTTCTTCACGTTGACATTTAGAGCACTGGCTCCCAGAATGCTTTGTTTCATTTGGACAGTGAATTCCGCCCGTCCATGCCAGTTCAGGCGTACCATACCGCGCAAGAGCTGCACTGCTCCAGCCGCACCTCACAGGAGTCACTATTACACCTGTCCTTTATCCAGGCATTTCTTTATTTCATCACTTTGCCGTTTAGAGCACTAGGCAGAAATCACATTGCGTCAGCATGGTGAACGGCCCACGCAATTATTTGTTTTAAATGGACAGTCGGATTCCCCCGATCTATGCCAGTTGGAGTGTAGCAGACTGCGCAAGAGCCGCACTGCTCTAGTCGCACCTCGAGGGAGTCATTGTTACTCTCATCGCATACACACCTTCTTGCATTTCTTCACCTTGACATTAAATAGCACTGGGCAGAAATCACATAGTGTCAGCATCGGCAACAGCCTTCACAATCGTTTGTTTTAAGTGCACAGTGAGATTCCCGCGGTGCATGCCAGGTAAGCCACACCAGACAGTGCAGACCTGTGCTACTCTAGTCGCACCTCATGGGAGTCATTGTTAGTCTCTTCGTTTACCCACGCCTTGTTGCATTTTATCAAGTTGACATATAGGGGACTGGGCAGAAATCACATTGCGTCAGCGTGGTCAAAAGTCCCCGCAATGCTTTGTTTTAAATCGACAGTCGGATTCCCCCGGTCTATACCAGTTCAAGCGCAATGAAAAGTGCAAAGCGGCACAGCTGAATGCACACTGCAAGGGAGTCATTCTTACTCATGTCGTTTATCCACACCTTTTTTTCATTTCTTTACTTTGACATTTAGAGCACTGTGCAGAAATCACACTGCGTCAGCACGGTCAACGGCCCCCAAAATGCTTTGTTTTATTTGGGCATTTTATTTTACAGGAGGTATTCAGAGACATGGATTGGGAAGATTTGGGGATAAAAGTTAATCGAGAATAGCTTAGTAACTCGCGATTCGCTGATGACATTGCCTTCCTTAGTACCTCAGGGGACCAATTGCAATGCATGTTCACTGACCTGGATAGGCAAAGCAGAAGAGTGGGTCTAAAATTATTCTGCAGGAAACTAAAGTAATGCTTAACAGTCTCGGAAGAAAACAGCAATTTACAATTGGCAGCGAGGCACTAGAAGTCGTAAGGGAATACATCAACTTAGGGCAGGTAGTGACAGCGGATGCGGATCATGAGACAGAAATATTCAGAAGAACAAGATTGGGCTGGGGTGCGTTTGGCAGGCATTCTCAGATGATGATTAGCAGGTTGCCATTATCCCCTCCAGAGGAAAGTATATAATACCTGTGTCTTACCAGTACTCACCTATGGGGCAGAAACCTGGAGGCTTACGAAATGGGTTCTGCTCAAATTGAGGACGACGCAACGAGCTATGGAAAGAAGAATGATAGGTGTAACGTTAAAGGATAAGAAAAGAGCAGATTGGGTGAGGGAACAAACGCGAGTTAATGACATCTTAGTTGAAATCAAGAAAAAGAAATGGGCATGGGCAGGATACGAAATGAGGAGGGAAGATAACCGATGGTCATAAAGGGTTACGGAATGGATTCCAAGGGAAGGGAAGCTTAGCAGAGGGCGGCAGAAAGTCAGGCGGGCGCATGAGATTAAGAAGTTTGCATGGACGACATGGCCACACATAGTACATGATCGGGGTTGTTGGAGATGTATGGGAGAGGCCTTTGCCCTGCAGTAGGCGTAACCAGGCTGATGCTGATGATGATTCCGCCGGTCCATGCCAGTTGAGGCACACAAGACCACGCAAGAGCCGCACTGCGATAGCCGCACCACAAGGGAGTCATTGTGACTCCTGTAGTTTATCCATGCCTTTTTTATTTACTTCAGTTTCACGTGTAGAGCACTGGGCAGAAATCACATTGCGTCACCATGGCCAACGGCCCTCGCAATCATTTGTTTTAAATGGACAGTCGGATTCCCCCGATCTATGCCAGTTGAAGTGCAGCAGACTGCGCAAGAGCCGCACTGCTCTAGTCGCACCTCGAGGGAGTCATTGTTACTCTCATCGCATACACATCTTCTTGCATTTCTTCACGTTGACATTAAATAGCACTGGGCAGAAATCACATTGTGTCAGCATCGGCAACAGCCTTCACAATCATTTGTTTTAAGTGCACAGTGAGATTCCCCCGGTGCATGACAGGTAAACCACACCAGACAGTGCAAAGCTGTGCTGCTCTAGTCGCACCTCATGGGAGTCATTGTTAGTCTCTTCGTTTACCCACGCCTTGTTGATTTTATCAAGTTGACATATAGGGGACTGGGCAGAAATCACATTGCGTCAGCATGGTCAAAAGTCCCCGCAATGCTTTGTTTTAAATGGACAGTCGGATTCCCCCGGTCCATGCCAGTTGATGCACAACAGATAGCATAAAGCGCCACTCCTGAATCCACACTGCAAGGGAGTCATTCTTACTCCTGTCGTTTAACCACGCCTTTTTTTCATTTCTGCACGTTGACATTTACAGACCTGGGTAGAAATCACATTGCGTCAGCATGGTCAACGGCCCCCAAAATGCTTTGTTTTATTTGGGCATTTTATTTTACAGGAGGTATTCAGAGACATGGATTGGGAAGATTTGGGGATAAAAGTTAATCGAGAATAGCTTAGTAACTCGCGATTCGCTGATGACATTGCCTTCCTTAGTACCTCAGGGGACCAATTGCAATGCATGTTCACTGACCTGGATAGGCAAAGCAGAAGAGTGGGTCTAAAATTAATCTGCAGGAAACTAAAGTAATGCTTAACAGTCTCGGAAGAAAACAGCAATTTACAATTGGCAGCGAGGCACTAGAAGTCGTAAGGGAATACATCAAGTTAGGGCAGGTAGTGACAGCGGATGCGGATCATGAGACAGAAATATTCAGAAGAACAAGAATGGGCTGGGGTGCGTTTGGCAGGCATTCTCAGATGATGATTAGCAGGTTGCCATTATCCCCTCAAGAGGAAAGTATATAATACCTGTGTCTTACCAGTACTCACCTATGGGGCAGAAACCTGGAGGCTTACGAAATGGGTTCTGCCCAAATTGAGGACGCCGCAACGAGCTATGGAAAGAAGAATGATAGGTGTAACGTTAAAGGATAAGAAAAGAGCAGATTGGGTGAGGGAACAAACGCGAGTTAATGACATCTTAGTTGAAATCAAGAAAAAGAAATGGGCATGGGCAGGATACGAAATGAGGAGGGAAGATAACCGATGGTCATTAAGGGTTACGGAATGGATTCCAAGGGAAGGGAAGCTTAGCAGTGGGCGGCAGAAAGTTAGGCGGGCGCACGAGATTAAGAAGTTTGCAGGGACGACATGGCCACACATAGTACATGATCGGGGTAGTTGGAGATGTACGGGAGAGGCCTTTGCCCTGCAGTAGGCGTAACCAGGCTGATGCTGATGATGATTCCGCCGGTCCATGCCAGTTGAGGCACACAAGACCACGCAAGAGCCGCACTGCGATAGCCGCACCACAAGGGAGTCATTGTGACTCCTGTAGTTTATCCATGCCTTTTTTATTTACTTCAGTTTCACGTTTAGAGCACTGGGCAGAAATCACATTGCGTCAGCATGGTCGACGGCCCTCGCAATCATTTGTTTTAAATGGACAGTCGGATTCCCCCGATCTATGCCAGCTGGAGTGCAGCAGACTGCAAAAGCTGCACTGTTCTAGTCGCACCTCAAGGGAGTCATTGTTACTCTCATAGCTTACACACACCTTCTTGCATTTCTTCACGTTGACATTAAATAGCACTGGGCAGAAATCACATTGTGTCAGCATCGGCAACAGCCTTCACAATCATTTGTTTTAAGTGCACAGTGAGATTCCCCCGGTGCATGCCAGGTAAGCCACACCAGACAGTGCAGAGCCGTGCTGCTCTAGTCGCACATCATGGGAGTCATTGTTAGTCTCTTCGTTTACCCACGCCTTGTTGATTTTATCAAGTTGACATATAGGGGACTGGGCAGAGATCACATTGCATCAGCATGGTCAAAAGTCCTCGCAATGCTTTGTTTTCAATGGACAGCAGGATTCCCCCGGTCTATACCAGTTGAAGCACAACGGAAAGTGCAAAGCGGCACAGCTGAATGCACACTGCTAGGGAGTCATTACTCATGTCGTTTATCCACGCTTTTTTTCATTTTGTCACGTTGACATATAGAGCACTGTGCAGAAATCACACTGCGTCAGCATGGTCAACGGCCCCCAAAATGCTTTGTTTTATTTGGGCATTTTATTTTACAGGAGGTATTCAGAGACATGGATTGGGAAGAATTGGGGATAAAAGTTAATCGAGAATAGCTTAGTAACTCGCGATTCGCTGATGACATTGCCTTCCTTAGTACCTCAGGGGACCAATTGCAATGCATGTTCACTGACCTGGATAGGCAAAGCAGAAGAGTGGGTCTAAAAATTAATCTGCAGGAAACTAAAGTAATGCTTAACAGTCTCGGAAGAAAACAGCAATTTACAATTGGCAGCGAGGCACTGGAAGTCGTAAGGGAATACATCAACTTAGGGCAGGTAGTGACAGCGGATGCGGATCATGAGACAGAAATATTCAGAAGAACAAGAATGGGCTGGGGTGCGTTTGGCAGGCATTCTCAGATGATGATTAGCAGGTTGCCATTATCCCCTCAAGAGGAAAGTATATAATACCTGTGTCTTACCAGTACTCACCTATGGGGCAAAAACCTGGAGGCTTACGAAAAGGGTTCTGCTCAAATTGAGGACGACGCAACGAGCTATGGAAAGAAGAATGATAGGTGTAACGTTCAAGGATAAGAAAAGAGCAGATTGGGTGAGGGAACAAACGCGAGTTAGTGACATCTTAGTTGAAATCAAGAAAAAGAAATGGGCATGGGCAGGATACGCAATGAGGAGGGAAGATAACCGATGGTCATTGATAGTTACGGAATGGATTCCAAGGGAAGAGAAGCTTAGCAGAGGGCGGCAGAAAGTTAGGCGGGCGCATGAGATTAAGAAGTTTGCAGGGACGACATGGCCACACATAGTACATGATCGGGGTTGTTGGAGATGTATGGGAGAGGCCTTTGCCCTGCAGTAGGCGTAACCAGGCTGATGCTGATGATGATTGCGCCGGTCCATGCCAGTTGAGGCACACAAGACCACGCAAGAGCCGCACTGCGATAGCCGCACCACAAGGGAGTCATTGTGACTCCTGTAGTTTATCCATGCCTTTTTTTAATTTCTTCAGTTTGACGTTTAGAGCACTGGGCAGAAATCACATTGTGTCAGCATCGGCAACAGCCTTCACAATCATTTGTTTTAAGTGCACAGTGAGATTCCCCCGGTGCATGCCAGGTAAGCCACACCAGACAGTGCAGAGCCGTGCTGCTCTAGTCGCACCTCATGGGAGTCATTGTTAGTCTCTTCGTTTACCCTCGCCTTGTTGATTTTATCAAGTTGACATATAGGGGACTGTGCAGAGATCACATTGCATCAGCATGGTCAAAAGTCCTCGCAATGCTTTGTTTTAAATGGACAGTCAGATTCTCCCGGTCCATACCAGTTGAAGCGCAACGGAAAGTGCAAAGCGGCACAGCTCAATCCACACTGCAAGGGAGTCATTCTTACTCCTGTCTTTTATCCACGCTTTTTTTTCATTTTTTCACTTCGACATTTAGAGCACTGTGCAGAAATCACACTGCGTCAGCATGCTCAACGGCCCCCAGCATGGTTTGTTTTATTTGGACAGTGGATTCTGTCAGTCCATGCCAGTTCATTCGCACCAGACCGCGCAAGAGCTGCACTGCGCTAGCCGCACCTAAAGGGTGTCATAGTTACTCCTGTCGTTTATCCAGCCCTTTCCTTAATTTATTTATTTCACGTTTAAAGCACTAGGCAGAAATCAAATTGCGTCAGCATGGTCAACGGCCCTCGCAATCATTTGTTTTGAATGGACAGTCGGATTACCCCGATCTATCCCAGTTGAAGCGCACCAGGCAGCGCTAGAGCCGCACTGCTCTAGCCGCAGCTCAAGGGAGTCATTGTTACTCACTTAGCTCCCCCACGCCTTGTTCTATTTCTTCAGGTTGACATTTAGGGCACTGGGCACAAATCACCTTGCATAAAAATGGTCAACCGCCCTCGCAATTATATCTTTTAAAAGCACAGTAAGATTCCCCCTGTGCATTCCAGTTGAACCACACCAGACAGTGCAAAGCAGCACTGTTCTAGCCGCACCTCAAGGGAGTCATTGTTACTAACGTCCTTCACCCACGCTTTGTTCCATTTCCTCACATTGACATTTAGAGCCCTGGGCACAAATCACATTGCGTCAGCATCGTCAAAAGTCCTTGCAATGCTTTGTTTTAAGTGGACAGTCAGTTTCAGCCGGTCCATGCCAGTTGAAGCACAACAGATAGCATAAAGCGCCACTCCTGAATCCACACTGCAAGGGAGTCATTCTTACTCCTGTCGTTTAACCACGCCTTTTTTTTCATTTCTGCACGTTGACATTTACAAACCTGGGCAGAAATCACATTGCGTCAGCATGGTCAACGGCCCTCAAAATGCATTGTTTTATTTGGAGGGTCGGATTCTCCCGGTCCATGCCAGTTGAAGCGCACCAGGCAGCGCAAGCGCCACACTGCTCTAGCCGCACCTCAAGAGGGCCATTGTTACTCGCTTTGTGTAGCCATGCCTTGTTGCATTTCTTCACGTTGACATTTAGAGCGCTGGGCAGAAGTCACATTACGTCAGCATGATCAAAAGTCTTCGCAAAGCTTTGTTTTAATGGACAGTTGGATTCCACCGGTCCATACCAAATGAAGCACAATGGATAGCACAAAGCGAAACTGCTCAATAAACACTGCACGGGAGTCATTCTTACTCCTGTCCTTTATACCCACCTTTTTGCATTTCTTCACGTTGACATTTAGAGCACTGGCTCCCAGAATGCTTTGTTTCATTTGGACAGTGAATTCCGCCCGTCCTTGCCAGTTGAGGCGTACCATACCGCGCAAGAGCTGCACTGCTCAAGCCGCACCTCACAGGAGTCACTCTTACACCTGTCCTTTATCCAGGCATTTCTTTATTTCATCACTTTGCCGTTTAGAGCACTAGGCAGAAATCACATTGCGTCAGCATGGTGAACGGCCCGCGTAATCATTTGTTTTAAATGGACAGTCGGATTCCCCCGATCTATGCCAGTTGAAGTGCAGCAGACTGCGCAAGAGCCGCACTGCTCTAGTCGCACCTCGAGGGAGTCATTGTTACTCTCATCGCATACACATCTTCTTGCATTTCTTCACGTTGACATTAAATAGCACTGGGCAGAAATCACATTGTGTCAGCATCGGCAACAGCCTTCACAATCATTTGTTTTAAGTGCACAGTGAGATTCCCCCGGTGCATGACAGGTAAACCACACCAGACAGTGCAAAGCTGTGCTGCTCTAGTCGCACCTCATGGGAGTCATTGTTAGTCTCTTCGTTTACCCACGCCTTGTTGATTTTATCAAGTTGACATATAGGGGACTGGGCAGAAATCACATTGCGTCAGCATGGTCAAAAGTCCCCGCAATGCTTTGTTTTAAATGGACAGTCGGATTCCCCCGGTCTATACCAGTTGAAGCGCAATGGAAAGTGCAAAGCGGCACAGCTGAATGCACACTGCAAGGGAGTCATTCTTACTCATGTCGTTTATCCACACCTTTTTTTCATTTTTTAGCTTTGACATTTAGAGCACTGTGCAGAAATCACACTGCGTCAGCACGGTCAACGGCCCCCAAAATGCTTTGTTTTATTTGGGCATTTTATTTTATAGGAGGTATTCAGAGACATGGATTGGGAAGATTTGGGGATAAAAGTTAATCGAGAATAGCTTAGTAACTCGCGATTCGCTGATGACATTGCCTTCCTTAGTACCTCAGGGGACCAATTGCAATGCATGTTCACTGACCTGGATAGGCAAAGCAGAAGAGTGGGTCTAAAAATTAATCTGCAGGAAACTAAAGTAATGCTTAACAGTCTCGGAAGAAAACAGCAATTTACAATTGGCAGCGAGGCACTAGAAGTCGTAAGGGATTACATCAACTTAGGGCAGGTAGTGACAGCGGATGCGGATCATGAGACAGAAATATTCAGAAGAACAAGAATGGGCTGGGGTGCGTTTGGCAGGCATTCTCAGATGATGATTAGCAGGTTGCCATTATCCTCTCAAGAGGAAAGTATATAATACCTGTGTCTTACCAGTACTCACCTATGGGGCAGAAACCTGGAGGCTTACGAAATGGGTTCTGCTCAAATTGAGGACGACGCAACGAGCTATGGAAAGAAGAATGATAGGTGTAACGTTAAAGGATAAGAAAAGAGCAGATTGGGTGAGGGAACAAACGCGAGTTAATGACATCTTAGTTGAAATCAAGAAAAAGAAATGGGCATGGGCAGGATACGAAATGAGGAGGGAAGATAACCGATGGTCATTAAGGGTTACGGAATGGATTCCAAGGGAAGGGAAGCTTAGCAGAGGGCGGCAGAAAGTTAGGCGGGCGCATGAGATTAAGAAGTTTGCAGGGACGACATGGCCACACATAGTACATGATCGGGGTTGTTGGAGATGTACGGGAGAGGCCTTTGCCCTGCAGTAGGCGTAACCAGGCTGATGCTGATGATGATTCCGCCGGTCCATGCCAGTTGAGGCACACAAGACCACGCAAGAGCCGCACTGCGATAGCCGCACCACAAGGGAGTCATTGTGACTCCTGTAGTTTATCCATGCCTTTTTTTATTTACTTCAGTTTCACGTTTAGAGCACTGGGCAGAAATCACATTGCGTCAGCATGGTCGACGGCCCTCGCAATCATTTGTTTTAAATGGACAGTCGGATTCCCCCGATCTATTCCAGCTGGAGTGCAGCAGACTGTGCAAAAGCTGCACTGTTCTAGTCGCACCTCAAGGGAGTCATTGTTACTCTCATAGCTTACACACACCTTCTTGCATTTCTTCACGTTGACATTAAATAGCACTGGGCAGAAATCACATTGTGTCAGCATCGGCAACGGCCTTCGCAATCATTTCTTTTCATGGCAGAGTTAGATTCCCCCGTTGCATGCCAGGTAAACCACACCAGACAGTGCAAAGCCGCGCTACTCTAGTCCCACCTCATGGGAGTCATTGTTAGTCTCTTCGTTTACCCTCGCCTTGTTGCATTTTATCACGTTGACATTTAGGGGACTGGGCAGAGATCACATTGCATCAGCATGGTCAAAAGTCCTCGCAATGCTTTGTTTTAAATGGACAGTCAGATTCTCCCGGTCCATACCAGTTGAAGCGCAACGGAAAGTGCAAAGCGGCACAGCTCAATCCACACTGCAAGGGAGGCATTCTTACTCCTGTCTTTTATCCACGCTTTTTTTTTCATTTTTTCACTTCGACATTTAGAGCACTGTGCAGAAATCACACTGCGTCAGCATGCTCAACGGCCCCCAGAATGGTTTGTTTTATTTGGACAGTGGATTCTGTCAGTCCATGCCAGTTCATTCGCACCAGACCGCGCAAGAGCTGCACTGCGCTAGCCGCACCTAAAGGGTGTCATAGTTACTCCTGTCGTTTATCCAGCCCTTTCCTTAATTTATTTATTTCACGTTTAAAGCACTAGGCAGAAATCAAATTGCGTCAGCATGGTCAACGGCCCTCGCAATCATTTGTTTTAAATGGACAGTCGGATTACCCCGATCTATCCCAGTTGAAGCGCACCAGGCAGCGCTAGAGCCGCACTGCTCTAGTCGCAGCTCAAGGGAGTCATTGTTACTCACTTAGCTCCCCCACGCCTTGTTCTATTTCTTCAGGTTGACATTTAGGGCACTGGGCACAAATCACCTTGCATAAAAATGGGCAACCGCCCTCGCAATTATATCTTTTAAAAGCACAGTAAGATTCCCCCTGTGCATTCCAGTTGAACCACACCAGACAGTGCAAAGCAGCACTGTTCTAGCCGCACCTCAAGGGAGTCATTGTTACTAACGTCCTTCACCCACGCTTTGTTCCATTTCCTCACATTGACATTTAGAGCCCTGGGCACAAATCACATTGCGTCAGCATCGTCAAAAGTCCTTGCAATGCTTTGTTTTAAGTGGACAGTCAGTTTCAGCCGGTCCATGCCAGTTGAAGCACAACAGATAGCATAAAGCGCCACTCCTGAATCCACACTGCAAGGGAGTCATTCTTACTCCTGTCCTTTAACCACGCCTTTTTTTTCATTTCTGCACGTTGACATTTACAGACCTGGGCAGAAATCACATTGCGTCAGCATGGTCAACGGCCCTCAAAATGCATTGTTTTATTTCGAGAGTCGGATTCTCCCGGTCCATGCCAGTTGAAGCGCACCAGGCAGCGCAAGCGCCACACTGCTCTAGCCGCACCTTAAGAGAGCCATTGTTACTCGCTTTGTGTAGCCATGCCTTGTTGCATTTCTTCACGTTGACATTTAGGGCGCTGGGTAGAAGTCACATTACGTCAGCATGATCAAAAGTCTTCGCAAAGCTTTGTTTTAATGGACAGTTGGATTCCACCGGTCCATACCAAATGAAGCACAATGGATAGCACAAAGCGAAACTGCTCAATAAACTCTGCACGGGAGTCATTCTTACTCCTGTCCTTTATACCCACCTTTTTGCATTTCTTCACGTTGACATTTAGAGCACTGGCTCCCAGAATGCTTTGTTTCATTTGGACAGTGAATTCCGCCCGTCCATGCCAGTTGAGGCGTACCATACCGCGCAAGACCTGCACTGCTCCAGCCGCACCTCACAGGAGTCACTCTTACACCTGTCCTTTATCCAGGCATTTCTTTATTTCATCACTTTGCCGTTTAGAGCACTAGGCAGAAATCACATTGCGTCAGCATGGTGAACGGCCCGCGTAATCATTTGTTTTAAATGGACAGTCGGATTCCCCCGATCTATGCCAGTTGGAGTGCAGCAGACTGCGCAAGAGCCGCACTGCTCTAGTCGCACCTCGAGGGAGTCATTGTTACTCTCATCGCATACACACCTTCTTGCATTTCTTCACGTTGACATTAAATAGCACTGGGCAGAAATCACATTGTGTCAGCATCGGCAACAGCCTTCACAATCATTTGTTTTAAGTGCACAGTGAGATTCCCCGGTGCATGACAGGTAAACCACACCAGACAGTGCAAAGCTGTGCTGCTCTAGTCGCACCTCATGGGAGTCATTGTTAGTCTCTTCGTTTACCCACGCCTTGTTGATTTTATCAAGTTGACATATAGGGGACTGGGCAGAAATCACATTGCGTCAGCATGGTCAAAAGTCCCCGCAATGCATTGTTTTAAATGGACAGTCGGATTCCCCCGGTCCATGCCAGTTGATGCACAACAGATAGCATAAAGCGCCACTCCTGAATCCACACTGCAAGGGAGTCATTCTTACTCCTGTCGTTTAACCACGCCTTTTTTCATTTCTGCACGTTGACATTTACAGACCTGGGCAGAAATCACATTGCGTCAGCATGGTCAACGGCCCCCAAAATGCTTTGTTTTATTTGGGCATTTTATTTTACAGGAGGTATTCAGAGACATGGATTGGGAAGATTTGGGGATAAAAGTTAATCGAGAATAGCTTAGTAACTCGCGATTCGCTGATGACATTGCCTTCCTTAGTACCTCAGGGGACCAATTGCAATGCATGTTCACTGACCTGGATAGGCAAAGCAGAAGAGTGGGTCTAAAAATTAATCTGCACGAAACTAAAGTAATGCTTAACAGTCTCGGAAGAAAACAGCAATTTACAATTGGCAGCGAGGCACTAGAAGTCGTAAGGGATTACATCAACTTAGGGCAGGTAGTGACAGCGGATGCGGATCATGAGACAGAAATATTCAGAAGAACAAGAATGGGCTGGGGTGCGTTTGGCAGGCATTCTCAGATGATGATTAGCAGGTTGCCATTATCTTCTCAAGAGGAAAGTATATAATACCTGTGTCTTACCAGTACTCACCTATGGGGCAGAAACCTGGAGGCTTACGAAATGGGTTCTGCTCAAATTGAGGACGACGCAACGAGCTATGGAAAGAAGAATGATAGGTGTAACGTTAAAGGATAAGAAAAGAGCAGATTGGGTGAGGGAACAAACGGGAGGTAATGACATCTTAGTTGAAATCAAGAAAAAGAAATGGGCATGGGCAGGATACGAAATGAGGAGGGAAGATAACCGATGGTCATTAAGGGTTACGGAATGGATTCCAAGGGAAGGGAAGCTTAGCAGAGGGCGGCAGAAAGTTAGGCGGGCGCATGAGATTAAGAAGTTTGCAGGGACGACATGGCCACACATAGTACATGATCGGGGTTGTTGGAGATGTACGGGAGAGGCCTTTGCCCTGCAGTAGGCGTAACCAGGCTGATGCTGATGATGATTCCGCCGGTCCATGCCAGTTGAGGCACACAAGACCACGCAAGAGCCGCACTGCGATAGCCGCACCACAAGGGAGTCATTGTGACTCCTGTAGTTTATCCATGCCTTTTTTTATTTAGTTCAGGTTCACGTTTAGAGCACTGGGCAGAAATCACATTGCGTCAGCATGGTCGACGGCCCTCGCAATCATTTGTTTTAAATGGACAGTCGGATTCCCCCGATCTATGCCAGCTGGAGTGCAGCAGACTGTGCAAAAGCTGCACTGTTCTAGTCGCACCTCAAGGGAGTCATTGTTACTCTCATAGCTTACACACACCTTCTTGCATTTCTTCACGTTGACATTAAATAGCACTGGGCAGAAATCACATTGTGTCAGCATCGGCAACGGCCTTCGCAATCATTTCTTTTCATGGCAGAGTTAGATTCCCCCGTTGCATGCCAGGTAAACCACACCAGACAGTGCAAAGCCGCGCTACTCTAGTCCCACCTCATGGGAGTCATTGTTAGTCTCTTCGTTTACCCTCGCCTTGTTGCATTTTATCACGTTGACATTTAGGGGACTGGGCAGAGATCACATTGCATCAGCATGGTCAAAAGTCCTCGCAATGCTTTGTTTTAAATGGACAGTCGGATTCTCCCGGTCCATACCAGTTGAAGCGCAACGGAAAGTGCAAAGCGGCACAGCTCAATCCACACTGCAAGGGAGTCATTCTTATTCCTGTCTTTTATCCACGCTTTTTTTTTCATTTTTTCACTTCGACATTTAGAGCACTGTGCAGAAATCACACTGCGTCAGCATGCTCAACGGCCCCCAGAATGGTTTGTTTTATTTGGACAGTGGATTCTGTCAGTCCATGCCAGTTCATTCGCACCAGACCGCGCAAGAGCTGCACTGCGCTAGCCGCACCTAAAGGGTGTCATAGTTACTCCTGTCGTTTATCCAGCCCTTTCCTTAATTTATTTATTTCGCGTTTAAAGCACTAGGCAGAAATCAAATTGCGTCAGCATGGTCAACGGCCCTCGCAATCATTTGTTTTAAATGGACAGTCGGATTACCCCGATCTATCCCAGTTGAAGCGCACCAGGCAGCGCTAGAGCCGCACTGCTCTAGCCGCAGCTCAAGGGAGTCATTGTTACTCACTTAGCTCCCCCACGCCTTGTTCTATTTCTTCAGGTTGACATTTAGGGCACTGGGCACAAATCACCTTGCATAAAAATGGTCAACCGCCCTCGCAATTATATCTTTTAAAAGCACAGTAAGATTCCCCCTGTGCATTCCAGTTGAACCACACCAGACAGTGCAAAGCAGCACTGTTCTAGCCGCACCTCAAGGGAGTCATTGTTACTAACGTCCTTCACCCACGCTTTGTTCCATTTCCTCACATTGACATTTAGAGCCCTGGGCACAAATCACATTGCGTCAGCATCGTCAAAAGTCCTTGCAATGCTTTGTTTTAAGTGGACAGTCAGTTTCAGCCGGTCCATGCCAGTTGAAGCACAACAGATAGCATAAAGCGCCACTCCTGAATCCACACTGCAAGGGAGTCATTCTTACTCCTGTCGTTTAACCACGCCTTTTTTTTCATTTCTGCACGTTGACATTTACAGACCTGGGCAGAAATCACATTGCGTCAGCATGGTCAACGGCCCTCAAAATGCATTGTTTTATTTGGAGAGTCGGATTCTCCCGGTCCATGCCAGTTGAAGCGCACCAGGCAGCGCAAGCGCCACACTGCTCTAGCCGCACCTCAAGAGGGCCATTGTTACTCGCTTTGTGTAGCCATGCCTTGTTGCATTTCTTCACGTTGACATTTAGAGCGCTGGGCAGAAGTCACATTAAGTCAGCATGATCAAAAGTCTTCGCAAAGCTTTGTTTTAATGGACAGTTGGATTCCACCGGTCCATACCAAATGAAGCACAATGGATAGCACAAAGCGAAACTGCTCAATAAACTCTGCACGGGAGTCATTCTTACTCCTGTCCTTTATACCCACCTTTTTGCATTTCTTCACGTTGACATTTAGAGCACTGGCTCCCAGAATGCTTTGTTTAATTTGGATAGTGAATTCCGCCCGTCCATGCCAGTTGAGGCGTACCATACCGCGCAAGAGCTGCACTGCTCCAGCCGCACCTCACAGGAGTCACTCTTACACCTGTCCTTTATCCAGGCATTTCTTTATTTCATCACTTTGCCGTTTAGAGCACTAGGCAGAAATCACATTTCGTCAGCATGGTGAACGGCCCGCGTAATCATTTGTTTTAAATGGACAGTCGGATTCCCCCGATCTATGCCAGTTGGAGTGCAGCAGACTGCGCAAAAGCCGCACTGCTCTAGTCGCACCTCGAGGGAGTCATTGTTACTCTCATCGCATACACACCTTCTTGCATTTCTTCACGTTGACATTAAATAGCACTGGGCAGAAATCACATTGTGTCAGCATCGGCAACAGCCTTCACAATCATTTGTTTTAAGTGCACAGTGAGATTCCCCCGGTGCATGACAGGTAAACCACACCAGACAGTGCAAAGCTGTGCTGCTCTAGTCGCACCTCATGGGAGTCATTGTTAGTCTCTTCGTTTACCCACGCCTTGTTGATTTTATCAAGTTGACATATAGGGGACTGGGCAGAAATCACATTACGTCAGCATGGTCAAAAGTCCCCGCAATGCTTTGTTTTAAATGGACAGTCGGATTCCCCCGGTCTATACCAGTTGAAGCGCAATGGAAAGTGCAAAGCGGCACAGCTGAATGCACACTGCAAGGGAGTCATTCTTACTCATGTCGTTTATCCACACCTTTTTTTCATTTTTTAGCTTTGACATTTAGAGCACTGTGCAGAAATCACACTGCGTCAGCACGGTCAACGGCCCCCAAAATGCTTTGTTTTATTTGGGCATTTTATTTTATAGGAGGTATTCAGAGACATGGATTGGGAAGATTTGGGGATAAAAGTTAATCGAGAATAGCTTAGTAACTCGCGATTCGCTGATGACATTGCCTTCCTTAGTACCTCAGGGGACCAATTGCAATGCATGTTCACTGACCTGGATAGGCAAAGCAGAAGAGTGGGTCTAAAAATTAATCTGCAGGAAACTAAAGTAATGCTTAACAGTCTCGGAAGAAAACAGCAATTTACAATTGGCAGCGAGGCACTAGAAGTCGTAAGGGATTACATCAACTTAGGGCAGGTAGTGACAGCGGATGCGGATCATGAGATAGAAATATTCAGAAGAACAAGAATGGGCTGGGGTGCGTTTGGCAGGCATTCTCAGATGATGATTAGCAGGTTGCCATTATCCTCTCAAGAGGAAAGTATATAATACCTGTGTCTTACCAGTACTCACCTATGGGGCAGAAACCCGGAGGCTTACGAAATGGGTTCTGCTCAAATTGAGGACGACGCAACGAGCTATGGAAAGAAGAATGATAGGTGTAACGTTAAAGGATAAGAAAAGAGCAGATTGGGTGAGGGAACAAACGCGAGGTAATGACATCTTAGTTGAAATCAAGAAAAAGAAATGGGCATGGGCAGGATACGAAATGAGGAGGGAAGATAACCGATGGTCATTAAGGGTTACGGAATGGATTCCAAGGGAAGGGAAGCTTAGCAAAGGGCGGCAGAAAGTTAGGCGGGCGCATGAGATTAAGAAGTTTGCAGGGACGACATGGCCACACATAGTACATGATCGGGGTTGTTGGAGATGTACGGGAGAGGCCTTTGCCCTGCAGTAGGCGTAACCAGGCTGATGCTGATGATGATTCCGCCGGTCCATGCCAGTTGAGGCACACAAGACCACGCAAGAGCCGCACTGCGATAGCCGCACCACAAGGGAGTCATTGTGACTCCTGTAGTTTATCCATGCCTTTTTTTATTTACTTCAGTTTCACGTTTAGAGCACTGGGCAGAAATCACATTGCGTCAGCATGGTTGACGGCCCTCGCAATCATTTGTTTTAAATGGACAGTCGGATTCCCCCGATCTATTCCAGCTGGAGTGCAGCAGACTGTGCAAAAGCTGCACTGTTCTAGTCGCACCTCAAGGGAGTCATTGTTACTCTCATAGCTTACACACACCTTCTTGCATTTCTTCACGTTGACATTAAATAGCACTGGGCAGAAATCACATTGTGTCAGCATCGGCAACGGCCTTCGCAATCATTTCTTTTCATGGCAGAGTTAGATTCCCCGTTGCATGCCAGGTAAACCACACCAGACAGTGCAAAGCCGCGCTACTCTAGTCCCACCTCATGGGAGTCATTGTTAGTCTCTTCGTTTACCCTCGCCTTGTTGCATTTTATCACGTTGACATTTAGGGGACTGGGCAGAGATCACATTGCATCAGCATGGTCAAAAGTCCTCGCAATGCTTTGTTTTAAATGGACAGTCAGATTCTCCCGGTCCATACCAGTTGAAGCGCAACGGAAAGTGCAAAGCGGCACAGCTCAATCCACACTGCAAGGGAGGCATTCTTACTCCTGTCTTTTATCCACGCTTTTTTTTTCATTTTTTCACTTCGACATTTAGAGCACTGTGCAGAAATCACACTGCGTCAGCATGCTCAACGGCCCCCAGAATGGTTTGTTTTATTTGGACAGTGGATTCTGTCAGTCCATGCCAGTTCATTCGCACCAGACCGCGCAAGAGCTGCACTGCGCTAACCGCACAGGATAAACGACAGGATAAACGACAGGATAAACGACAGGAGTAACTATGACACCCTAAAGGGTGTCATAGTTACTCCTGTCGTTTATCCAGCCCTTTCCCTAATTTATTTATTTCACGTTTAAAGCACTAGGCAGAAATCAAATTGCGTCAGCATGGTCAACGGCCCTCGCAATCATTTGTTTTAAATGGACAGTCGGATTACCCCGATCTATCCCAGTTGAAGCGCACCAGGCAGCGCTAGAGCCGCACTGCTCTAGTCGCAGCTCAAGGGAGTCATTGTTACTCACTTAGCTCCCCCACGCCTTGTTCTATTTCTTCAGGTTGACATTTATGGCACTGGGCACAAATCACCTTGCATAAAAATGGTCAACCGCCCTCGCAATTATATCTTTTAAAAGCACAGTAAGATTCCCCCTGTGCATTCCAGTTGAACCACACCAGACAGTGCAAAGCAGCACTGTTCTAGCCGCACCTCAAGGGAGTCATTGTTACTAACGTCCTTCACCCACGCTTTGTTCCATTTCCTCACATTGACATTTAGAGCCCTGGGCACAAATCACATTGCGTCAGCATCGTCAAAAGTCCTTGCAATGCTTTGTTTTAAGTGGACAGTCAGTTTCAGCCGGTCCATGCCAGTTGAAGCACAACAGATAGCATAAAGCGCCACTCCTGAATCCACACTGCAAGGGAGTCATTCTTACTCCTGTCCTTTAACCACGCCTTTTTTTTCATTTCTGCACGTTGACATTTACAGACCTGGGCAGAAATCACATTGCGTCAGCATGGTCAACGGCCCTCAAAATGCATTGTTTTATTTCGAGAGTCGGATTCTCCCGGTCCATGCCAGTTGAAGCGCACCAGGCAGCGCAAGCGCCACACTGCTCTAGCCGCACCTTAAGAGAGCCATTGTTACTCGCTTTGTGTAGCCATGCCTTGTTGCATTTCTTCACGTTGACATTTAGGGCGCTGGGTAGAAGTCACATTACGTCAGCATGATCAAAAGTCTTCGCAAAGCTTTGTTTTAATGGACAGTTGGATTCCACCGGTCCATACCAAATGAAGCACAATGGATAGCACAAAGCGAAACTGCTCAATAAACTCTGCACGGGAGTCATTCTTACTCCTGTCCTTTATACCCACCTTTTTGCATTTCTTCACGTTGACATTTAGAGCACTGGCTCCCAGAATGCTTTGTTTCATTTGGACAGTGAATTCCGCCCGTCCATGCCAGTTGAGGCGTACCATACCGCGCAAGACCTGCACTGCTCCAGCCGCACCTCACAGGAGTCACTCTTACACCTGTCCTTTATCCAGGCATTTCTTTATTTCATCACTTTGCCGTTTAGAGCACTAGGCAGAAATCACATTGCGTCAGCATGGTGAACGGCCCGCGTAATCATTTGTTTTAAATGGACAGTCGGATTCCCCCGATCTATGCCAGTTGGAGTGCAGCAGACTGCGCAAGAGCCGCACTGCTCTAGTCGCACCTCGAGGGAGTCATTGTTACTCTCATCGCATACACACCTTCTTGCATTTCTTCACGTTGACATTAAATAGCACTGGGCAGAAATCACATTGTGTCAGCATCGGCAACAGCCTTCACAATCATTTGTTTTAAGTGCACAGTGAGATTCCCCGGTGCATGACAGGTAAACCACACCAGACAGTGCAAAGCTGTGCTGCTCTAGTCGCACCTCATGGGAGTCATTGTTAGTCTCTTCGTTTACCCACGCCTTGTTGATTTTATCAAGTTGACATATAGGGGACTGGGCAGAAATCACATTGCGTCAGCATGGTCAAAAGTCCCCGCAATGCATTGTTTTAAATGGACAGTCGGATTCCCCCGGTCCATGCCAGTTGATGCACAACAGATAGCATAAAGCGCCACTCCTGAATCCACACTGCAAGGGAGTCATTCTTACTCCTGTCGTTTAACCACGCCTTTTTTTCATTTCTGCACGTTGACATTTACAGACCTGGGCAGAAATCACATTGCGTCAGCATGGTCAACGGCCCCCAAAATGCTTTGTTTTATTTGGGCATTTTATTTTACAGGAGGTATTCAGAGACATGGATTGGGAAGATTTGGGGATAAAAGTTAATCGAGAATAGCTTAGTAACTCGCGATTCGCTGATGACATTGCCTTCCTTAGTACCTCAGGGGACCAATTGCAATGCATGTTCACTGACCTGGATAGGCAAAGCAGAAGAGTGGGTCTAAAAATTAATCTGCACGAAACTAAAGTAATGCTTAACAGTCTCGGAAGAAAACAGCAATTTACAATTGGCAGCGAGGCACTAGAAGTCGTAAGGGATTACATCAACTTAGGGCAGGTAGTGACAGCGGATGCGGATCATGAGACAGAAATATTCAGAAGAACAAGAATGGGCTGGGGTGCGTTTGGCAGGCATTCTCAGATGATGATTAGCAGGTTGCCATTATCCTCTCAAGAGGAAAGTATATAATACCTGTGTCTTACCAGTACTCACCTATGGGGCAGAAACCTGGAGGCTTACGAAATGGGTTCTGCTCAAATTGAGGACGACGCAACGAGCTATGGAAAGAAGAATGATAGGTGTAACGTTAAAGGATAAGAAAAGAGCAGATTGGGTGAGGGAACAAACGGGAGGTAATGACATCTTAGTTGAAATCAAGAAAAAGAAATGGGCATGGGCAGGATACGAAATGAGGAGGGAAGATAACCGATGGTCATTAAGGGTTACGGAATGGATTCCAAGGGAAGGGAAGCTTAGCAGAGGGCGGCAGAAAGTTAGGCGGGCGCATGAGATTAAGAAGTTTGCAGGGACGACATGGCCACACATAGTACATGATCGGGGTTGTTGGAGATGTACGGGAGAGGCCTTTGCCCTGCAGTAGGCGTAACCAGGCTGATGCTGATGATGATTCCGCCGGTCCATGCCAGTTGAGGCACACAAGACCACGCAAGAGCCGCACTGCGATAGCCGCACCACAAGGGAGTCATTGTGACTCCTGTAGTTTATCCATGCCTTTTTTTATTTAGTTCAGGTTCACGTTTAGAGCACTGGGCAGAAATCACATTGCGTCAGCATGGTCGACGGCCCTCGCAATCATTTGTTTTAAATGGACAGTCGGATTCCCCCGATCTATGCCAGCTGGAGTGCAGCAGACTGTGCAAAAGCTGCACTGCTCTAGTCGCACCTCAAGGGAGTCATTGTTACTCTCACCGCTTACACACACTTTCTTGCATTTCTTCACGTTGACATTGAATAGCACTGGGCAGAAATCACATAGTGTCAGCATCGGCAACAGCCTTCACAATCATTTGTTTTAAGTGCACAGTGAGATTCCCCCGGTGCATGCCAGGTAAGCCACACCAGACAGTGCAGAGCCGTGCTGCTCTAGTCGCACCTCATGGGAGTCATTGTTAGTCTCTTCGTTTACCCACGCCTTGATGATTTTATCAAGTTGACATATAGGGGACTGGGCAGAGGTCACATTGCATCAGCATGGTCAAAAGTCCTCGCAATGCTTTGTTTTAAATGGACAGTCAGATTCTCCCGGTCCATACCAGTTGAAGCTCAACGGAAAGTGCAAAGCGGCACAGCTCAATCCACACTGCAAGGGAGTCATTCTTACTCCTGTCTTTTATCCACGCTTTTTTTTTCATTTTTTCACTTCGACATTTAGAGCACTGTGCAGAAATCACACTGCGTCAGCATGCTCAACGGCCCCCAGAATGGTTTGTTTTATTTGGACAGTGGATTCTGTCAGTCCATGCCAGTTCATTCGCACCAGACCGCGCAAGAGCTGCACTGCGCTAGCCGCACCTAAAGGGTGTCATAGTTACTCCTGTCGTTTATCCAGCCCTTTCCTTAATTTATTTATTTCACGTTTAAAGCACTAGGCAGAAATCAAATTGCGTCAGCATGGTCAACGGCCCTCGCAATCATTTGTTTTAAATGGACAGTCGGATTACCCCGATCTATCCCAGTTGAAGCGCACCAGGCAGCGCTAGAGCCGCACTGCTCTAGTCGCAGCTCAAGGGAGTCATTGTTACTCACTTAGCTCCCCCACGCCTTGTTCTGTTTCTTCAGGTTGACATTTAGTGCACTGGGCACAAATCACCTTGCATAAAAATGGTCAACCGCCCTCGCAATTATATCTTTTAAAAGCACAGTAAGATTCCCCCTGTGCATTCCAGTTGAACCACACCAGACAGTGCAAAGCAGCACTGTTCTAGCCGCACCTTAAGGGAGTCATTGTTACTAAAGTCCTTCACCCACGCTTTGTTCCATTTCCTCACATTGACATTTAGAGCCCTGGGCACAAATCACATTGCGTCAGCATCGTCAAAAGTCCTTGCAATGCTTTGTTTTAAGTGGACAGTCAGTTTCAGCCGGTCCATGCCAGTTGATGCACAACAGATAGCATAAAGCGCCACTCCTGAATCCACACTGCAAGGGAGTCATTCTTACTCCTGTCGTTTAACCACGCCTTTTTTTCATTTCTGCACGTTGACATTTACAGACCTGGGCAGAAATCACATTGCGTCAGCATGGTCAACGGCCCTCAAAATGCATTGTTTTATTTGGAGAGTCGGATTCTCCCGGTCCATGCCAGTTGAAGCGCAACAGGCAGCGCAAGCGCCACACTGCTCTAGCCGCACCTCAAGAGAGCCATTGTTACTCGCTTTGTGTAGCCATGCCTTGTTGCATTTCTTCACGTTGACATTTAGAGCGCTGGGCAGAAGTCACATTACGTCAGCATGATCAAAAGTCTTCGCAAAGCTTTGTTTTAATGGACAGTTGGATTCCACCGGTCCATACCAAATGAAGCACAATGGATAGCACAAAGCGAAACTGCTCAATAAACTCTGCACGGGAGTCATTCTTACTCCTGTCCTTTATACCCACCTTTTTGCATTTCTTCACGTTGACATTTAGAGCACTGGCTCCCAGAATGCTTTGTTTCATTTGGACAGTGAATTCCGCCCGTCCATGCCAGTTGAGGCGTACCATACCGCGCAAGACCTGCACTGCTCCAGCCGCACCTCACAGGAGTCACTCTTACACCTGTCCTTTATCCAGGCATTTCTTTATTTCATCACTTTGCCGTTTAGAGCACTAGGCAGAAATCACATTGCGTCAGCATGGTGAACGGCCCGCGTAATCATTTGTTTTAAATGGACAGTCGGATTCCCCCGATCTATGCCAGTTGGAGTGCAGCAGACTGCGCAAGAGCCGCACTGCTCTAGTCGCACCTCGAGGGAGTCATTGTTACTCTCATCGCATACACACCTTCTTGCATTTCTTCACGTTGACATTAAATAGCACTGGGCAGAAATCACATTGTGTCAGCATCGGCAACAGCCTTCACAATCATTTGTTTTAAGTGCACAGTGAGATTCCCCCGGTGCATGACAGGTAAACCACACCAGACAGTGCAAAGCTGTGCTGCTCTAGTCGCACCTCATGGGAGTCATTGTTAGTCTCTTCGTTTACCCACGCCTTGTTGATTTTATCAAGTTGACATATAGGGGACTGGGCAGAAATCACATTGCGTCAGCATGGTGAAAAGTCCCCGCAATGCTTTGTTTTAAATGGACAGTCGGATTCCCCCGGTCCATGCCAGTTGATGCACAACAGATAGCATAAAGCGCCACTCCTGAATCCACACTGCAAGGGAGTCATTCTTATTCCTGTCGTTTAACCACGCCTTTTTTTCATTTCTGCACGTTGACATTTACAGACCTGGGCAGAAATCACATTGCGTCAGCATGGTCAACGGCCCCCAAAATGCTTTGTTTTATTTGGGCATTTTATTTTACAGGAGGTATTCAGAGACATGGATTGGGAAGATATGGGGATAAAAGTTAATCGAGAATAGCTTAGTAACTCGCGATTCGCTGATGACATTGCCTTCCTTAGTACCTCAGGGGACCAATTGCAATGCATGTTCACTGACCTGGATATGCAAAGCAGAAGAGTGGGTCTAAAAATTAATCTGCAGGAAACTAAAGTAATGCTTAACAGTCTCGGAAGAAAACAGCAATTTACAATTGGCAGCGAGGCACTAGAAGTCGTAAGGGATTACATCAACTTAGGGCAGGTAGTGACAGCGGATGCGGATCATGAGACAGAAATATTCAGAAGAACAAGAATGGGCTGGGGTGCGTTTGGCAGGCATTCTCACATGATGATTAGCAGGTTGCCATTATCCTCTCAAGAGGAAAGTATATAATACCTGTGTCTTACCAGTACTCACCTATGGGGCAGAAACCTGGAGGCTTACGAAATGGGTTCTGCTCAAATTGAGGACGACGCAACGAGCTATGGAAAGAAGAATGATAGGTGTAACGTTAAAGGATAAGAAAAGAGCAGATTGGGTGAGGGAACAAACGCGAGTTAATGACATCTTAGTGGAAATCAAGAAAAAGAAATGGGCATGGGCAGGATACGAAATGAGGAGGGAAGATAACGGATGGTCATTAAGGATTACGGAATGGATTCCAAGGGAAGGGAAGCTTAGCAGAGGGCGGCAGAAAGTTAGGCGGGCGCATGAGATTAAGAAGTTTGCAGGGACGACATGGCCACGCATAGTACATGATCGGGGTTGTTGGAGATGTACGGGAGAGGCCTTTGCCCTGCAGTAGGCGTAACCAGGCTGATGCTGATGATGATTCCGCCGGTCCATGCCAGTTGAGGCACACAAGACCACGCAAGAGCCGCACTGCGATAGCCGCACCACAAGGGAGTCATTGTGACTCCTGTAGTTTATCCATGCCTTTTTTTATTTACTTCAGTTTCACGTTTAGAGCACTGGGCAGAAATCACATTGCGTCAGCATGGTCGACGGCCCTCGCGATCATTTGTTTTAAATGGACAGTCGGATTCCCCCGATCTATGCCAGCTGGAGTGCAGCAGACTGTGCAAAAGCTGCACTGTTCTAGTCGCACCTCAAGGGAGTCATTGTTACTCTCATAGCTTACACTCACCTTCTTGCATTTCTTCACGTTGACATTAAATAGCACTGGGCAGAAATCACATTGTGTCAGCATCGGCAACGGCCTTCGCAATCATTTCTTTTCATGGCAGAGTTAGATTCCCCCGTTGCATGCCAGGTAAACCACACCAGACAGTGCAAAGCCGCGCTACTCTAGTCCCACCTCATGGGAGTCATTGTTAGTCTCTTCGTTTACCATCGCCTTGTTGCATTTTATCACGTTGACATTTAGGGGACTGGGTAGAGATCACATTGCATCAGCATGGTCAAAAGTCCTCGCAATGCTTTGTTTTAAATGGACAGTCATATTTTCCCGGTCCATACCAGTTGAAGCGCAACGGAAAGTGCCAAGCGGCACAGCTCAATCCACACTGCAAGGGAGTCATTCTTACTCCTGTCTTTTATCCACGCTTTTTTTTCATTTTTTCACTTCGACATTTAGAGCACTGTGCAGAAATCACACTGCGTCAGCATGCTCAACGGCCCCCAGAATGGTTTGTTTTATTTGGACAGTGGATTCTGTCAGTCCATGCCAGTTCATTCGCACCAGACCGCGCAAGAGCTGCACTGCGCTAGCCGCACCTAAAGGGTGTCATAGTTACTCCTGTCGTTTATCCAGCCCTTTCCTTAATTTATTTATTTCACATTTAAAGCACTAGGCAGAAATCAAATTGCGTCAGCATGGTCAACGGCCCTCGCAATCATTTGTTTTAAATGGACAGTCGGATTACCCCGATCTATCCCAGTTGAAGCGCACCAGGCAGCGCTAGAGCCGCACTGCTCTAGTCGCAGCTCAAGGAAGTCATTGTTACTCACTTAGCTCCCCCACGCCTTGATCTATTTCTTCAGGTTGACATTTAGGGCACTGGGCACAAATCACCTTGCATAAAAATGGTCAACCGCCCTCGCAATTATATCTTTTAAAAGCACAGTAAGATTCCCCCTGTGCATTCCAGTTGAACCACACCAGACAGTGCAAAGCAGCACTGTTCTAGCCGCACCTTAAGGGAGTCGTTGTTACTAACGTCCTTCACCCACGCTTTGTTCCATTTCCTCACATTGACATTTAGAGCCCTGGGCACAAATCACATTGCGTCAGCATCGTCAAAAGTCCTTGCAATGCTTTGTTTTAAGTGGACAGTCAGTTTCAGCCGGTCCATGCCAGTTGATGCACAACAGATAGCATAAAGCGCCACTCCTGAATCCACACTGCAAGGGAGTCATTCTTACTCCTGTCGTTTAACCACGCCTTTTTTTCATTTCTGCACGTTGACATTTACAGACCTGGGCAGAAATCACATTGCGTCAGCATGGTCAACGGCCCTCAAAATGCATTGTTTTATTTGGAGAGTCGGATTCTCCCGGTCCATGCCAGTTGAAGCGCACCAGGCAGCGCAAGCGCCACACTGCTCTAGCCGCACCTCAAGAGAGCCATTATTACTCGCTTTGTGTAGCCATGCCTTGTTGCATTTCTTCACGTTGACATTTAGAGCGCTGGGCAGAAGTCACATTACGTCAGCATGATCAAAAGTCTTCGCAAAGCTTTGTTTTAATGGACAGTTGGATTCCACCGGTCCATACCAAATGAAGCACAATGGATAGCACAAAGCGAAACTGCTCAATAAACTCTGCACGGGAGTCATTCTTACTCCTGTCCTTTATACCCACCTTTTTGCATTTCTTCACGTTGACATTTAGAGCACTGGCTCCCAGAATGCTTTGTTTCATTTGGACAGTGAATTCCGCCCGTCCATGCCAGTTGAGGCGTACCATACCGCGCAAGAGCTGCACTGCTCCAGCCGCACCTCACAGGAGTCACTCTTACACCTGTCCTTTATCCAGGCATTTCTTTATTTCATCACTTTGCCGTTTAGAGCACTGGGCAGAAATCACATTGTGTCAGCATGGTCAACGGCCTTCGCAATCATTTCTTTTCATGGCAGAGTTAGATTCCCCCGTTGCATGCCAGGTAAACCACACCAGACAGTGCAAAGCCACGCTACTCTAGTCCCACCTCATGGGAGTCATTGTTAGTCTCTTCGTTTACCCTCGCCTTGTTGCATTTTATCACGTTGACATTTAGGGGACTGGGCAGAGATCACATTACGTCAGCATGATCAAAAGTCTTCGCAAAGCTTTGTTTTAATGGACAGTTGGATTCCACCGGTCCATACCAAATGAAGCACAATGGATAGCACAAAGCGAAACTGCTCAATAAACTCTGCACGGGAGTCATTCTTACTCCTGTCCTTTATACCCACCTTTTTGCATTTCTTCACGTTGACATTTAGAGCACTGGCTCCCAGAATGCTTTGTTTCATTTGGACAGTGAATTCCGCCCGTCCATGCCAGTTGAGGCGTACCATACCGCGCAAGAGCTGCACTGCTCCAGCCGCACCTCACAGGAGTCACTCTTACACCTGTCCTTTATCCAGGCATTTCTTTATTTCATCACTTTGCCGTTTAGAGCACTATGCAGAAATCACATTGCGTCAGCATCGGCAACAGCCTTCACAATCATTTGTTTTAAGTGCACAGTGAGATTCCCCCGGTGCATGCCAGGTAAGCCACACCAGACAGTGCAGAGCCGTGCTGCTCTAGTCGCACCTCATGGGAGTCATTGTTAGTCTCTTCGTTTACCCTCGCCTTGTTGATTTTATCAAGTTGACATATAGGGGACTGGGCAGAGATCACATTGCATCAGCATGGTCAAAAGTCCTCGCAATGCTTTGTTTTAAATGGACAGTCAGATTCTCCCGGTCCATACCAGTTGAAGCGCAACGGAAAGTGCAAAGCGGCACAGCTCAATCCACACTGCAAGGGAGTCATTCTTACTCCTGTCTTTTATCCACGCTTTTTTTTCATTTTTTCACTTCGACATTTAGAGCACTGTGCAGAAATCACACTACGTCAGCATGCTCAACGGCCCCCAGAATGGTTTGTTTTATTTGGACAGTGGATTCGGTCAGTCCATGCCAGTTCATTCGCACCAGACCGCGCAAGAGCTGCACTGCGCTAGCCGCACCTAAAGGGTGTCATAGTTACTCCTGTCGTTTACCCAGCCCTTTCCTTAATTTATTTATTTCACGTTTAAAGCACTAGGCAGAAATCAAATTGCGTCAGCATGGTCAACGGCCCTCGCAATCATTTGTTTTAAATGGACAGTCGGATTACCCCGATCTATCCCAGTTGAAGCGCACCAGGCAGCGCTAGAGCCGCACTGCTCTAGCCGCAGCTCAAGGGAGTCATTGTTACTCACTTAGCTCCCCCACGCCTTGTTCTATTTCTTCAGGTTGACATTTAGGGCACTGGGCACAAATCACCTTGCATAAAAATGGTCAACCGCCCTCGCAATTATATCTTTTAAAAGCACAGTAAGATTCCCCCTGTGCATTCCAGTTGAACCACACCAGACAGTGCAAAGCAGCACTGTTCTAGCCGCACCTCAAGGGAGTCATTGTTACTAACGTCCTTCACCCACGCTTTGTTCCATTTCCTCACATTGACATTTAGAGCCCTGGGCACAAATCACATTGCGTCAGCATCGTCAAAAGTCCTTGCAATGCTTTGTTTTAAGTGGACAGTCAGTTTCAACCGGTCCATGCCAGTTGAAGCACAACAGATAGCATAAAGCGCCACTCCTGAATCCACACTGCAAGGGAGTCATTCTTACTCCTGTCGTTTAACCACGCCTTTTTTTTCATTTCTGCACGTTGACATTTACAGACCTGGGCAGAAATCACATTGCGTCAGCATGGTCAACGGCCCTCAAAATGCATTGTTTTATTTGGAGAGTCGGATTCTCCCGGTCCATGCCAGTTGAAGCGCACCAGGCAGCGCAAGCGCCACACTGCTCTAGCCGCACCTCAAGAGGGCCATTGTTACTCGCTTTGTGTAGCCATGCCTTGTTGCATTTCTTCACGTTGACATTTAGAGCGCTGGGCAGAAGTCACATTACGTCAGCATGAACAAAAGTCTTCGCAAAGCTTTGTTTTAATGGACAGTTGGATTCCACCGGTCCATACCAAATGAAGCACAATGGATAGCACAAAGCGAAACTGCTCAATAAACTCTGCACGGGAGTCATTCTTACTCCTGTCCTTTATACCCACCTTTTTGCATTTCTTCACGTTGACATTTAGAGCACTGGCTCCCAGAATGCTTTGTTTCATTTGGACAGTGAATTCCGCCCGTCCATGCCAGTTGAGGCGTACCATACCGCGCAAGAGCTGCACTGCTCCAGCCGCACCTCACAGGAGTCACTCTTACACCTGTCCTTTATCCAGGCATTTCTTTATTTCATCACTTTGCCGTTTAGAGCACTAGGCAGAAATCACATTGCGTCAGCACGGTGAACGGCCCGCGTAATCATTTGTTTTAAATGGACAGTCGGATTCCCCCGATCTATGCCAGTTGGAGTGCAGCAGACTGCGCAAGAGCCGCACTGCTCTAGTCGCACCTCGAGGGAGTCATTGTTACTCTCATCGCATACACACCTTCTTGCATTTCTTCACGTTGACATTAAATAGCACTGGGCAGAAATCACATTGTGTCAGCATCGGCAACAGCCTTCACAATCATTTGTTTTAAGTGCACAGTGAGATTCCCCCGGTGCATGACAGGTAAACCACACCAGACAGTGCAAAGCTGTGCTGCTCTAGTCGCACCTCATGGGAGTCATTGTTAGTCTCTTCGTTTACCCACGCCTTGTTGATTTTATCAAGTTGACATATAGGGGACTGGGCAGAAATCACATTGCGTCAGCATGGTCAAAAGTCCCCGCAATGCTTTGTTTTAAATGGACAGTCGGATTCCCCCGGTCTATGCCAGTTGAAGCGCAATGGAAAGTGCAAAGCGGCACAGCTGAATGCACACTGCAAGGGAGTCATTCTTACTCATGTCGTTTATCCACACCTTTTTTTCATTTTTTCACTTTGACATTTAGAGCACTGTGCAGAAATCACACTGCGTCAGCACGGTCAACGGCCCCCAAAATGCTTTGTTTTATTTGGGCATTTTATTTTACAGGAGGTATTCAGAGACATGGATTGGGAAGATTTGGGGATAAAAGTTAATCGAGAATAGCTTAGTAACTCGCGATTCGCTGATGACATTGCCTTCCTTAGTACCTCAGGGGACCAATTGCAATGCATGTTCACTGACCTGGATAGGCAAAGCAGAAGAGTGGGTCTAAAAATTAATCTGCAGGAAACTAAAGTAATGCTTAACAGTCTCGGAAGAAAACAGCAATTTACAATTGGCAGCGAGGCACTAGAAGTCGTAAGGGATTACATCAACTTAGGGCAGGTAGTGACAGCGGATGCGGATCATGAGACAGAAATATTCAGAAGAACAAGAATGGGCTGGGGTGCGTTTGGCAGGCATTCTCAGATGATGATTAGCAGGTTGCCATTATCCCCTCAAGAGGAAAGTATATAATACCTGTGTCTTACCAGTACTCACCTATGGGGCAGAAACCTGGAGGCTTACGAAATGGGTTCTGCTCAAATTGAGGACGACGCAACGAGCTATGGAAAGAAGAATGATAGGTGTAACGTTAAAGGATAAGAAAAGAGCAGATTGGGTGAGGGAACAAACGCGAGTTAATGACATCTTAGTTGAAATCAAGAAAAAGAAATGGGCATGGGCAGGATACGAAATGAGGAGGGAAGATAACCGATGGTCATTAAGGGTTACGGAATGGATTCCAAGGGAAGGGAAGCTTAGCAGAGGGCGGCAGAAAGTTAGGCGGGCGCATGAGATTAAGAAGTTTGCAGGGACGTCATGGCCACACATAGTACATGATCGGGGTTGTTGGAGATGTACGGGAGAGGCCTTTGCCCTGCAGTAGGCGTAACCAGGCTGATGCTGATGATGATGATTCCGCCGGTCCATGCCAGTTGAGGCACACAAGACCACGCAAGAGCCGCACTGCGATAGCCGCACCACAAGGGAGTCATTGTGACTCCTGTAGTTTATCCATGCCTTTTTTTATTTACTTCAGTTTCACGTTTAGAGCACTGGGCAGAAATCACATTGCGTCAGCATGGTCGACGGCCCTCGCAATCATTTGTTTTAAATGGACAGTCGGATTCCCCCGATCTATGCCAG
Source organism: Dermacentor albipictus (assembly GCF_038994185.2). NCBI lineage: Eukaryota > Metazoa > Arthropoda > Arachnida > Ixodida > Ixodidae > Dermacentor > Dermacentor albipictus. Next base: position 1,471,826 of record NW_027225591.1, read on the forward strand.
CTGGAGTGCAGCAGACTGTGCAAAAGCTGCACTGCTCTATTCGCACCTCAAGGGAGTCATTGTTACTCTCACCGCTTACACACACCTTCTTGCATTTCTTCACGTTGACATTAAATAGCACTGGGCAGAAATCACATAGTGTCAGCATCGGCAACAGCCTTCACAATCATTTGTTTTAAGTGCACAGTGAGATTCCCCCGGTGCATGCCAGGTAAGCCACACCAGACAGCGCAGAGCCGTGCTGCTCTAGTCGCACCTCATGGGAGTCATTGTTAGTCTCTTCGTTTACCCGCGCCTTGATGATTTTATCAAGTTGACATATAGGGGACTGGGCAGAGATCACATTGCATCAGCATGGTCAAAAGTCCTCGCAATGCTTTGTTTTAAATGGACAGTCAGATTCTCCCGGTCCATACCAGTTGAAGCGCAACGGAAAGTGCAAAGCGGCACAGCTCAATCCACACTGCAACGGAGTCATTCTTACTCCTGTCTTTTATCCACGCTTTTTTTTTCATTCTTTCACTTCGACATTTAGAGCACTGTGCAGAAATCACACTGCGTCAGCATGCTCAACGGCCCCCAGAATGGTTTGTTTTATTTGGACAGTGGATTCTGTCAGTCCGTGCCAGTTCATTCGCACCAGACCGCGCAAGAGCTGCACTGCGCTAGCCGCACCTAAAGGGTGTCATAGTTACTCCTGTCGTTTATCCAGCCCTTTCCTTAATTTATTTATTTCACGTTTAAAGCACTAGGCAGAAATCAAATTGCGTCGGCATGGTCAACGGCCCTCGCAATCATTTGTTTTAAATGGACAATCGGATTACCCCGATCTATCCCAGTTGAAGCGCACCAGGCAGCGCTAGAGCCGCACTGCTCTAGTCGCAGCTCAAGGGAGTCATTGTTACTCACTTAGCTCCCCCACGCCTTGTTCTATTTCTTCAGGTTGACATTTAGGGCACTGGGCACAAATCACCTTGCATAAAAATGGTCAACCGCCCTCGCAATTATACCTTTTAAAAGCACAGTAAGATTCCCCCTGTGCATTCCAGTTGAACCACACCAGACAGTGCAAAGCAGCACTGTTCTAGCCGCACCTCAAGGGAGTCATTGTTACTAACGTCCTTCACCCACGCTTTGTTCCATTTCCTCACATTGACATTTAGAGCCCTGGGCACAAATCACATTGCGTCAGCATCGTCAAAAGTCCTTGCAATGCTTTGTTTTAAGTGGACAGTCAGTTTCAGCCGGTCCATGCCAGTTGAAGCACAACAGATAGCATAAAGCGCCACTCCTGAATCCACACTGCAAGGGAGTCATTCTTACTCCTGTCGTTTAACCACGCCTTTTTTTCATTTCTGCACGTTGACATTTACAGACCTGGGCAGAAATCACATTGCGTCAGCATGGTCAACGGCCCTCAAAATGCATTGTTTTATTTCGAGAGTCGGATTCTCCCGGTCCATGCCAGTTGAAGCGCACCAGGCAGCGCAAGCGCCACACTGCTCTAGCCGCACCTTAAGAGAGCCATTGTTACTCGCTTTGTGTAGCCATGCCTTGTTGCATTTCTTCACGTTGACATTTAGGGCGCTGGGCAGAAGTCACATTACGTCAGCATGATCAAAAGTCTTCGCAAAGCTTTGTTTTAATGGACAGTTGGATTCCACCGGTCCATACCAAATGAAGCACAATGGATAGCACAAAGCGAAACTGCTCAATAAATCTGCACGGGAGTCATTCTTACTCCTGTCCTTTATACCCACCTTTTTGCATTTCTTCACGTTGACATTTAGAGCACTGGCTCCCAGAATGCTTTGTTTCATTTGGACAGTGAATTCCGCCCGTCCATGCCAGTTGAGGCGTACCATACCGCGCAAGACCTGCACTGCTCCAGCCGCACCTCACAGGAGTCACTCTTACACCTGTCCTTTATCCAGGCATTTCTTTATTTCATCACTTTGCCGTTTAGAGCACTAGGCAGAAATCACATTGCGTCAGCATGGTGAACGGCCCGCGTAATCATTTGTTTTAAATGGACAGTCGGATTCCCCCGATCTATGCCAGTTGGAGTGCAGCAGACTGCACAAGAGCCGCAGTGCTCTAGTCGCACCTCGAGGGAGTCATTGTTACTCTCATCGCATACACACCGTCTTGCATTTCTTCACGTTGACATTAAATAGCACTGGGCAGAAATCACATTGTGTCAGCATCGGCAACAGCCTTCACAATCATTTGTTTTAAGTGCACAGTGAGATTCCCCCGGTGCATGACAGGTAAACCACACCAGACAGTGCAAAGCTGTGCTGCTCTAGTCGCACCTCATGGGAGTCATTGTTAGTCTCTTCGTTTACCCACGCCTTGTTGATTTTATCAAGTTGACATATAGGGGACTGGGCAGAAATCACATTGCGTCAGCATGGTCAAAAGTCCCCGCAATGCTTTGTTTTAAATGGACAGTCGGATTCCCCCGGTCCACCAGTTGATGCACAACAGATAGCATAAAGCGCCACTCCTGAATCCACACTGCAAGGGAGTCATTCTTACTCCTGTCGTTTAACCACGCCTTTTTTTCATTTCTGCACGTTGACATTTACAGACCTGGGCAGAAATCACATTGCGTCAGCATGGTCAACGGCCCCCAAAATGCTTTGTTTTATTTGGGCATTTTATTTTACAGGAGGTATTCAGAGACATGGATTGGGAAGATTTGGGGATAAAAGTTAATCGAGAATAGCTTAGTAACTCGCGATTCGCTGATGACATTGCCTTCCTTAGTACCTCAGGGGACCAATTGCAATGCATGTTCACTGACCTGGATAGGGAAAGCAGAAGAGTGGGTCTAAAAATTAATCTGCAGGAAACTAAAGTAATGCTTAACAGTCTCGGAAGAAAACAGCAATTTACAATTGGGAGCGAGGCACTACAAGTCGTAAGGGATTACATCAACTTAGGGCAGGTAGTGACAGCGGATGCGGATCATGAGACAGAAATATTCAGAAGAACAAGAATGGGCTGGGGTGCGTTTGGCAGGCATTCTCAGATGATGATTAGCAGGTTGCCATTATCCCCTCAAGAGGAAAGTATATAATACCTGTGTCTTACCAGTACTCACCTATGGGGCAGAAACCTGGAGGCTTACGAAATGGGTTCTGCTCAAATTGAGGACGACGCAACGAGCTATGGAAAGAAGAATGATAGGTGTAACGTTAAAGGATAAGAAAAGAGCAGATTGGGTGAGGGAACAAACGCGAGTTAATGACATCTTAGTTGAAATCAAGAAAAAGAAATGGGCATGGGCAGGATACGAAATGAGGAGGGAAGATAACCGATGGTCATTAAGGGTTACGGAATGGATTCCAAGGGAAGGGAAGCTTAGCAGAGGGCGGCAGAAAGTTAGGCGGGCGCATGAGATTAAGAAGTTTGCAGGGACGACATGGCCACACATAGTACATGATCGGGGTTGTTGGAGATGTACGGGAGAGGCCTTTGCCCTGCAGTAGGCGTAACCAGGCTGATGCTGATGATGATTCCGCCGGTCCATGCCAGTTGAGGCACACAAGACCACGCAAGAGCCGCACTGCGATAGCCGCACCACAAGGGAGTCATTGTGACTCCTGTAGTTTATCCATGCCTTTTTTTATTTACTTCAGTTTCACGTTTAGAGCACTGGGCAGAAATCACATTGCGTCAGCATGGTCGACGGCCCTCGCAATCATTTGTTTTAAATGGACAGTCGGATTCCCCCGATCTATGCCAGCTGGAGTGCAGCAGACTGTGCAACAGCTGCACTGTTCTAGTCGCACCTCAAGGGAGTCATTGTTACTCATATAGCTTACACACACCTTCTTGCATTTCTTCACGTTGACATTCAATAGCACTGGGCAGAAATCACATTGTGTCAGCATCGGCAACAGCCTTCACAATCATTTGTTTTAAGTGCACAGTGAGATTCCCCCGGTGCATGCCAGGTAAGCCACACCAGACAGTGCAGAGCCGTACTGCTCTAGTCGCACCTCATGGGAGTCATTGTTAGTCTCTTCGTTTACCCACGCCTTGTTGATTTTATCAAGTTGACATATAGGGGACTGGGCAGAGATCACATTGCATCAGCATGGTCAAAAGTCCTCGCAATGCTTTGTTTTCAATGGACAGTCAGATTCTCCCGGTCCATACCAGTTGAAGCGCAACGGAAAGTGCAAAGCGGCACAGCTCAATCCACACTGCAAGGGAGTCATTCTTACTCCTGTCTTTTATCCACGCTTTTTTTTTCAATTTTTCACTTCGACATTTAGAGCACTGTGCAGAAATCACACTGCGTCAGCATGCTCAACGGCCCCCAGAATGGTTTGTTTTATTTGGACAGTGGATTCTGTCAGTCCATGCCAGTTCATTCGCACCAGACCGCGCAAGAGCTGTACTGCGCTAGCCGCCCCTAAAGGGTGTCATAGTTACTCCTGTCTTTTATCCAGCCCTTTCCTTAATTTATTTATTTCACGTTTAAAGCACTAGGCAGAAATCAAATTGCGTCAGCATGGTCAACGGCCCTCGCAATCATTTGTTTTAAATGGACAGTCGGATTACCCCGATCTATCCCAGTTGAAGCGCACCAGGCAGCGCTAGAGCCGCACTGCTCTAGCCGCAGCTCAAGGGAGTCATTGTTACTCACTTAGCTCCCCCACGCCTTGTTCTATTTCTTCAGGTTGACATTTAGGGCACTGGGCACAAATCACCTTGCATAAAAATGGTCAACCGCCCTCGCAATTATATCTTTTAAAAGCACAGTAAGATTCCCCCTGTGCATTCCAGTTGAACCACACCAGACAGTGCAAAGCAGCACTGTTCTAGCCGCACCTCAAGGGAGTCATTGTTACTAACGTCCTTCACTCACGCTTTGTTCCATTTCCTCACATTGACATTTAGAGCCCTGGGCACAAATCACATTGCGTCAGCATCGTCAAAAGTCCTTGCAATGCTTTGTTTTAAGTGGACAGTCAGTTTCAGCCGGTCCATGCCAGTTGAAGCACAACAGATAGCATAAAGCGCCACTCCTGAATCCACACTGCAAGGGAGTCATTCTTACTCCTGTCGTTTAACCACGCCTTTTTTTTCATTTCTGCACGTTGACATTTACAGACCTGGGCAGAAATCACATTGCGTCAGCATGGTCAACGGCCCTCAAAATGCATTGTTTTATTTGGAGAGTCGGATTCTCCCGGTCCATGCCAGTTGAAGCGCACCAGGCAGCGCAAGCGCCACACTGCTCTAGCCGCACCTCAAGAGAGCCATTGTTACTCGCTTTGTGTAGCCATGCCTTGTTGCATTTTTTCACGTTGACATTTAGAGCGCTGGGCAGAAGTCACATTACGTCAGCATGATCAAAAGTCTTCGCAAAGCTTTGTTTTAATGGACAGTTGGATTCCACCGGTCCATACCAAATGAAGCACAATGGATAGCACAAAGCGAAACTGCTCAATAAACTCTGCACGGGAGTCATTCTTACTCCTGTCCTTTATACCCACCTTTTTGCATTTCTTCACGTTGACATTTAGAGCACTGGCTCCCAGAATGCTTTGTTTCATTTGGACAGTGAATCCCGCCCGTCCATGCCAGTTGAGGTGTACCATACCGCGCAAGAGCTGCACTGCTCCAGCCGCACCTCACAGGAGTCACTCTTACACCTGTCCTTTATCCAGGCATTTCTTTATTTCATCAGTTTGCCGTTTAGAGCACTAGGCAGAAATCACATTGCGTCAGCATGGTGAACGGCCCGCGTAATCATTTGTTTTAAATGGACAGTCGGATTCCCCCGATCTATGCCAGTTGGAGTGCAGCAGACTGCGCAAGAGCCGCACTGCTCTAGTCGCACCTCGAGGGAGTCATTGTTACTCTCATCGCATACACACCTTCTTGCATTTCTTCACGTTGACATTAAATAGCACTGGGCAGAAATCACATTGTGTCAGCATCGGCAACAGCCTTCACAATCATTTGTTTTATGTGCACAGTGAGATTCCCCCGGTGCATGACAGGTAAACCACACCAGACAGTGCAATGCTGTGCTGCTCTAGTCGCACCTCATGGGAGTCAATGTTAGTCCCTTCGTTTACCCACGCCTTGTTGATTTTATCAAGTTGACATATAGGGGACTGGGCAGAAATCACATTGCGTCAGCATGGTCAAAAGTCCCCGCAATGCTTTGTTTTAAATGGACAGTCGGATTCCCCCGGTCAATACCAGTTGAAGCGCAATGGAAAGTGCAAAGCGGCACAGCTGAATGCACACTGCAAGGGAGTCATTCTTACTCATGTCGTTTATCCACACCTTTTTTTCATTTTTTCACTTTGACATTTAGAGCACTGTGCAGAAATCACACTGCGTCAGCACGGTCAACGGCCCCCAAAATGCTTTGTTTTATTTGGGCATTTTATTTTACAGGAGGTATTCAGAGACATGGATTGGGAAGAATTGGGGATAAAAGTTAATCGAGAATAGCTTGGTAACTCGCGATTCGCTGATGACATTGCCTTGCTTAGTACCTCAGGGGACCAATTGCAATGCATGTTCAGTGACCTGGATAGGCAAAGCAGAAGAGTGGGTCTGAAAATGAATCTGCAGGAAACAAAAGTAATGCTTAACAGTCTCCGAAGAAAACCGCAATTTACAATAGGCAGCGAGGCACTGGAAGTCGTAAGGGAATACACCAACTTAGGTCAGGTAGTGACAGCGGATGCGGATCATAAGACAGAAATATTCAGAAGAACAAGAATGGGCTGGGGTGCGTTTGGCAGGCATTCTCAGATGATGAATAGCAGGTTGCCGTTATCCCCTCAAGAGGAAAGTATATAATACCTGTGTCTTACCAGCACTCACCTATGGGGCAGAAACCTTGAGGCTTACGAAAAGGGTTCTGCTCATATTGAGGACGACACAACGAGCTATGGAAAGAAGAATGATAGGTGTAACGTTCAAGGATAAGAAAAGAGCAGATTGGGTGAGGGAACAAACGCGACTTAATGACATCTTAGTTGAAATCAAGAAAAAGAAAGGGGCATGGGCAGGATACGCAATGAGGAGGGAAGATAACCGATGGTCATTGAGGGTTACGGAATGGATTCCAAGGGAAGAGAAGCTTAGCAGAGGGCGGCAGAAAGTTAGGCGGGCGAATGAGATTCAGAAGTTTGCAGGGACGACATGGCCACACTTAGTACATGATCGGGGTTGTTGGAGATGTATGGGAGAGGCCTTTGCCCTGCAGTAGGCGTAACCAGGCCTATGCTGATGATGATTCCGCCGGTCCATGCCAGTTGAGGCGCACAAGACCACGCAATAGCCGCACTGCGATAGCCGCACCGCGAGGGAGTCATTGTTACTCCTGTCGTTTATCCGTCCTTTTTTTTAATTACTTCACTTTGACGTTTAGAGCACTGGGCAGAAATCACATTCCGTCAGCATGGTCGACGGCGCTCACAATCATTTGTTTTAATTGGACAGTCGGATTCCCCCGATCTATGCCAGCTGGAGTGCAGCAGACTGTGCAAATGCTGCGCTGCTCTAGTCACACCTCAAGGGTGTCATTGTTACTCTCATCGCTTACACACACCTTTTTTGCATTTCTTCACGTTGACATTAAATAGCACTGGGCAGAAATCACATTGTGTCAGCATGGTCAACGGCCTTCGCAATCATTTCTTTTCATGGCAGAGTTAGATTCCCCTGTTGCATGCCAGGTAAACCACACCAGACAGTGCAAAGCCGCGCTACTCTAGTCCCACCTCATGGGAGTCATTGTTAGTCTCTTCGTTTACCCTCGCCTTGTTGCATTTTATCACGTTGACATTTAGGGGACTGGGCAGAGATCACATTGCATCAGCATGGTCAAAAGTCCTCGCAATGCTTTGTTTTAAATGGACAGTCAGATTCTCCCGGTCCATACCAGTTGAAGCGCAACGGAAAGTGCAAAGCGGCAGAGCTCAATCCACACTGCAAGGGAGTCATTCTTACTCCTGTCTTTTATCCGCGCTTTTTTTTTCATTTTTTCACTTCGACATTTAGAGCACTGTGCAGAAATCACACTGCGTCAGCATGCTCAACGGCCCCCAGAATGGTTTGTTTTATTTGGACAGTGGATTCTGTCAGTCCATGCCAGTTCATTCGCACCAGACCGCGCAAGAGCTGCACTGCGCTAGCCGCACCTAAAGGGTGTCATAGTTACTCCTGTCGTTTATCCAGCCCTTTCCTTAATTTATTTATTTCACGTTTAAAGCACTACGCAGAAATCAAATTGCGTCGGCATGGTCAACGGCCCTCGCAATCATTTGTTTTAAATGGACAGTCGGATTACCCCGATCTATCCCAGTTGAAGCGCACCAGGCAGCGCTAGAGCTGCACTGCTCTAGTCGCAGCTCAAGGGAGTCATTGTTACTCACTTAGCTCCCCCACGCCTTGTTCTATTTCTTCAGGTTGACATTTAGGGCACTGGGCACAAATCACCTTGCATAAAAATGGTCAACCGCCCTCGCAATTATATCTTTTAAAAGCACAGTAAGATTCCCCCTGTGCATTCCAGTTGAACCACACCAGACAGTGCAAAGCAGCACTGTTCTAGCCGCACCTCAAGGGAGTCATTGTTACTAACGTCCTTCACCCACGCTTTGTTCCATTTCCTCACATTGACATTTAGAGCCCTGGGCACAAATCACATTGCGTCAGCATCGTCAAAAGTCCTTGCAATGCTTTGTTTTAAGTGGACAGTCAGTTTCAGCCGGTCCATGCCAGTTGAAGCACAACAGATAGCATAAAGCGCCACTCCTGAATCCACACTGCAAGGGAGTCATTCTTACTCCTGTCCTTTAACCACGCCTTTTTTTGCATTTCTGCACGTTGACATTTACAGACCTGGGCAGAAATCACATTGCGTCAGCATGGTCAACGGCCCTCAAAATGCATTGTTTTATTTCGAGAGTCGGATTCTCCCGGTCCATGCCAGTTAAAGCGCACCAGGCAGCGCAAGCGCCACACTGCTCTAGCCGCACCTTAAGAGAGCCATTGTTACTCGCTTTGTGTAGCCATGCCTTGTTGCATTTCTTCACGTTGACATTTAGGGCGCTGGGCAGAAGTCACATTACGTCAGCATGATCAAACGTCTTCGCAAAGCTTTGTTTTAATGGACAGTTGGATTCCACCGGTCCAAACCAAATGAAGTACAATGGATAGAACAAAGCGAAACTGCTCAATAAACTCTGCACGGGAGTCATTCTTACTCCTGTCCTTTATACCCACCTTTTTGCATTTCTTCACATTGACATTTAGAGCACTGGCTCCCAGAATGCTTTGTTTCATTTGGACAGTGAATTCCGCCCGTCCATGCCAGTTGAGGCGTACCATACCGCGCAAGAGCTGCACTGCTCCAGCCGCACCTCACAGGAGTCACTCTTACACCTGTCCTTTATCCAGGCATTTCTTTATTTCATCACTTTGCCGTTTAGAGCACTAGGCAGAAATCACATTGCGTCAGCATCGGCAACAGCCTTCACAATCATTTGTTTTAAGTGCACAGTGAGATTCCCCCGGTGCATGCCAGGTAAGCCACACCAGACAGTGCAGAGCCGTGCTGCTCTAGTCGCACCTCATGGGAGTCATTGTTAGTCTCTTCGTTTACCCACGCCTTGATGATTTTATCAAGTTGACATATAGGGGACTGGGCAGAGATCACATTGCATCAGCATGGTCAAAAGTCCTCGCAATGCTTTGTTTTAAATGGACAGTCAGATTTTCCCGGTCCATACCAGTTGAAGCGCAACGGAAAGTGCAAAGCGACACAGCTCAATCCACACTGCAAGAGAGTCATTCTTACTCCTGTCTTTTATCCACGCTTTTTTTTTCATTTTTTCACTTCGACATTTAGAGCACTGTGCAGAAATCACACTGCGTCAGCATGCTCAACGGCCCCCAGAATGGTTTGTTTTATTTGGACAGTGGATTCTGTCAGTCCGTGCCAGTTCATTCGCACCAGACCGCGCAAGAGCTGCACTGCGCTAGCCGCACCTAAAGGGTGTCATAGTTACTCCTGTCGTTTATCCAGCCCTTTCCTTAATTTATTTATTTCACGTTTAAAGCACTAGGCAGAAATCAAATTGCGTCGGCATGGTCAACGGCCCTCGCAATCATTTGTTTTAAATGGACAGTCGGATTACCCCGATCTATCCCAGTTGAAGCGCACCAGGCAGCGCTAGAGCCGCACTGCTCTAGTCGCAGCTCAAAGGAGTCATTGTTACTCACTTAGCTCCCCCACGCCTTGTTCTATTTCTTCAGGTTGACATTTAGGGCACTGGGCACAAATCACCTTGCATAAAAATGGTCAACCGCCCTCGCAATTATATCTTTTAAAAGCACAGTAAGATTCCCCCTGTGCATTCCAGTTGAACCACACCAGACAGTGCAAAGCAGCACTGTTCTAGCCGCACCTCAAGGGAGTCATTGTTACTAACGTCCTTCACTCACGCTTTGTTCCATTTCCTCACATTGACATTTAGAGCCCTGGGCACAAATCACATTGCGTCAGCATCGTCAAAAGTCCTTGCAATGCTTTGTTTTAAGTGGACAGTCAGTTTCAGCCGGTCCATGCCAGTTGAAGCACAACAGATAGCATAAAGCGCCACTCCTGAATCCACACTGCAAGGGAGTCATTCTTACTCCTGTCCTTTAACCACGCCTTTTTTTTGCATTTCTGCACGTTGACATTTACAGACCTGGGCAGAAATCACATTGCGTCAGCATGGTCAACGGCCCTCAAAATGCATTGTTTTATTTCGAGAGTCGGATTCTCCCGGTCCATGCCAGTTAAAGCGCACCAGGCAGCGCAAGCGCCACACTGCTCTAGCCGCACCTTAAGAGAGCCATTGTTACTCGCTTTGTGTAGCCATGCCTTGTTGCATTTCTTCACGTTGACATTTAGGGCGCTGGGCAGAAGTCACATTACGTCAGCATGATCAAACGTCTTCGCAAAGCTTTGTTTTAATGGACAGTTGGATTCCACCGGTCCATACCAAATGAAGCACAATGGATAGCACAAAGCGAAACTGCTCAATAAACTCTGCACGGGAGTCGTTCTTACTCCTGTCCTTTATACCCACCTTTTTGCATTTCTTCACGTTGACATTTAGAGCACTGGCTCCCAGAATGCTTTGTTTCATTTGGACAGTGAATTCCGCCCGTCCATGCCAGTTGAGGCGTACCATACCGCGCAAGAGCTGCACTGCTCCAGCCGCACCTCACAGGAGTCACTCTTACACCTGTCCTTTATCCAGGCATTTCTTTATTTCATCACTTTGCCGTTTAGAGCACTAGGCAGAAATCACATTGCGTCAGCATCGGCAACAGCCTTCACAATCATTTGTTTTAAGTGCACAGTGAGATTCCCCCGGTGCATGCCAGGTAAGCCACACCAGACAGTGCAGAGCCGTGCTGCTCTAGTCGCACCTCATGGGAGTCATTGTTAGTCTCTTCGTTTACCCACGCCTTGATGATTTTATCAAGTTGACATATAGGGGACTGGGCAGAGATCACATTGCATCAGCATGGTCAAAAGTCCTCGCAATGCTTTGTTTTAAATGGACAGTCAGATTCTCCCGGTCCATACCAGTTGAAGCGCAACGGAAAGTGCAAAGCGACACAGCTCAATCCACACTGCAAGGGAGTCATTCTTACTCCTGTCTTTTATCCACGCTTTTTTTTTTCACTTTTTCACTTCGACATTTAGAGCACTGTGCAGAAATCACACTGCGTCAGCATGCTCAACGGCCCCCAGAATGGTTTGTTTTATTTGGACAGTGGATTCTGTCAGTCCGTGCCAGTTCATTCGCACCAGACCGCGCAAGAGCTGCACTGCGCTAGCCGCACCTAAAGGGTGTCATAGTTACTCCTGTCGTTTATCCAGCCCTTTCCTTAATTTATTTATTTCACGTTTAAAGCACTAGGCAGAAATCAAATTGCGTCGGCATGGTCAACGGCCCTCGCAATCATTTGTTTTAAATGGACAGTCGGATTACCCCGATCTATCCCAGTTGAAGCGCACCAGGCAGCGCTAGAGCCGCACTGCTCTAGTCGCAGCTCAAAGGAGTCATTGTTACTCACTTAGCTCCCCCACGCCTTGTTCTATTTCTTCAGGTTGACATTTAGGGCACTGGGCACAAATCACCTTGCATAAAAATGGTCAACCGCCCTCGCAATTATATCTTTTAAAAGCACAGTAAGATTCCCCCTGTGCATTCCAGTTGAACCACACCAGACAGTGCAAAGCAGCACTGTTCTAGCCGCACCTCAAGGGAGTCATTGTTACTAACGTCCTTCACCCACGCTTTGTTCCATTTCCTCACATTGACATTTAGAGCCCTGGGCACAAATCACATTGCGTCAGCATCGTCAAAAGTCCTTGCAATGCTTTGTTTTAAGTGGACAGTCAGTTTCAGCCGGTCCATGCCAGTTGAAGCACAACAGATAGCATAAAGCGCCACTCCTGAATCCACACTGCAAGGGAGTCATTCTTACTCCTGTCCTTTAACCACGCCTTTTTTTTCATTTCTGCACGTTGACATTTACAGACCTGGGCAGAAATCACATTGCGTCAGCATGGTCAACGGCCCTCAAAATGCATTGTTTTATTTCGAGAGTCGGATTCTCCCGGTCCATGCCAGTTGAAGCGTACCAGGCAGCGCAAGCGCCACACTGCTCTAGCCGCACCTTAAGAGAGCCATTGTTACTCGCTTTGTGTAGCCATGCCTTGTTGCATTTCTTCACGTTGACATTTAGGGCGCTGGGCAGAAGTCACATTACGTCAGCATGATCAAAAGTCTTCGCAAAGCTTTGTTTTAATGGACAGTTGGATTCCACCGGTCCATACCAAATGAAGCACAATGGATAGCACAAAGCGAAACTGCTCAATAAACTCTGCACGGGAGTCATTCTTACTCCTGTCCTTTATACCCACCTTTTTGCATTTCTTCACGTTGACATTTAGAGCACTGGCTCCCAGAATGCTTTGTTTCATTTGGACAGTGAATTCCGCCCGTCCATGCCAGTTGAGGCGTACCATACCGCGCAAGACCTGCACTGCTCCAGCCGCACCTCACAGGAGTCACTCTTACACCTGTCCTTTATCCAGGCATTTCTTTATTTCATCACTTTGCCGTTTAGAGCACTAGGCAGAAATCACATTGCGTCAGCATGGTGAACGGCCCGCGTAATCATTTGTTTTAAATGGACAGTCGGATTCCCCCGATCTATGCCAGTTGGAGTGCAGCAGACTGCGCAAGAGCCGCACTGCTCTAGTCGCACCTCGAGGGAGTCATTGTTACTCTCATCGCATACACACCTTCTTGCATTTCTTCACGTTGACATTAAATAGCACTGGGCAGAAATCACATTGTGTCAGCATCGGCAACAGCCTTCACAATCATTTGTTTTAAGTGCACAGTGAGATTCCCCCGGTGCATGACAGGTAAACCACACCAGACAGTGCAAAGCTGTGCTGCTCTAGTCGCACCTCATGGGAGTCATTGTTAGTCTCTTCGTTTACCCACGCCTTGTTGATTTTATCAAGTTGACATATAGGGGACTGGGCAGAAATCACATTGCGTCAGCATGGTCAAAAGTCCCCGCAATGCTTTGTTTTAAATGGACAGTCGGATTCCCCCGGTCCATGCCAGTTGATGCACAACAGATAGCATAAAGCGCCACTCCTGAATCCACACTGCAAGGGAGTCATTCTTACACCTGTCGTTTAACCACGCCTTTTTTTCATTTCTGCACGTTGACATTTACAGACCTGGGCAGAAATCACATTGCGTCAGCATGGTCAACGGCCCCCAAAATGCTTTGTTTTATTTGGGCATTTTATTTTACAGGAGGTATTCAGAGACATGGATTGGGAAGATTTGGGGATAAAAGTTAATCGATAATAGCTTAGTAACTCGCGATTCGCTGATGACATTGCCTTCCTTAGTACCTCAGGGGACCAATTGCAATGCATGTTCACTGACCTGGATAGGCAAAGCAGAAGAGTGGGTCTAAAAATTAATCTGCAGGAAACTAAAGTAATGCTTAACAGTCTCGGAAGAAAACAGCAATTTACAATTGGCAGCGAGGCACTTGAAGTCGTAAGGTATTATATCAACTTAGGGCAGGTAGTGACAGCGGATGCGGATCATGAGACAGAAATATTCAGAAGAACAAGAATGGGCTGGGGTGCGTTTGGCAGGCATTCTCAGATGATGATTAGCAGGTTGCCATTATCCCCTCAAGAGGAAAGTATATAATACCTGTGTCTTACCAGTACTCACCTATGGGGCAGAAACCTGGAGGCTTACGAAATGGGTTCTGCTCAAATTGAGGACGACGCAACGAGCTATGGAAAGAAGAATGATAGGTGTAACGTTAAAGGATAAGAAAAGAGCAGATTGGGTGAGGGAACAAACGCGAGTTAATGACATCTTAGTTGAAATCAAGAAAAAGAAATGGGCATGGGCAGGATACGAAATGCGGAGGGAAGATAACCGATGGTCATTAAGGGTTACGGAATGGATTCCAAGGGAAGGGAAGCTTAGCAGAGGGCGGCAGAAAGTTAGGCGGGCGCATGAGATTCAGAAGTTTGCGGGGACGACATGGCCACACTTAGTACATGATCGGGGTTGTTGGAGATGTACGGGAGAGGCCTTTGCCCTGCAGTAGGCGTAACCAGGCTGATGCTGATGATGATTCCGCCGGTCCATGCCAGTTGAGGCACACAAGACCACGCAAGAGCCGCACTGCGATAGCCGCACCACAAGGGAGTCATTGTGACTCCTGTAGTTTATCCATGCCTTTTTTTATTTACTTCAGTTTCACGTTTAGAGCACTGGGCAGAAATCACATTGCGTCAGCATGGTCGACGGCCCTCGCAATCATTTGTTTAAAAAGGACAGTCGGATTCCCCCGATCTATGCCAGCTGGAGTGCAGCAGACTGTGCAAAAGCTGCACTGTTCTAGTCGCACCTCAAGGGAGTCATTGTTACTCTCATAGCTTACACACACCTTCTTGCATTTCTTCACGTTGACATTAAATAGCACTGGGCAGAAATCACATTGTGTCAGCATCGGCAACGGCCTTCGCAATCATTTCTTTTCATGGCAGAGTTAGATTCCCCCGTTGCATGCCAGGTAAACCACACCAGACAGTGCAAAGCCGCGCTACTCTAGTCCCACCTCATGGGAGTCATTGTTAGTCTCTTCGTTTACCCTCGCCTTGTTGCATTTTATCACGTTGACATTTAGGGGACTGGGCAGAGATCACATTGCATCAGCATGGTCAAAAGTCCTCGCAATGCTTTCTTTTAAATGGACAGTCAGATTCTCCCGGTCCATACCAGTTGAAGCGCAACGGAAAGTGCAAAGCGGCACAGCTCAATCCACACTGTAAGGGAGTCATTCTTACTCCTGTCTTTTATCCACGCTTTTTTTTCATTTTTTCACTTCGACATTTAGAGCACTGTGCAGAAATCACACTGCGTCAGCATGCTCAACGGCCCCCAGAATGGTTTGTTTTATTTGGACAGTGGATTCTGTCAGTCCATGCCAGTTCATTCGCACCAGACCGCGCAAGAGCTGCACTGCGCTAGCCGCAGCTAAAGGGTGTCATAGTTACTCCTGTCGTTTATCCAGCCCATTCCTTAATTTATTTATTTCACGTTTAAAGCACTAGGCAGAAATCAAATTGCGTCAGCATGGTCAACGGCCCTCGCAATCATTTGTTTTAAATGGACAGTCGGATTACCCCGATCTATCCCAGTTGAAGCGCACCAGGCAGCGCTAGAGCCGCACTGCTCTAGTCGCAGCTCAAGGGAGTCATTGTTACTCACTTAGCTCCCCCACGCCTTGATCTATTTCTTCAGGTTGACATTTAGGGCACTGGGCACAAATCACCTTGCATAAAAATGGTCAACCGCCCTCGCAATTATATCTTTTAAAAGCACAGTAAGATTCCCCCTGTGCATTCCAGTTGAACCACACCAGAGAGTGCAAAGCAGCACTGTTCTAGCCGCACCTTAAGGGAGTCATTGTTACCAACGTCCTTCACCCACGCTTTGTTCCATTTCCTCACATTGACATTTAGAGCCCTGGGCACAAATCACATTGCGTCAGCATCGTCAAAAGTCCTTGCAATGCTTTGTTTTAAGTGGACAGTCAGTTTCAGCCGGTCCATGCCAGTTGATGCACAACAGATAGCATAAAGTGCCACTCCTGAATCCACACTGCAAGGGAGTCATTCTTACTCCTGTCGTTTAACCACGCCTTTTTTTCATTTCTGCACGTTGACATTTACAGACCTGGGCAGAAATCACATTGCGTCAGCATGGTCAACGGCCCTCAAAATGCATTGTTTTATTTGGAGAGTCGGATTCTCCCGGTCCATGCCAGTTGAAGCGCACCAGGCAGCGCAAGCGCCACACTGCTCTAGCCGCACCTCAAGAGAGCGATTGTTACTCGCTTTGTGTAGCCATGCCTTGTTGCATTTCTTCACGTTGACATTTAGAGCGCTGGGCAGAAGTCACATTACGTCAGCATGATCAAAAGTCTTCGCAAAGCTTTGTTTTAATGGACAGTTGGATTCCACCGGTCCATACCAAATGAAGCACAATGGATAGCACAAAGCGAAACTGCTCAATAAACTCTGCACGGGAGTCATTCTTACCCCTGTCCTTTATACCCACCTTTTTGCATTTCTTCACGTTGACATTTAGAGCACTGGCTCCCAGAATGCTTTGTTTCATTTGGACAGTGAATTCCGCCCGTCCATGCCAGTTGAGGCGTACCATACCGCGCAAGAGCTGCACTGCTCCAGCCGCACCTCACAGGAGTCACTCTTACACCTGTCCTTTATCCAGGCATTTCTTTATTTCATCACTTTGCCGTTTAGAGCACTAGGCAGAAATCACATTGCGTCAGCATCGGCAACAGCCTTCACAATCATTTGTTTTAAGTGCACAGTGAGATTCCCCCGGTGCATGCCAGGTAAGCCACACCAGACAGTGCAGAGCCGTGCTGCTCTAGTCGCACCTCATGGGAGTCATTGTTAGTCTCTTCGTTTACCCTCGCCTTGTTGATTTTATCAAGTTGACATATAGGGGACTGGGCAGAGATCACATTGCATCAGCATGGTCAAAAGTCCTCGCAATGCTTTGTTTTAAATGGACAGTCAGATTCTCCCGGTCCATACCAGTTGAAGCGCAACGGAAAGTGCAAAGCGGCACAGCTCAATCCACACTGCAAGGGAGTCATTCTTACTCCTGTCTTTTATCCACGCTTTTTTTTTCATTTTTTCACTTCGACATTTAGAGCACTGTGCAGAAATCACACTGCGTCAGCATGCTCAACGGCCCCCAGAATGGTTTGTTTTATTTGGACAGTGGATTCTGTCAGTCCGTGCCAGTTCATTCGCACCAGACCGCGCAAGAGCTGCACTGCGCTAGCCGCACCTAAAGGGTGTCATAGTTACTCCTGTCGTTTATCCAGCCCTTTCCTTAATTTATTTATTTCACGTTTAAAGCACTAGGCAGAAATCAAATTGCGTCAGCATGGTCAACGGCCCTCGCAATCATTTGTTTTAAATGGACAGTCGGATTACCCCGATCTATCCCACTTGAAGCGCACCAGGCAGCGCTAGAGCCGCACTGCTCTAGCCACAGCTCAAGGGAGTCATTGTTACTCACTTAGCTCCCCACGCCTTGTTCTATTTCTTCAGGTTGACATTTAGGGCACTGGGCACAAATCACCTTGCATAAAAATGGTCAACCGCCCTCGCAATTATATCTTTTAAAAGCACAGTAAGATTCCCCCTGTGCATTCCAGTTGAACCACACCAGACAGTGCAAAGCAGCACTGTTCTAGCCGCACCTCAAGGGAGTCATTGTTACTAACGTCCTTCACCCACGCTTTGTTCCATTTCCTCACATTGACATTTAGAGCCCTGGGCACAAATCACATTGCGTCAGCATCGTCAAAAGTCCTTGCAATGCTTTGTTTTAAGCGGACAGTCAGTTTCAGCCGGTCCATGCCAGTTGAAGCACAACAGATAGCATAAAGCGCCACTCCTGAATCCACACTGCAAGGGAGTCATTCTTACTCCTGTCGTTTAACCACGCCTTTTTTTCATTTCTGCACGTTGACATTTACAGACCTGGGCAGAAATCACATTGCGTCAGCATGGTCAACGGCCCTCAAAATGCATTGTTTTATTTGGAGAGTCGGATTCTCCCGGTCCATGCCAGTTGAAGCGCACCAGGCAGCGCAAGCGCCACACTGCTCTAGCCGCACCTCAAGAGGGCCATTGTTACTCGCTTTGTGTAGCCATGCCTTGTTGCATTTCTTCACGTTGACATTAAGCGCGCTGGGCAGAAGTCACATTACGTCAGCATGATCAAAAGTCTTCGCAAAGCTTTGTTTTAATGGACAGTTGGATTCCACCGGTCCATACCAAATGAAGCACAATGGATAGCACAAAGCGAAACTGCTCAATAAACTCTGCACGGGAGTCATTCTTACTCCTGTCCTTTATACCCACCTTTTTGCATTTCTTCACGTTGACATTTAGAGCACTGGCTCCCAGAATGCTTTGTTTCATTTGGACAGTGAATTCCGCCCGTCCATGCCAGTTGAGGCGTACCATACCGCGCAAGAGCTGCACTGCTCCAGCCGCACCTCACAGGAGTCACTCTTACACCTGTCCTTTATCCAGGCATTTTTTTATTTCATCACTTTGCCGTTTAGAGCACTAGGCAGAAATCACATTGCGTCAGCATGGTGAACGGCCCGCGTAATCATTTGTTTTAAATGGACAGTCGGATTCCCCCGATCTATGCCAGTTGGAGTGCAGCAGACCGCGCAAGAGCCGCACTGCTCTAGTCGCACCTCGAGGGAGTCATTGTTACTCTCATCGCATACACACCTTCTTGCATTTCTTCACGTTGACATTAAATAGCACTGGGCAGAAATCACATTGTGTCAGCATCGGCAACAGCCTTCACAATCATTTGTTTTAAGTGCACAGTGAGATTCCCCCGGTGCATGACAGGTAAACCACACCAGACAGTGCAAAGCTGTGCTGCTCTAGTCGCACCTCATGGGAGTCATTGTTAGTCTCTTCGTTTACCCACGCCTTGTTGATTTTATCAAGTTGACATATAGGGGACTGGGCAGAAATCACATTGCGTCAGCATGGTCAAAAGTCCCCGCAATGCTTTGTTTTAAATGGACAGTCGGATTCCCCCGGTCTATACCAGTTGAAGCACAATGGAAAGTGCAAAGCGGCACAGCTGAATGCACACCGCAAGGGAGTCATTCTTACTCATGTCGTTTATCCACACCTTTTTTTCATTTTTTCACTTTGACATTTAGAGCACTGTGCAGAAATCACACTGCGTCAGCACGGTCAACGGCCCCCAAAATGCTTTGTTTTATTTGGGCATTTTATTTTACAGGAGGTATTCAGAGACATGAATTGGGAAGAATTGGGGATAAAAGTTAATCGAGAATAGCTTGGTAACTCGCGATTCGCTGATGACATTGCCTTGCTTAGTACCTCAGGGGACCAATTGCAATGCATGTTCAGTGACCTGGATAGGCAAAGCAGAAGAGTGGGTCTAAAAATTAATCTGCAGGAAACTAAAGTAATGCTTAACAGTCTCCGAAGAAAACCGCAATTTACAATAGGCAGCGAAGCACTGGAAGTCGTAAGGGAATACACCAACTTAGGTCAGGTAGTGACAGCGGATGCGGATCATATGACAGAAATATTCAGAAGAACAAGAATGGGCTGGGGTGCGTTTGGCAGGCATTCTCAGATGATGAATAGCAGGTTGCCGTTATCCCCTCAAGAGGAAAGTATATAATACCTGTCTTACCAGCACTCACCTATGGGGCAGAAACCTTGAGGCTTACGAAAAGGGTTCTGCTCATATTGAGGACGACACAACGAGCTATGGAAAGAAGAATGATAGGTGTAACGTTAAAGGATAAGAAAAGAGCAGATTGGGTGAGGGAACAAACGCGAGTTAATGACATCTTAGTTGAAATCAAGAAAAAGAAATGGGCATGGGCAGGATACGAAATGAGGAGGGAAGATAACCGATGGTCATTAAGGGTTACGGAATGGATTCCAAGGGAAGGGAAGCTTAGCAGAGGGCGGCAGAAAGTTAGGCGGGCGCATGAGATTAAGAAGTTTGCAGGGACGACATGGCCACACATAGTACATGATCGGGGTTGTTGGAGATGTACGGGAGAGGCCTTTGCCCTGCAGTAGGCGTAACCAGGCTGATGCTGATGATGATTCCGCCGGTCCATGCCAGTTGAGGCACACAAGACCACGCAAGAGCCGCACTGCGATAGCCGCACCGGGAGTCATTGTGACTCCTGTAGTTTATCCATGCCTTTTTTTATTTACTTCAGTTTCACGTTTAGAGCACTGGGCAGAAATCACATTGCGTCAGCATGGCCGACGGCCCTCGCAATCATTTGTTTTAAATGGACAGTCGGATTCCCCCGATCTATGCCAGCTGGAGTGCAGCAGACTGTGCAAAAGCTGCACTGCTCTAGTCGCACCTCAAGGGAGTCATTGTTACTCTCACCGCTTACACACACCTTCTTGCATTTCTTCACGTTGACATTAAATAGCACTGGGTAGAAATCACATAGTGTCAGCATCGGCAACAGCCTTCACAATCATTTGTTTTAAGTGCACAGTGAGATTCCCCCGGTGCATGCCAGGTAAGCCACACCAGACAGTGCAGAGCCGTGCTGCTCTAGTCGCACCTCATGGGAGTCATTGTTAGTCTCTTCGTTTACCCACGCCTTGATGATTTTATCAAGTTGACATATAGGGGACTGGGCAGAGATCACATTGCATCAGCATGGTCAAAAGTCCTCGCAATGCTTTGTTTTAAATGGACAGTCAGATTCTCCCGGTCCATACCAGTTGAAGCGCAACGGAAAGTGCAAAGCGGCACAGCTCAATCCACACTCCAAGGGAGTCATTCTTACTCCTGTCTTTTATCCACGCTTTTTTTTTCATTTTTTCACTTCGACATTTAGAGCACTGTGCAGAAATCACACTGCGTCAGCATGCTCAACGGCCCCCAGAATGGTTTGTTTTATTTGGACAGTGGATTCTGTCAGTCCGTGCCAGTTCATTCGCACCAGACCGCGCAAGAGCTGCACTGCGCTAGCCGCACCTAAAGGGTGTCATAGTTACTCCTGTCGTTTATCCAGCCCTTTCCTTAATTTATTTATTTCACGTTTAAAGCACTAGGCAGAAATCAAATTGCGTCGGCATGGTCAACGGCCCTCGCAATCATTTGTTTTAAATGGACAGTTGGATTACCCCGATCTATCCCAGTTGAAGCGCACCAGGCAGCGCTAGAGCCGCACTGCTCTAGTCGCAGCTCAAGGGAGTCATTGTTACTCACTTAGCTCCCCCACGCCTTGTTCTATTTCTTCAGGTTGACATTTAGGGCACTGGGCACAAATCACCTTGCATAAAAATGGTCAACCGCCCTCGCAATTATATCTTTTAAAAGCACAGTAAGATTCCCCCTGTGCATTCCAGTTGAACCACACCAGACAGTGCAAAGCAGCACTGTTCTAGCCGCACCTCAAGGGAGTCATTGTTACTAACGTCCTTCACCCACGCTTTGTTCCATTTCCTCACATTGACATTTAGAGCCCTGGGCACAAATCACATTGCGTCAGCATCGTCAAAAGTCCTTGCAATGCTTTGTTTTAAGTGGACAGTCAGTTTCAGCCGGTCCATGCCAGTTGAAGCACAACAGATAGCATAACGCGCCACTCCTGAATCCACACTGCAAGGGAGTCATTCTTACTCCTGTCCTTTACCCACGCCTTTTTTTTCATTTCTGCACGTTGACATTTACAGACCTGGGCAGAAATCACATTGCGTCAGCATGGTCAACGGCCCTCAAAATGCATTGTTTTATTTCGAGAGTCGGATTCTCCCGGTCCATGCCAGTTGAAGCGCACCAGGCAGCGCAAGCGCCACACTGCTCTAGCCGCACCTTAAGAGAGCCATTGTTACTCGCTTTGTGTAGCCATGCCTTGTTGCATTTCTTCACGTTGACATTTAGGGCGCCGGGCAGAAGTCACATTACGTCAGCATGATCAAAAGTCTTCGCAAAGCTTTGTTTTAATGGACAGTTGGATTCCACCGGTCCATACCAAATGAAGCACAATGGATAACACAAAGCGAAACTGCTCAATAAACTCTGCACGGGAGTCATTCTTACTCCTGTCCTTTATACCCACCTTTTTGCATTTCTTCACGTTGACATTTAGAGCACTGGCTCCCAGAATGCTTTGTTTCATTTGGACAGTGAATTCCGCCCGTCCATGCCAGTTGAGGCGTACCATTCCGCGCAAGAGCTGCACTGCTCCAGCCGCACCTCACAGGAGTCACTCTTACACCTGTCCTTTATCCAGGCATTTCTTTATTTCATCACTTTGCCGTTTAGAGCACTAGGCAGAAATCACATTGCGTCAGCATGGTGAACGGCCCGCGTAATCATTTGTTTTAAATGGACAGTCGGATTCCCCCGATCTATGCCAGTTGGAGTGCAGCAGACTGCGCAAGAGCCGCACTGCTCTAGTCGCACCTCGAGGGAGTCATTGTTACTCTCATCGCATACACACCTTCTTGCATTTCTTCACGTTGACATTAAATAGCACTGGGCAGAAATCACATTGTGTCAGCATCGGCAACAGCCTTCACAATCATTTGTTTTAAGTGCACAGTGAGATTCCCCCGGTGCATGCCAGGTAAGCCACACCAGACAGTGCAGAGCCGTGCTGCTCTAGTCGCACCTCATGGGAGTCATTGTTAGTCTCTTCGTTTACCCACGCCTTGATGATTTTATCAAGTTGACATATAGGGGACTGGGCAGAGATCACATTGCATCAGCATGGTCAAAAGTCCTCGCAATGCTTTGTTTTAAATGGACAGTCAGATTCTCCCGGTCCATACCAGTTGAAGCGCAACGGAAAGTGCAAAGCGGCACAGCTCAATCCACACTGCAAGGGAGTCATTCTTACTCCTGTCTTTTATCCACGCTTTTTTTTTCATTTTTTCACTTCGACATTTAGAGCACTGTGCAGAAATCACACTGCGTCAGCATGCTCAACGGCCCCCAGAATGGTTTGTTTTATTTGGACAGTGGATTCTGTCAGTCCGTGCCAGTTCATTCGCACCAGACCGCGCAAGAGCTGCACTGCGCTAGCCGCACCTAAAGGGTGTCATAGTTACTCCTGTCGTTTATCCAGCCCTTTCCTTAATTTATTTATTTCACGTTTAAAGCACTAGGCAGAAATCAAATTGCGTCGGCATGGTCAACGGCCCTCGCAATCATTTGTTTTAAATGGACAGTCGGATTACCCCGATCTATCCCAGTTGAAGCGCACCAGGCAGCGCTAGAGCCGCACTGCTCTAGTCGCAGCTCAAGGGAGTCATTGTTACTCACTTAGCTCCCCCACGCCTTGTTCTATTTCTTCAGGTTGACATTTAGGGCACTGGGCACAAATCACCTTGCATAAAAATGGTCAACCGCCCTCGCAATTATATCTTTTAAAAGCACAGTAAGATTCCCCCTGTGCATTCCAGTTGAACCACACCAGACAGTGCAAAGCAGCACTGTTCTAGCCGCACCTCAAGGGAGTCATTGTTACTAACGTCCTTCACCCACGCTTTGTTCCATTTCCTCACATTGACATTTAGAGCCCTGGGCACAAATCACATTGCGTCAGCATCGTCAAAAGTCCTTGCAATGCTTTGTTTTAGGTGGACAGTCAGTTTCAGCCGGTCCATGCCAGTTGAAGCACAACAGATAGCATAAAGCGCCACTCCTGAATCCACACTGCAAGGGAGTCATTCTTACTCCTGTCGTTTAACCACGCCTTTTTTTTCATTTCTGCACGTTGACATTTACAGACCTGGGCAGAAATCACATTGCGTCAGCATGGTCAACGGCCCTCAAAATGCATTGTTTTATTTGGAGAGTCGGATTCTCCCGGTCCATGCCAGTTGAAGCGCACCAGGCAGCGCAAGCGCCACACTGCTCTAGCCGCACCTCAAGAGGGCCATTGTTACTCGCTTTGTGTAGCCATGCCTTGTTGCATTTCTTCACGTTGACATTAAGCGCGCTGGGCAGAAGTCACATTACGTCAGCATGATCAAAAGTCTTCGCAAAGCTTTGTTTTAATGGACAGTTGGATTCCACCGGTCCATACCAAATGAAGCACAATGGATAACACAAAGCGAAACTGCTCAATAAACTCTGCACGGGAGTCATTCTTACTCCTGTCCTTTATACCCACCTTTTTGCATTTCTTCACGTTGACAGTTAGAGCACTGGCTCCCAGAATGCTTTGTTTCATTTGGACAGTGAATTCCGCCCGTCCATGCCAGTTGAGGCGTACCATTCCGCGCAAGAGCTGCACTGCTCCAGCCGCACCTCACAGGAGTCACTCTTACACCTGTCGTTTATCCAGGCATTTCTTTATTTCATCACTTTGCCGTTTAGAGCACTAGGCAGAAATCACATTGCGTCAGCATGGTGAACGGCCCGCGTAATCATTTGTTTTAAATGGACAGTCGGATTCCCCCGATCTATGCCAGTTGGAGTGCAGCAGACCGCGCAAGAGCCGCACTGCTCTAGTCGCACCTCGAGGGAGTCATTGTTACTCTCATCGCATACACACCTTCTTGCATTTCTTCACGTTGACATTAAATAGCACTGGGCAGAAATCACATTGTGTCAGCATCGGCAACAGCCTTCACAATCATTTGTTTTAAGTGCACAGTGAGATTCCCCCGGTGCATGACAGGTAAACCACACCAGACAGTGCAAAGCTGTGCTGCTCTAGTCGCACCTCATGGGAGTCATTGTTAGTCTCTTCGTTTACCCACGCCTTGTTGATTTTATCAAGTTGACATATAGGGGACTGGGCAGAAATCACATTGCGTCAGCATGGTCAAAAGTCCCCGCAATGCTTTGTTTTAAATGGACAGTCGGATTCTCCCGGTCTATACCAGTTGAAGCACAATGGAAAGTGCAAAGCGGCACAGCTGAATGCACACTGCAAGGGAGTCATTCTTACTCATGTCGTTTATCCACACCTTTTTTTCATTTTTTCACTTTGACATTTAGAGCACTGTGCAGAAATCACACTGCGTCAGCACGGTCAACGGCCCCCAAAATGCTTTGTTTTATTTGGGCATTTTATTTTACAGGAGGTATTCAGAGACATGGATTGGGAAGATTTGGGGATAAAAGTTAATCGATAATAGCTTAGTAACTCGCGATTCGCTGATGACATTGCCTTCCTTAGTACCTCAGGGGACCAATTGCAATGCATGTTCACTGACCTGGATAGGCAAAGCAGAAGAGTGGGTCTAAAAATTAATCTGCAGGAAACTAAAGTAATGCTTAACAGTCTCGGAAGAAAACAGCAATTTACAATTGGCAGCGAGGCACTTGAAGTCGTAAGGTATTACATCAACTTAGGGCAGGTAGTGACAGCGGATGCGGATCATGAGACAGAAATATTCAGAAGAACAAGAATGGGCTGGGGTGCGTTTGGCAGGCATTCTCAGATGATGATTAGCAGGTTGCCATTATCCCCTCAAGAGGAAAGTATATAATACCTGTGTCTTACCAGTACTCACCTATGGGGCAGAAACCTGGAGGCTTACGAAATGGGTTCTGCTCAAATTGAGGACGACGCAACGAGCTATGGAAAGAAGAATGATAGGTGTAACGTTAAAGGATAAGAAAAGAGCAGATTGGGTGAGGGAACAAACGCGAGTTAATGACATCTTAGTTGAAATCAAGAAAAAGAAATGGGCATGGGCAGGATACGAAATGCGGAGGGAAGATAACCGATGGTCATTAAGGGTTACGGAATGGATTCCAAGGGAAGGGAAGCTTAGCAGAGGGCGGCAGAAAGTTAGGCGGGCGCATGAGATTAAGAAGTTTGCAGGGACGACATGGCCACACATAGTACATGATCGGGGTTGTTGGAGATGTACGGGAGAGGCCTTTGCCCTGCAGTAGGCGTAACCAGGCTGATGCTGATGATGATTCCGCCGGTCCATGCCAGTTGAGGCACACAAGACCACGCAAGAGCCGCACTGCGATAGCCGCACCACAAGGGAGTCATTGTGACTCCTGTAGTTTATCCATGCCTTTTTTTATTTACTTCAGTTTCACGTTTAGAGCACTGGGCAGAAATCACATTGCGTCAGCATGGTCGACGGCCCTCGCAATCATTTGTTTAAAAAGGACAGTCGGATTCCCCCGATCTATGCCAGCTGGAGTGCAGCAGACTGTGCAAAAGCTGCACTGTTCTAGTCGCACCTCAAGGGAGTCATTGTTACTCTCATAGCTTACACACACCTTGCATTTCTTCACGTTGGCATTAAATAGCACTGGGCAGAAATCACATTGTGTCAGCATCGGCAACGGCCTTCGCAATCATTTCTTTTCATGGCAGAGTTAGATTCCCCCGTTGCATGCCAGGTAAACCACACCAGACAGTGCAAAGCCGCGCTACTCTAGTCCCACCTCATGGGAGTCATTGTTAGTCTCTTCGTTTACCCTCGCCTTGTTGCATTTTATCACGTTGACATTTAGGGGACTGGGCAGAGATCACATTGCATCAGCATGGTCAAAAGTCCTCGCAATGCTTTCTTTTAAATGGACAGTCAGATTCTCCCGGTCCATACCAGTTGAAGCGCAACGGAAAGTGCAAAGCGGCACAGCTCAATCCACACTGCAAGGGAGTCATTCTTACTCCTGTCTTTATCCACGCTTTTTTTTCATTTTTTCACTTCGACATTTAGAGCACTGTGCAGAAATCACACTGCGTCAGCATGCTCAACGGCCCCCAGAATGGTTTGTTTTATTTGGACAGTGGATTCTGTCAGTCCATGCCAGTTCATTCGCACCAGACCGCGCAAGAGCTGCACTGCGCTAGCCGCAGCTAAAGGGTGTCATAGTTACTCCTGTCGTTTATCCAGCCCATTCCTTAATTTATTTATTTCACGTTTAAAGCACTAGGCAGAAATCAAATTGCGTCAGCATGGTCAACGGCCCTCGCAATCATTTGTTTTAAATGGACAGCCGGATTACCCCGATCTATCCCAGTTGAAGCGCACCAGGCAGCGCTAGAGCCGCACTGCTCTAGTCGCAGCTCAAGGGAGTCATTGTTACTCACTTAGCTCCCCCACGCCTTGATCTATTTCTTCCGGTTGACATTTAGGGCACTGGGCACAAATCACCTTGCATAAAAATGGTCAACCGCCCTCGCAATTATATCTTTTAAAAGCACAGTAAGATTCCCCCTGTGCATTCCAGTTGAACCACACCAGACAGTGCAAAGCAGCACTGTTCTAGCCGCACCTTAAGGGAGTCATTGTTACCAACGTCCTTCACCCACGCTTTGTTCCATTTCCTCACATTGACATTTAGAGCCCTGGGCACAAATCACATTGCGTCAGCATCGTCAAAAGTCCTTGCAATGCTTTGTTTTAAGTGGACAGTCAGTTTCAGCCGGTCCATGCCAGTTGATGCACAACAGATAGCATAAAGTGCCACTCCTGAATCCACACTGCAAGGGAGTCATTCTTACTCCTGTCGTTTAACCACGCCTTTTTTTCATTTCTGCACGTTGACATTTACAGACCTGGGCAGAAATCACATTGCGTCAGCATGGTCAACGGCCCTCAAAATGCATTGTTTTATTTGGAGAGTCGGATTCTCCCGGTCCATGCCAGTTGAAGCGCACCAGGCAGCGCAAGCGCCACACTGCTCTAGCCGCACCTCAAGAGAGCGATTGTTACTCGCTTTGTGTAGCCATGCCTTGTTGCATTTCTTCACGTTGACATTTAGAGCGCTGGGCAGAAGTCACATTACGTCAGCATGATCAAAAGTCTTCGCAAAGCTTTGTTTTAATGGACAGTTGGATTCCACCGGTCCATACCAAATGAAGCACAATGGATAGCACAAAGCGAAACTGCTCAATAAACTCTGCACGGGAGTCATTCTTACTCCTGTCCTTTATACCCACCTTTTTGCATTTCTTCACGT